>NC_142573.1:28050000-28398972 GCF_041283825.1 Pyrus communis
AGTAAACTGAACTCTTGGTCTAGCGACTCTTGTCACAATCTGATCATTTGTGTATTACTAGTATCCTCTCAATCGCAAGAGTAAAGGATCCAATATTATAAGACTAAAATAGTAATCATGTCATTATGTGTTATCTACTGTAACCTTATCATTATCATAGAACTTTTTACTATTAATTTTAACGATGTAGTGTAACTTTACATTTGTAATTCAAAGGTTAAATGTTAATGTCATATATTGTAATAGACACACCCTAACCCGGAATGTTCACTAGGACTCTGAATCGAGCTGTGTTGGCCGACACCTGGAAAGTGACGAAGCCATAAAGTACGGTGATGTGGAAAATGTGCATAAATTTAAACCTAAAAGTGCCTAAAGACAAGAGTGCGCTATGAGCGGGAATGAACCCATTTCACGTGCGACGTCAAAGTATAAGTAAAGTACAGTAGTGCGGGTAAGGATCCTGAAAAGTAGCCACCTATACTGAGAGTCGCCAAGAATCCTTGTTGATACAAACCTTCAGTAGCTAAAACCTAGAGGGGCGCAAAATAAGGGTGTGTGGGCCTGAAAATAAAGTTTTTAATGAAAACATTTTGAAAACGTTATAACCCCTCACTGTAAAACCCGTATAATTTCCCAGAAAATAATAATACACACATATATATATATATAAATCATGCTCGAGAGTAGTGAAAACCAAGTATATGCCATGTCAAGTATCTCATCGATAAAATAAGTAAGCCAGGTGAAATAAATCGATGTAAAGTGATACGTCAGCCGAAGTCACCTAACGTGACCTGTACAGCTGAACCTATAGCTCATTAACTAATTCCTGCACATGAGTGAAAACCACCTAATGTGGTCTGTAAGACAGGCTGGGTGTAAATAAATACGTTCAAGTGCTACGATCATGTGAAGGTTGTGCGAAGTATCGCAAGTCACCTACGAGTCGGAACCACCTAATGTGGTCTGTACAACAGACTGGCACCTGCCTTGGATCCAAGGTGAGCTTATGGTGCGGGAGGTGAATGATCATGTGAAAGCTAGCCCTAGCCTTAGGCAAAGCACTAACACCAGGGTGCAAGATAATGAGCACTAAATGCATCTAAACATAACCATACAATAATATGCATATCTATACTAATGCATATGGGCGTCCGCAACATCATGCAATAATATGCATATCTATACTAATGCATATACTAAAATGTAATGCAATTGACATGGCATTTAAAAACGTAAATCCATTTAAAACAATTTCTGGGAAAATAGAAAACATATATACGTATATATATAGAAAACCAAAAGCCCACTCACCTGGAGTCCGCGTTACAACTCCCGAGCACAAACATCAAGGCGTCACGAACGATCGGCGCCTAGAACAATTATCAAATCATGTCTTAGAATTCTTATCAACAGAACATATAACTTACATATCCTATTCGGGAAGATCCGTAAGTCGGATTCCCGATCTGTAAGTTTCTAATATCCTCAAATATTACGTATTATAACGTATCAAAGTTTGAAGATGATCCAACAGTCGGATCGTCAATTGCTATAATAATCAAGCGACGGACCTTAATGGAACTACGTTCAAATGACGGAAATTCGTCAATCTGACTTCACACACAAAATTGGAGAATCAAATTTAGCCTAGGAAGATCAGGGAATCCCTTGGTCCACGTGCCGCTGCAGGAGTCGGTCGACTGTCCCGACTCGCCGGAAAATTCAACTATTCCTAAAAATTCTCAAATTTTACAAGGATGAAGATCTTAATGAGAGGAACAACTTTCATACCTATGGCCAAGGCCAACTCGGCCGGGAAACACCTCAAATTCCCCTTGATCCGTCAAAAACCCTATAAAGGGTAATTCTTGATTCGTCCTCAAATCGACTCCGACGCTCCAACCAATGATTGGGATTTGTTCCTGACCTCAAGGGAAGTCTAATGATGGTGGTAATTGAAGGAAAACATTTCAGAATTGGTGGATTTGAGGCAAGTCTTATGCGGCACCCGTGGGGTATTCTTCATGAAATCTCCACCATTTCGTGTCAATTTTGGCTAGAATTGGATGTTGGTATGTGGTGATGAGGTTTAGTGGTGGTGAATGGGTGAAAATCACCTGGAAAATGGGTGAGAATCACCGGAAATTACTTCGAACCCAGCGACATCGCCGATTGGATACATAGGTATACAGGTGAAGGGGATGGAGATCTGGGTTGGGTGCCACTCACCTCTCTCTTTTCCCCTCCTTTCCTTCCCTTCTAATTGGTCACTCACCCTCACCCTTCATTCTAATTAGTCCGGTTCCTTCCTCCTTTCTCTCCCTTTATACTTCATCTCCACCGCCCATCTTTTCTGTCTTTAAATCTGGGCCACACACGTGGCTCTCCATATTTTGCTCCAAAAATCTGGAGCATTCCAGAAAATATTCGAATTACCATTTTGTCCCTATTTTTATTCGCCCATAACTTCTTCGTTATAACTCCAAATTGCGTCCCGTTTGCACCCATGCGTCCGTAGCGACGAGTACTACGAGGATGTACTAAGAAAATGTATCTTACATAACTCGACAAGGCAGTCAACAAAAGTCAATGCATTTGCCTCGAAGGACATTTTCGAAATTTCACATTTAAAAATTATAAAAATCGTAATAATTGGGGACGAGACGTTACAATAACACTCTTAAATATGAATGTAGGAGCCCAAAAGTAATAACGGCAGCGGTAATTTCATGACGTTTATTAATAATAACTTTTATATATACTGTAGTACGACGTTCATGGTGTGACCATGAACGTTGGTTGTGTAAAGAACAATATTATGTATAGTTGGATGGTAAATCCTATCGTTAACTAATTATGATTATTATGTAAATTTAGTAAAATATAAGTTACCCGTACTTTTTTTATAAGGGTAGATTTCCAATTAGAGAAAATTGATTGAATCAGTTTAATGGAAGATTTTGATTTTGATGAAATATATGAGAACGTGCAAAATTATGAGAGAAAAAATTGGAGAACGGAAGTGAGGTGAAGAATTCTTACCCCTCCATCACAAATACCCTAGTATCTTAATGGATCTTGAGTGTTCAAGCTACTTATGTAGCAGCTCTCTCCCAATGACGCCATAGAAGAGCGTGATTAAGAGGAGTTTCTCCTCAAAATACTTTGTGGCCTATTAATAAAATTTCGTGTTTATGATTAAAAAGTTCATGTTATATGTTACTTTGTAAAGATCATTTTTGCGAAAAATCAATTAAAATTAAGATTGTTTAGTCAATTGTAGTAAATGAATAAACGATTGGTAATGCTTTCATCAAATCGTCAATCTGTTTTTATATAGTACAAATTCCTCCAAGTCTTTCTCATGACCCCAACTCGCCGTGAGAAACATGACGCGTAGGGTACCCTATAGTAGTTGTACGCGGTTGGTGCAACGTCTTCGATTTTATGTAGCTGTTGCTCCTTGACTGGGGAGCTAGGATGGGAACATGTTGAAATTCTTAGTCTGAATTGGCCGATGGTATGTGATATCATCAAATTGCTTTGTCATTTAGAAAAACAATAAAGGTGACTGGGTGGTTGTGACATTGATTTCACTAGACAATATTCTTCCCTGAATTAAAGAGTAACATAGGGATAGAAATTTTAATTCCTAGGGTGCTCTTAAAATATTTTTCTAGCATTTTTAATTATGTTGCAGTCATATTTAGAATAGGAATGTGATTGTGTAAATCCTAGTAGATATGAGAATGTATCTTATATTCCTATTAGGAGTTGATTACCTATTAAATGTTGTAATCCTAAATGGAAAGATTTTTGTCTATCCTACTAATATAAATAAAGACACAATGAGATGATAGAAACACACCTCACAATAAAATCAGTCTCTCTTCTCCCTCAATACCGCCGGCCCCTTTTCTCTCTAAACCCTAAAGATCGTTTAATCAAATAGACCTACAACAAAAGAGCTTATGCAATATGTGCAAATATTATTTTTTAATATAGGAGGTATTCTACAACACAGTGATGACAAACAATCCTTCCCTTCATGCAACCTTGGCACCATAGGAGGCAGCGTAATTTTTGTCACGAGAGCAAATATGAAAGGCCAAGGCAAAATCGTAGGTGACCTTAAAGAATGTATTTGTTGGAGTTCCAGTTTAGATTAGAAGTTTCAAACCTTTACTCACTTTTTTATTAATTAGACCAAGTATTTATGGATGCACTTATTTTTTTCATTAAAGTTTTTATTCTAATTTCAATAAAAATGCTTTTTAACAAAAGCACTTTTAAAGAGACATTTTCTAAGTGAGTGGCTAACTTCAGCTGTCAGCTCTAAAACTACTATATACCAAAGTAAATAATCAAGCTCTTCATTCTTCTACTGTACGCTTATAAGAATTTGGTTGTTGTACGCCAATAACTTGTTACATTCTCTGAGTGATGAGATATCTTTTTTTTTTTTTTTTTTTAATTTAATTTAATTTAATTTAATTTTCATCTGAAGAGTGAAGAGTGAAGAGTGATGAGATTGAGATATCTTGTGAAGACTGAACTTACACACTAACAAATAGTCTTTTTTCACTCAAGCAACGTGAAGACATTTATTTTGGATAATGTTAGAAAGACTAAATTTAGAGACTAAATTTATAAACTAAATGATATGTCACCAATAAGAATAAACACATTTATCAACGTGTAAGTAATAAAACAATTATCAATTTCCATGCCCTTTAGTTTTCAAAACTTTGTCTACAAATTTAATCTCTCTAGCATTACTCTTTATTTTTTCATATGTAGTACATTTCATTGTTGTTACATGGATTCCATCAAATTTACTATTCCAATGTATATGATCATATACTAGTACTTATTGTATATAAATTGAAAATTGTTATAAAGGAAGTAGAATCTATCAAGCCAAATTTTCCAAAAACATATGCCATAGTGGTTTAAAGCGGTAAGGTCTTCCATAGTAGTTTAAGTGAATGTAATTTACTTATATATATAATTCAAGCACCTTGAATGTGATACTTATAACACTACTACGACATTAGTACAAGTTCAGTATATTAGTATCACACTCATGAATTCAATATATTAAACTCATGAGTGTGATATATTGAACTCATGAATCCAGTTTATTAGTATCAAACTCAATTTTTCCGACTCATTGTAGGAGTATTAAATTTATGTGACTTCATTACATTGGTGTCACACCTACTTTTTTCGACCTACTGTGAAATGCATAAGGCCTGATAATTTAGATTGTTCCTTTTATCTTAATTAGTTACAAAAGTTAAACTAAAAAGAAAATGACTAAAATACCCTTTGAGTGGAGAGATTTTTTAATGTGATCGGAACACGGAGTATGCCACATATCATTATATAATTAGAAAAATGTTTTCTTTTAAAATGTTCCTCTAATTTTATAATGATATGTGATACATCGCCTAGTGTTCCAAAACACGGAAAAATCTCTCCTTTTGGTGGTTAGTCATATTCTCTGTTTTATTATTGTTAGTTGATATACCTCATTTATAGAGGTTCGTAGAATGCAAGAATCACTAATAATTATCACTTATTGCCTTTCATAATTGTTCATAACCGTTAACAAAGAAAAATAAATTGTATACATTACATTTATTGAAATACATGCACGTTACCGGCCACATAAACACCAATCAAACTTACTAACTCTTGCTTAAATAACACTTTTCTCTTTTTAATGGTAGAAGTAGAAGATGTTCGATATTCGGAAGTACGACATTTTCTTAATTACTATTGTTGGATAATTTTTATATTTCATGATCTGATCATGTTTGATAATTATATTTTATTATAGAAAATGTTTGAATTTTCTGAGAAATAAACATGCAAAATAACAATTTGATTAAACAAATTTTATATTTGCAAGTATGACATTTTGTTGGTAACAATTTTATCATTGTTAAGCTAATTGTGAAATTTAGGCCACTCTCTCATCATTAGTGTAAATAATATTATTTATAAAAAAAAAATTCTTAATATTAAAAGTTTAAAGATAAGACTGTTTTTATCAAAAACAATAATACTAAAAAAATTTCTTGATATTACTTTGAACGTAAATAGAGATGATAGATCTTATAAATTATTTGAAATCTTTTGCATTAAAGAGCAAAATCCGAAAAATATATTTTGTGTCTGTTCTTGTTTTACTTTATAGAATTTATTATCTTTCAAGGGTCAACATGGACGACGCAAGCAATTTGCACATGGGAAAGGGATCCGTCAAGTTGCATAGGAAAGGGATCCTCTCCGGATCTCATCCTTCTAATTTATTAAGTTTAGAAATCTTGACTGTTGAAATTTGATCCACAGGTTAAAGTTATTATAATTTTTAAAGTAGATCTCTGTTTGTAGCCGTTGAATCAAATTTCAACGGCCCAGATCTTTGAACTTGATGAATTAGTTGCATACCGAAAAGATTAGCCTCATGGCCAGATCTGGCACACGGCAGAGCCGACAAGATTCTTATTTAATTGTATTTTTGACGTGAGCATTATCGTGATAAAAGTGAAGCCGGAGGGAATGAAATACATCTCAAACCATATAAAACTACATCCGGCTCTAAAAGATACATAACATAGCCTAACTTGCACGACTTGCAGCATTGGGTTGGAGAAAACATATTATTCTTCTAAAAATGCCCAAGGCCTTTTTCTTGAAGCCGTTTTTCTTTTTATATCGCATTTTCTTTCGGAAACTCAGAGGTTTCCCCAGAAGTGTGAGCAGCAACAGCCATGCAACCAGCCTATCATCAAGCCAGTCTAAAAATCGGAAGTCGTTCAGTTCTCTTCACTCCCAAAGATCAAACCTCACAAACCAAACTCTGATCGTCTTCAACGTCGAAGGAGCTCTGCTGAAAGCATCTTCTTTGTTTAATTACTTCATGCTCGTGGCTTTTGAAGCTGGAGGTTTCGTAAGGGCACTCGTTCTTTTCCTATTATGGCCTATCATATTTCTCGTCGGTGACAAATTAGGGTTGAAAATAATGGTGATGGTCTGCTTCTTTGGGGTTAAGAAAGACAGCTTTAGAGTTGGCACAGCTGTTTTGCCTAAGTTCTTCTTGGAAGACGTTGGGTTGGAAGCCTTTGAGGTGCTTCAAAGAGGTGCAAAGAAAATTGCTGTTAGTAAGCTACCACAAGTAATGATTGAGAGCTTCTTAAAAGACTACTTGGAGATCGATATGGTGGTTGGGAAGGAGTTAAAGGTGTTTGGTGGATACTTTTTGGGTATCATGGAAGAAGAGGAGAATAGAAATATTGTTTCGCCGCTTTTGGAAGAACTAGAACGTGGTGGACATGATAGTATGGCCTTTGATACAATTGGTATCTCTGCCTCCAACAAATTTCGCTATCACCAATTATTCTCTTATTGCAAGGTACTTCCTTTATTCTATTTTCACTCCGGTTAGTTAAACAAGGGTACGTAGTTTACTTTCCTTTAATTATATATTAAAAATTTGAAACTTCATGGGTATGTTGTTAAATTTAGAGAGATTTAGAGTAAACCTGGATAAGATATCGTATAAAACAATTTTCATATATATTAAATAGATTTGGTTTAAGTTAATACATTCTTCTATATTTTGGTATAAGTTAATGGACATATCATTTTCCAACATAGGTCAATAATTGTGTGTGTCTAATTTGCATTATTAAAAATATTGGGAGAAATGGTTTGGTCCATGTAGCCTTTTCTGTTTCTTCTTTGATTGTGAATTGGTTTTATGTTTAATTAATTTTTGCTAGAAAACTAAATTGTTGCAATATTTTCTGTCTTGGCCTGAAAAATTGTTGCAACTTGCACGTGCAGGATGTTTATCTAGTGGGAGACTCAGATAAGAGGAGCTGGAAGAACCTACCCAGAGACAGATACCCAAAGAAGGTCGTTTTCCATGATGGTCGATTAGCTCTCACACCAACCCCACTTGAAACCCTGGCAGTACTAATGTGGGCACCAATAGGGATAGCCGTAGCAATCTTCAGAATCATCGTTGGGATATCACTGCCTTACCACGTGTCACTCCCTCTGCTAGGTTTCAGTGGTCTGCAACTGACTGTGGGTGCTCCTAAACTCCGGAAACAAACCCTTCCAACGGACAAGCCTAGAGGTGTGCTTTACGTTTGTAACCATAGAACGCTGCTAGACCCTCTCTACCTTTGCTTCGCATTGAAGAAAAACCTACACGCAGTAACGTACAGCCTAAGCAAGATGTCTGAGATCCTCTCACCAATCAAGACCGTCCGATTAACAAGAAATCGCCATCAAGACGGAAAGATGATGGAGAAGTTGTTGAATCAAGGGGACGTCGTTGTCTGCCCCGAAGGAACGACGTGTCGTGAACCTTACCTCCTTAGGTTTAGTCCTTTATTTTCAGAAATTAGTGACGAAATAATTCCCGTTGCAATCACCACCCACGTCAGCATGTTCCATGGCACTACTGCCGGTGGGCTCAAGTGCCTGGACCCACTTTTCTTCACCATGAACCCCTCACCGATCTACACCGTTCAGTTGCTGGAGAAGGTATCCGGGCTGTCCACCTGTCGTGATGGGGATAGATCAAACTTTGATGTCGCTAATTACGTGCAAGGTGAGATTGGTAAGGCATTAGGGTTTGAAAGCACCAAGTTTACAAGGAGAGATAAATACTTGATTTTAGCCGGGAACGAAGGTATTGCTTCCAAATGTACAATTTAAATCCCGAGCAATGCCAAAGGGCCGTTATTTCAGACTACATTCAAGTGAACCACATTGAAACTTCGAAAGTGATATCGACTTGTTGCCCTTGTGTCCATTTAATTCTTCGCTTTTCTTTCAAGCTAATGTAGTATTATTGATTGATGATACAATTAAGTATAGACTAGGGTTTTCCTTTATCAAGTACTTTTTTCTTTTCTTTCCTACATTATCTATAGAATATATTGTATGCTCCAACCATGTACTTTCGCTCAAATTTGTAATTAAATATAGGTCATGACTTCTCAATTCTCTCTTTTCTATACATCAGAAGCATTAACAGGTTTGAATTTTGTCTGTATATCTGTACACACATGCCCTTTTTAGCAATATCTCGTTTTATTGTAACAACATATCGTACTAACCGTGTATTCATTATACACACACACACACACACACACACACACACACACACACCTAGATATTAATCCTAGAAAAAGATTATCTTTAGACTAAAACCTTAACCAAGATAAAAAAATATATATATATAAAAAAAATAAATAAATAAAAAACTAATTATAGTCTTTTGACTTATGTCCAAGTCAGCATGTATATTTATTGCCAGACTTAATTCCTTTTATGTAATTTTTTTATTCCTATATTATCCTTGAGTGAATTATAATGTCTCATATTTAATTTATTTATAACTTTTCATTTTATTGCTAACATAAATGATTCTACTTAGAAATGATACTTTTTGTCCAACCCAAAAAATTATCTTCAACCATGTAAGAAGAAAGGGCTAGGGCCACCGTCCACATCTAATATTTTTTCTTCTTATACATAGTGTTGATAATTTATTTTTACCTTCTCATACATCGAATCTACCAATTTTTTCTTTTGATGTTAATGTATCAATACTTTCGTACCTATATGTACGTATATACTGACACTTCCGCACCGATATTTCTGAATTGATGCTAACGTATCAATACTTTCGTACCTATATGTATGTAACCAATGCCACAAAAGACAAAATAGAAAAATATCCCTGCAATGTGAAATTACCAAATTGCCCTCCATGTTCGTAGTTTCGTAAAATTTTAACCGTAGCTTCGATTTGGATTCCGATTGTGCCTACATGTTCGTAGTGACGAACACTACGAGGATACACTAAAAGAATGTTTCATACATCTCACAATGCATTGGTCAACGAAAGTCAACGTCCTCACCTCTAAGGGTATTTTTGTTAATTCCCTCTTTTAAAATTAATAAAATTGTAAAATAGGGACAGGTTGTCACAATGTACCTATGTGTACATATGTACCAAGACTGCCATACCGATACTTCCGTACCTATGTGCACGTATGTACCGACCCTTATCCAATTCCTATATATAGACAATAAGGAGTTGTTATACTATTTTTTTTTCTTTTGTGATATATATATATATATATATATATATATTAAGGGTTATTATTTAATTTTTTAACCTATGTTTTTGTAGTTGCTTTTTCTATCTTCGACTTCTCAAGGTGACTGACCTAAAATTTCTATATACTTAATTTGTTTGTCAGCAAGTATAAATTAGTATAATTTACCTTAGTTGGATTTATCTTATTGACTTTTGTATCAAAATTTAAATGTTTTTGAATTTTGAATGGTTTATTAACGGAATATATTTAAGCCTTAATTATAGAATATCAAATAATTTTTAATTATTTTATTATATGAATCTCATTAATAAACCAATTATAAATCTTGAAAATTTAGTTTAATTGGTTTCATTTTAAAATGGGTCTTACAAATATCATTTATAACAAAAAAACATATCGATTGGAAAAAGAGAAAACCTAACATTGTCACGTCAGCCATCAAATTAACATTTGACATTTATCTTTTAAGAGCATCTCTAAAGGAGATGTCAAATTTAAAACATAAAATTTGAATTTGACTTATGACGTGGTATTTTGACATTTTTTAAAGTTTTGTTCTCCATCCCGTATGTCAAATTAAATTATTATTTTATTACACTATTTTCTTTTCATTTTATTTTTATTTTTTAAACGCGAAATGAAGCCCTGCCCTTCTTTTTGGACTCCTCCTGATCATCTTCGTTCTCTCTTTTCTGAAACTTTGTATACCCCCCTGCTTTTCTTCTCCATCATTCTCTCAATCTCATTTTTTTCTCGTTTTGTTGATGATAAATTAAAAGAAAAAGTAAAACAAAAGGGATTGTTGCAGGGAAAAAAATTGATATTTATATTTTAATGGATCTGGATTCTCAAGATTGATGCAACTTCCGCTAGACAAAGCGGTGCTCGTCCTAGTCTTCTTTATCCTTTCGTTTTAAAACCGGCTGATGCCAAGATACTGTGGAAAGGTAGGAGAGGGGAAGGAGAAAGACGAGAGGAACTGTGGAACGGGAGAGAGAATCCTATGCACAGACGAGAACACAAATTAATTTCCATTGCAGAGAAAAAATCCAACTATGAAGACCACGGCGAAGTAGGGAAGAGCAGATTTTACCTTTAGGTCTGCAACTCCGTTTGCAGGTGTGGTGATGGACTCCATGGACTTTCTTTTTCGAGATTACGACAAACATTTGAGAGCTCTTGTCTGAGCTATTGTGAAAAATGGAAAAGGACAAGCAGCGATGCTCTTATAAAAGACAAAAATAAACCTCACATCAGATTTACGTTTAGGTTTAAACGACAAATCAGTAATCTTTACATTTGGGTTTGAGGTTGAGACCGTGAGCATTGTTTATGGTTTGGTTCCCAGAAAAAGGAAGAGGAAGGATGAGCGGAGAGTGATATTTAATAATAAATGACACTAAAATATTAATAAAAGTTATTTAATAATTAGCAAAAAACATTTGAAGCTGTCAAATTTGACAGCAAACTTATTTGCTGTCATTTCATGTTATGCTACATAAGATTTGACATTTCGGTTGGAAACAATTATTATTGTCTTTTTTTTTTCTTTTATAACTTATGTAAACAATTTAGCTTCTCATTTGAAGATGATCTAATATCTCATTTGAAAATGCTTTTATTCACCAATATAAAAAATAACTCATATCAGGATCTCCAAATTGTCATTTATAAATTGCTCTAGGTGTATTCTGTCTAGTCATTTCAAATCTCTTTAACCATATCGATTATTTCAAATTCAAATTCGTCAATAAATGTTTTGTATCTTATTACTAATTCAGCCTAAATCTATATATAACCCTTACTAATTTCTCATCTCGTATTTCCAATGAAAATAGTCACTGGCTAGTTATATTTTATTACTAATTTACTAGTCTACGTTTGTTTGTGTATTAGAGCTTTAGGTAGCTAGGCTAAAATAATGGAAACAATCAAAAGCTTTCATCATCATCATGTTTGCCTTTTCTTTCTCAACCATTAAAAATGTAGAAAGAAGATTCTTTTCATATCTCTTCCACCAAAATTTCTAAATTAAGTAATCCGGACTCTTGAAATTTGATCCAACGGCTAAAATTATTATAATTTTTATAAAAGACCTCTGTTTTTAGTCGTTGGATCAAATTTGAAGGGTCCAGATCACTTAATCCGTGAGTTTTGGTAGAAGAGATCCGAAGATGATCTCTTTCCTATAAATGTATACATCTAATGTCTAAAATTTGCGTCAAAATTTGTGATTTTTGTGTGGTGCTACGGATCCTGTATATATAATGTTGTGTCTATTTTTTATGTTTCTGAAGAATAAAAAAAGAAAATAAAGATATTTGTTGTAGCCATATTTAAAATAGGATTGTGATTGTGTATATCCTAGTCGATATGAGAATGTATCTTATATTCATATTAGGAGTAGATTACCTATTAAATGTTGTAATCCTAAAGGGAAAGGTTTTTACGTTTTACCTATCCTACTACTATAAATAAAGGCACAATGGGATGAATCAAACACACCTCATAATTAAATCAATCTCTCTTCTCTCTAACCATAGCCAGCCCCCTCTCTCTCTCTAAACCCTAGATCATTCAATCAAATAGACTTACAACACGTTATCAGCACGTTTTTGCCAGAAGCTGAGGAACTGACGCACCGTAGGAGGAGGCTATCATTCACCAAATTCAAAAGGCTTATTCGTTTTCTGCTCATTAGGTACTCTGAAAATAAAAGATAATATTTGAAAAGTCCACGAAGCATGAAAACATTCCCAATGATGCATGAACCCCTTTATGTTTATATTTTCCTTTCGATATATATATATATATATTGTATATGTTCATATATTTGTTTCATGCATCGCACAATTAAATTGTTATGTAGAATATGTGAGTCAAACTATATAAAAAAAATTAGAAGCAAATATGGGTTTCCTAAACCCTAGAGGATTTTGAAAAAAAAAAAAAAAAAGGGATTGGAGATGGTGTAGCACACCACCGCACCATTACTGTGGAAGAAGCCACCAGGCCTTGGCCTGGCACTCACGTCGGCAGGGCCTGAAGCCCTATGCCCATCCTGCTGCATTGGCCCGCAACCATGGCTCCAGCCTTTATGAGGCTAGGCACCCATATGTACCCACACACCAACCCACGGGGCTGGGTTTGTCCTTCCATGCATCACCCACAAGGCCAGCTGCTGATGGGCCTTATCCCGTGCACCCCCTCCCTTCGGCCCAAACTGAAACCCAGCTGCAAGGGGTTTTCTTCCACCCCTGTGGCTTGCAGCCAACACCCAAAGTTTTTAGGGCCTTGCCTTCTACTTAAAGCACCCAACCAGTGCCCTTTGCTCATGACATCTAGCCCAAATTATTTTGGGGCTATATTTTCGATCCAATAATATTATTTAGCTTCCACAATCGACCCTATATGGCCCAATTTATTGAATTAATAAAAAATGACATGCACTCTATTAATCTGGTAATGAATTAATTAAAAAAAGATCATTTTTGGACATTAACGATTCAATAATTTATTTTTATACTTTGAAACGTCACATACTTTCGTAGTAACGAAGCTCTCACACTTGAGTTCCCAAAAAACCTCAAATCCACTATATTCAAATTAGTATATTGCATTTTGTGTTTCTTGCAGGAACCTCTCATTATAAACTAATTGTTCATAAAACTAAATTGAACTTGTAGTTTCAAATTTAGTGCCTTTGAAACTAGAAGTTTTAATTCAAAACATACCACATGAAACCTGTAGTTTTCATGCATAAATTAAACCAATACATGTCTATAGAACCTGTATGATCTACGATATATGTCTATGGCTTACCATATGACTACTCACGTTTTTACCCCTGTTTTAGGGACATGTTAAACTTAAACAAGCTCGATTTCTCCGCTCTAGAATTCTCTGGAAGAAACTATCTAAAGTGGGTTCAAGACGTGAAGCTCCATCTAACTGCAAAGGGCATCAGAGCCACCATCGAGGCATCCATCACCGACAAACCTGTTGACGAAGCTCAGAAGGCTACTGCAATGATCTTTATTCGAAGACACATCCATGATGCACTGCAGACTGAATATCTCGCTAAGGAAGACCCACTCACCCTCTGGCTTGCTCTGGCTGACCGTTTCGATCACCAAAAAGACAAATACTTGCCTGAAGCAAGACACGACTGGTAACATCTTCGCTTCCAGGACTTTTAAGTCTATGAATGAATACAACTCTGAAGTTTGTAGAATCCGTTCATTGTTGAAATTCTGCAAAGTGGAACTAACCGAATCAGATTTCTTGGAGAAGACCTATTCAACCTTCCATGCCACCAATATTGTCTTACAGCAATATTATAGGGCACATAAATTCACCAAATTTTTAGATTTGATCTCTATTTTACTTCTTGCTGAAAAGCAGAATCAGCTTTTGATGAAGAATCATCAAGCTCGACCCATTGGCTCGAACGCCGTGCCCGAAGCGCATGCGACATTTTCTAGCAACCATGAACGACGAAAGAATCGTCGTGGTCGTGGAAATGGGCGGCAAGCCCAACCACGAGCTCAAGGTCAACAAAGTGTCGCACCTAAGGGAAGAAATGTGACCCAACAGCGTCCACCACTTGCCCCTAAGGCCCCAAACTTCAAGAACAAAGGCAAAACTCTCGTTCAACCTGCTTGTACTGAACTGGACATGTGCTATCGCTGTGGATCAAGGGATTATTGGTCATGCGTATGCTGAGCTTCCCCTGAGGCTATTGCCAAGTATCATTCATGTCATGAGTTTAACTTTGCACATGTGGATCATCCGGAAGATGCAATTACATCAATGGAGATATCAGATTTTCAGGAGGCGTTAACACCTATATATGAATAAATTATACATATTTTTAGGGTGTTTAGCCCTACTGGCCGAATCTACTAGGAGTGGCCGGCCTTACCCCCCTAATTTTCTAGGCTTATGGTTTAATTTTAAACAATTATTTTCTAAGTATTTGGAATAATTTGTTTGGTTTGGTTTGTTTTGAATTATGGATTGTTATTTGAATGGATATTATTTTCTCGAATTGCTTAATTGAATGAATGGACTTATATTTATGCATGTCACCAATTTAATCAATTTATTTTTAGGTATGTCTAGTGGGGAAGTTAGTTGTCTGGTAGATAGTGCAACCACGCACACCATCTTGCATGAACGACACTATTTTACTAACTTAATACCCAAGAAAGCTCATTTGAAAACTCTCTCAAGCTCATCCAACCTGATTGAAGGATATGGAAATGCACATATCATGTTGTCTAATGGTACAATTTTGAACACTAAGGAGGCACTCTATTCTCCACGTTTTAGAAGAACGTTGCTAAGTTTTAGAGATATTCAAGATAATCAATATCATATTGAAACCATTGAAGCTAATGGTTTTGAATTTCTTCATATTACTTCATACGAATATGGCCAGAAGTGTATTCACGAGAAGTTGGAACGTTTGCCGAGTGGGTTGTACATCACAATCATTCGTGACATAGAAGCCCACAGTGTGGCCGGCCTTATGCCTGAGTTCCAGGACACTTTGTTGCTTTGGCATGACCGTTTGGGACATCTTAGACGTGACATGATGATCCTCAAATCTTCACACGTGACATGATGACCGTCAGTAGGGATTGATGTGGAACTTCCTGTACCCCATGTTCACATCCAAAACAGCTTGGCAGAAGTTTTCATAAAGTTCCTTTAATTGATAGCTCGGACTTTGGTTATGAGAACCAAACTGCTGGTATCTGCCTAGGGCTATGCAATATTGCATGCTGCTACGTTGGTTCGCCTGAGGCCCATCGCTACCTAACCACATTCACTGTTACAGTTGGTCATTGGATATGAGCCTGAGGACTCGTATTTATGGGTGTTTGGTGCGCCATTTATGTGCCAATAGCGCCACCGCTACGTACCAAAATAGGTCCTTAGAGAAAAATGGGAATCTATGTCGGTTATGATTCGCCATCAATTGTTCGCTACTTAGAACCCTTGACAGGAGATCTCCTTACCACACGTTTTGTAGATTGTCACTTTGATGAGGTAGTCTTCCCGTCGTTAGAGGGAGACAAGTATGCTAACGTTCCCGTAGAACGCTACAAATTGTCGTGGTATGCTCCCACTATGTCTCATTTAGATCCCCACATTGCCCAGTCTGAAACTAAGGTGTGATGAATTATAGATCTTCAGAGTATTGCTTAAAGCATGCTGAATGCTTTTAATGATCTAACAAAGGTGACAAGATCACATAAACCCGCTGCAAACACACTTGCAAGGATAGATGTACCCTGTGTACGTCAACAACCCGCTTGGGAAGGCCAGACCGTCCCTGAAGGTGGGGAAGTCACACCTTCCACACAGCAAGGTATACTGGCGGCTAGCCAATCATCTGCTTCGACCCTGAAGTGTGGTAGACTCTTTAGTTCAAAGGATTCACAACACTAGAAGAGGAAAATGGCACCAACTAGTGACCCTAGTTTAAATCTGACCATCGCTTACTCATTCGTTCCAACGCATGATGTTATTCTAGATTACTGTGACGCTTCAGACAAAACATGCCAGCCTCCTGAGAATCGCGAGATTTCAGTCCACTACGCAATATTGGATGAGATTTGGAATAGGAATGAGATAATCGTCGACGATACATTCGCATACTCAGTAGCTACTGACATCATGCTTAGCAACGACATTGAACCACGTTTTGTCGATGAATGCCGACGTAGAACCGATTGGTCAAATTGGAAACAAGCAATCCAGGTCGAACTCGATTCGCTCGTGAAACAATCTGGACGGATGTGGTATAACCGTCTGAGTGAATATTTAACAAGTCAGGGTTATGTGAACAACGAATGATGCATATGCGTGTTCATAAAGAAGTCACATTCTGGATTTGCAATCGTTGCAGTTTATGTCGTTGACATGAACCTCATCAGGACTTCCGCAAAGCTTGAGGAAATTGCTGCACACTTGAAATTGAAATTTGAGATGAATGATCTTGGGAAAACTCGATATTGTCTTGGCCTGGATATTGAGCATTGTTCGGATGGAATCCTAGTACATTAATCGAACTACACCCAAAAAGTGTTACATCGTTTTGATAAGGATAAAGCGAAGCCTTCGAGTACACCCATGGTCGTTCGGACTCTAGATGCTAAACGAGATCTTTTCCGTCCAAAGGAGGATGAGGAAGAGATTTTGGAACCTGAAGTTCCTTACCTATGTGCAATTGGGGCTTTATTGTACTTAGCTCAGTGCACTAGACCTGACATCTCCTTTGCTGTGAATCTTTTAGCAAGATACAACAATATGCCCAAGGGTACTACTGGAATGGCGTTAAAAACATTTTTCGCTACCTTAAGGGTACTACGGATTTGGGCTTGTTCTATACCCACAAATCTTCAAGTGTTGCCACCCCTTATGGTCCTTGGATTGATTCTCACCTTGTTGGTTATGCGAATGCTAGATATCTGTCTGACCCACATAGAGCATGTTCTCAAACTGGCTATGCCTTTACCATTGGAGACATCGCTATATCTATGAGGTCTACCGAGCAAACGTTAGTTGTGACTTTGTCGAACCATGCTGAGATTCTCGCTCTGCATGAAGCATTGCGTGAGTGCTTTTGGCTGAGAGAAGTTATGTGACATATCCGAAGTACTAGTGGTCTTACATTAGTCGTTGACCTTCCTATGACGATCTTTGAAGACAATGCAGCATGTATCGAGCAATTAAAGAAGGGATACATCAAGGGAGACAACACCAAGTACATAGCGCCGAAGTTCTTTTACTCACACCAGCAGCAGCAGCATCACAACATTGAAGTCAAGCAAATCCGTTCCCAAGACAACCTGGCCGATCTCTTCACCAAGTCATTGCCCAAGTCTACTTTTTAGAAGCTCGTCCAAGGAATTGGTATGCTTAAATTATCTGAGTTGAATTGCTTGTAGTTCTCTTATTTAGAAGTTATGTCTAACTCAAAGGGAGTATATAGAAGTATACCCCTATGATCTTAATGTACTCTTTTTCCTATGATTAGGAGCATTTTTCCCGCTAGATTTTTGCTACCTAACAGGGTTTTAATGAGACACCCATCCTAGGATGATCATACTCCATTGAGTTCACTTCCTTCGTCTAGTTTGACGTTCATTTTAAGACATTACGCATACTTTTCACTATTCTCCTTAGTCTATGGGTTTTCCCTATGCCTTGGGTTTTACCATAGCGAGGTTTTTGTGAGTTTTACTACAAATGCATACTTCAAATAAATTTGAGACTCGCGATCACCCGTTGTGCCAATGACTTCAGCAACTATTCTACCTTATCTGTTGAAGATCTGATGCGATGGTTTGTTGAGTATTTACATACTCAAGGGAGAGTGTTGTAGTCATATTTAGAATAGGAATGTGATTGTGTAAATCTTAGTAGATATGGAAATGTATCTTATATTCTTATTAGGAGTAGATTACCTATTAAATGTTGTAATCCTAAAGAGAAAGGTTTTTACCTATCCTACTACTATAAATAAAGACACAATGGGGTGAATCAAACACACCTCACAATTAAATCAATCTCTCTTCTCTCTAACCATAGCCAGCCCCTTTTCTCTTTCTAAACCCTAGATCGTTCAATCAAATAGGCCTACAACAATACATTTTTTTTTATGAGACAAGAGCATACAATTTATGTGGTTATAACAAAAAAAAGCAGAAGGAAAAAAATGTATTCTTGCTTGACACTATTTTTAGAAATCATATTGCACAGACAAATCACCTTTACGGGATTGTGTGATTGCTTTGTCAAAAAGAAATGTGTTAGAGTTCTTTAACTCCAATGTTTGATAAACCACAAGGTCAAGATTGCACAATGAAAACTGCAGGGACTTGAATGAACTTGGAGTAAATTATAGGGACCAAAAGTTGAATGAACTTGGAGTAAATTATATGGACCAAAAGTAAAGTTTGGCTTACAAAGTACATACCATGCATGAAGCCAATGATCTTGGCTACACCTATGTAAGTATTGTGTCTATATATAGAAAATTCCATCCTACACGTACATTCTTTGCGGTTTGAGTCCTAAAGTATGCACAAGGATGCGAAGATTAAAAAGTATGACATCGGTGAAAAAAACAATATTTATAAAGGTTTATAAGTAATTTGGACTACTTTATATATTGTCAATTGAATTTATGATAGAACCTCAACTTTCTTTATAGTATCAGAGCAGGTTAGCTCACGTGTGAAGCCCAATGATTACACATGCTCCACGTCACCCAATTCATGTTGTTCACGTGTTTGGCTTGACAATTTGCCACACGTGAGGGGGTGTCTGAGGATGTGAAGGTAAAAAAGTTTCACATCAACAAAAGGAGAAATCTTGCAAGAGATTATAAGAGGTTGGGTTACTTTCTCCATATTGCCAATTAGTTTTGATTATGGAACTCCAACTTTCTTTATAGTATCAGAGCAAGTTGGCTCACTTGTGAAGTCTAATAGCTACACGTTCTCCACGTCACCAAATTTGTGTTGTTCATGTGTTTGACTTGAAAATCCTCCATACGTGAGGGAGCGTGTGAGAATGTGAAGGTTAAAGAATCATACATCGGTGAGAAGAGAAACATGGCAAAGACTTATAAATAAGTTAAGTTAGTCCCTATATTACCAATTATTTTACGGTGAAACCTCAACTTTCTTCAATGTCAACCTTTAAAAAACAGTGTTCACCATCAATGAGTACCTATATCTCTATATATAAAGCCAACACTAGTGTGAACAATTTTTTTTTGGGTCACAAGCTTCACCAAAAAAAAGTGGACATAAAAATGCCTCCCAAACAAAAAGGTCAAAAGTAATAAAAAAAAAATAATGCACCAAATAATGCAGGGGTATTTTCGTCATATAAATAGTGTTTTTTTAATAAATAATTCTTTTTGTACTTTTTTTTTGTACAGTTTTTTTTTTTTTTTTTTTTTTTTTAAATTAGTATATCATAATATGTGAGCAATAATGTGATTCAATAAATTGTTTATTAAATATTATTTTCTCTATTTTTAAACATGTTCAAAACATCTTAAGAGGCATGTAGTGCCGGTTATAAAAAAAACTTTCACATGCACTAAATAATGTGATTCAATTAGTTGTCAAATGATTTTTTTTTTTTTTCGAACAAACGATATTATCTACACTAAGGGGAAGATGATGGACTTAGTCTCATAATAGGCTAGTAATAATATGATTTAATAAGTTGTTTATTAAATATTATTTTTTTTCTATTTTAAACACGTTCTAAACATCTTCAGAGGTGCGTAGTGCTGTTTATAAAAAAAAAAAAAAAAAAAAAGGTCTTTCACACGTGTATAATAATGTGATTCGATTAGTTGTCAAATGATTTTTTTTTTCCGAACAAATGATATTATCTACACTAAAGAGGAGGGGTGGGCTTAGCCTCACATTGGATTAGCAATAATATGATTTATTCAGTTGTTTATTAAATATTATTTTCTTTATTTTTAAACACGTTCAAAACATCTTAAGAGCTGCGTACCGCTGGTGATAAAAAAAATCTTTCACACGCACACAATAATGTGATTCAATCAGTTGTATTATTTTCTCTATTTTTAAACACATAAAAAGGCATGTAGTGCCAATTATAAAAAAGGCATTTCGCACGCGCATAATAACGTGATTCAATGATCTTTTTTTTTTTTTGAACAAATGATGTTTTCTACACTAAGTGGGAGTGGGGTAGGCTTAGCCTCACAATGGGTTAGCAATAATGTAATTCAATCAGTTGTTTATTAAATATTATTTTCTCTATTCTTACTGTAAATTCAATAGAATGTAGATGCAAAGGTCGATTTTATCATGTGGATTCAACTGCTTTGATTGGTTTATGAGGAGTTTTCTCTAGCATGTTCGAATATTATTCATTTACTTCAAATATTTGACTTTTTTTTTGTCATAAAAAAAATTATTGAAGTAATTAACGTAAATAAATACATTTAAAACGTGTAAGTTGAGCGTAGCACGTCATGGTTCAAATAATATCTTAAGCACGCGCGTAAGTACGTGCACGAAGGCTATTACAGAATAATGAGAAAACAGAGAGCTGGAATCGTGCATGAGTCGGAAAATGCTTGGCTGTGATCGCCATGTGAATTTAGCTGTGATTTTAATTCGTATGTAGATACAGGCCCTAATAAACAAATATTGAATAGATTTGACTTGAGAGAGCTGGAATCGTGCATGGGTCGAAAAATGCATGGCTGTTTGTAAATGTGTGGTCATTGCATGTGGGTAATCATTTATATCCCAGCAACCAACTAAAACCAAACAAAATTAATTTTGGCGGATCAACAAAATACTTCATTCAACGTGTTGCAAAGGATTTTTGGATATCCGTCTCCGATCTGTTTTGATTCCTTTGCTTCTTCCAAACGAAAATTAGTTGTGCAGTCAAATTTGATCAAACTCCACAACATGTGCTGTTTTTCCCTTTTCGGGGGCTTGGTGACGAGGATCCAACTCCAAGTGAAGCATTTCAAGCAGTATTAAAACCATTTCCAAGTCCAACTTGTACGCATGACGTGACATGGCTCGTCTTCATGTGGTCTCGTTTGTTGACAATTGTTGAAATTTTTTAACCTATTTCAAAATACAAAGTCGATTCACCTTTTAAAAGTTATGGTTGTTAATATTATCACTTAATTAGTATTCATAGCTCTTAATGTACCGTTTCTACAACAATAAACTTACATGTTGCAATCTAAAATCTTGTTTTATTTAAGCATCATTGAAATCTGCATATTCGCTATAAAAGATAAGTATTTCACTGTTATTAGTTTTATCCAATTTAATATTTCAATGTGAAAGAATATTTACTATATGTACCTTATGAGATTTGTTAGGAGAAGCAACATCACATCGCTAAAATATCCAACAACAATGACATTACGTATGCCTTAATACAAGTATATTGTGTTTGCTATCTTTGATGAGGATCTATAGCGGTGGTGCTTGTGCTGGTATCAATGGTGTTTGTGTTGATATCGTTGATGCGTATAATCTCCATATCAATGAATTAGTTACTTAAAAATATGCGAATGTGACAACCTTAATTTGTAACTGTTCTATGTAATTCATGCAAAATTACTAGGCTTTTATCACAAATAGTCCTTGAAATTGACCCTCATCATCAAGGTGGTCCTTGAAATTGAAAATCAATCAATTTAGTCCCTGAAAATGGTGTCGCAAATCAATGTGTAGTCATTCCATCATAATTCTGTTAAAAAATATATTAAGTGCTGATGTGGCACATAAATGGGGCCCACAATATTTATGGGTTTTTATCATAAATGTTCCTTGAAATTGACCCACACCATCAAGATGGTTCGTGAAATTGAAAATCGAACAATGTAGTCTTTGAAAATAGATATCGCAAATCAATATGATCATTCCAGCACAATTCTGTAAAAATATTTGTTATGTGCTGATTTGGGTTTAATAATTAATTAAAATAGTTGTCTAAATACTTTTTTGCACAATGAATTTTTTTTTCCTTATAGTAGAGCCTACTTCGAAGAGAGATCTCTTCCATAAATTCTCAAAGGTAAGAAGAGGTGTGGAAATAGTTTTCAACCAACAATAGACGCGCCTCGGGTATGACCTCATTATCTCAAAGCAGACCTCGTTGTTCTTTGCATCACCAGACCATCAGGGAAGCGCCGAATAAGCTCTCCAAGATTAAGGTTGTGAGGATGTTGATCATCTAAATGTTAACTGTGATGTCCCAGAAGTCGTTGCCAATCGATCAAGCTATCACCGAAGATGATCTTGTTGCAAGTTCAATTCAGTGAAGGGTGTCGAAATGTGTAAATATGGGTACGCTATGATTTTTTTTTAGAGAATAGAAAGTGAATGAGGTAGAGAAATGTGGATTGGAATCAGAGGTAATTGTAGGATTGTGTTTTTGGGTTGACAATTTTTTATCAACTATTAAATTATTAAGAGTATTTGTAAGTTTTTAAATTTAATTAGTCTTATATGACCCATTTATGTATCACATTAGTACATACATAATTTTTGACAAAATTATGACATAATGACAACTTTGATCAATTTTCAATTTCAGAAACCATTTTGATGTCGTGGGTCAATTTCAGACCATTTTGATGTTCCAAGTCAATTTTAACGACCATTTGTATGAAAAAAAATGACTTATGGGGTCCATTTATGTGACATAATAGTACTTAACAGAATTTTTAACAGAATTGTGACGGAAAGACCAAATTGATTTGCGACACCTATTTTCAAGAATTATATTAATTGATTTTCAATTTCAAGAACTATCTTGATAATGATGGTTAATTTTAAATATCATTTGCGATAAAAACCCAAATTACTATTGTTTCTTGGAAGAAAAAGTCCAACTCATACCTGATAACATCAAATTAATTGATAATTTCTTCTGACAGGGCAATGATTGTTTCTTGAATGCACCTTCTCATCCCAAGAACCCGTGTTCCCCGTGTAGACCAGCCATTATTTAAGACTTTATACATTTCAAATTATTATTCAAACACAGATATGAAAAATCACAGTTGATTAAAAATTAAAAATATAAAGAACAGAGAGATGGAATCATGGAAACGAAGTGGTGGTTGAATGGTATTTGTCTGGGTCCAATACTCCATATGCTTGGAACGACGAAGGCCACATGAAATAAGTACAATTAAATGTAAGAGCGTCTCCTGTAGAAGTAGTAGGGAGGGTGATTAGGTTTCCTTGCTGGGTATGTAATTAGATTTCCTTCTCCCCAAAAGAAGAAGGTTTATCGTATATCTTGGCTTTTATTGTATATATTTCTATAGGGTTAAACCGAATCAACAGGACCATCCAATTATACATTTCTATAGGGGATCAATACTTCAGGTTTGTCTTTTCATCATCATGTGCCGTCCAAACCATCATCTTCGCTTAGAAGTGAGAGGTCTTAGAGCCATAAACTCAGCATCTGTTTTTCTCTTCCAACCCGGCTTAAAATTTTAGTTTAAGATTAATAATATAATGAATTTAGCCTACTTTTTTTTTCGGTAACTTTTTTAAAAATAAAATTTATGAAGATTATCATAATTTATTTTTATGAACATTTAAATCTAAATATATTTAAATTCTGATAAGTAATTAAAAATCATACAAATACATAGGTATTTATATAGTTTTAAGTTAAATTTGATTTAAATAATTTTCTTAAATTACTTTAGACAGATTTAATTTTAGGCCGTCAAATCTTTTTTTTACCATTAGATTTGTCTCATTTGATCATAATTGTTAGATTATAAGTAAAAAAACAAAAAAAAAGTTGTTTGAAATATCACAATTTTGTAGGTCAAGAATAATTTAAGTCAGGCTTTTCTAGGAGAATCTAGGATAAAGATATATTTTCTCTCCATGACTTATTTTAGCCCAATGGTTGAAGAAGTAATTGTCGTCTTCACTGAACTTGTTGTATAAAATACGTCAGTACACCAGTCCTATGTACATTTTTATGATTAAGTGGTTGCAGAAGTTATTGTCATCTTCATTCAACTTGTCGCATAAATATACATCAGTACAAGAGTCCTATGTAAAGCTGGATACATTTTATCCCAACATCAAAACTAATAAACAACATTTACATTTGAATTTAAACATTAGAATATGAAACAGAAGTTTCATGTTGACTAAGACTGTTGTGTAAAACTTATGTCCAAAGACGGGGTGGAAACCCTAATTGTAGTCCAAGACTCCCTCATTCCATATTCCATCATGGCTCAAAACTCGTTATATATTCTATAACTCAAGACTCCCTTATTCCATATTTCATATTCCGTCATGTTGAATAGGACTTCAGTCCTCCCAATCCTTATACCTTGAAACTGATTAAAAGGAAATTAAGGTTCCATCGTAACACTAATTGACAATATATATGAGTAGCCCCACTACTTATAAGCAAATGCAAAGTATTTTCGTTCTTCGATGTGAGATCCATACTCTCAACACGTGTACACCTCTTCCCTTGCATAACACCACCGGCTAGTCCATCTTCTAATAACACTAATACTCCGTGTGAAGTTGTAAATGGGGAAGAGATAAATAGTAGAGTGAGGTATTGGCTCAATTGTGGAGGGAGTGGCGGGCACTGCCGATCGGAGGGCTGAGGTAGCTCAACCGTCACAATCCTTTTCCTTTTTAATTTTTCAATTTTCCCCTAAAGTTTAAAGTTAACAAAATGAACTATACCAAAACAAATTGAAAGGATAGTTTTAGTATATTCTTAAATGTATTTGGGTGTCCAAAGAAATATAAATTCAGGACTGAGAAAATTTAAGTGTTGAAAAATTGGTTTTAAAGGCATGTTTACTTAACTCGAATGGGAAATTTGAAGAAATCAAATAATTTAGAAATATGGGAAGTACGGGAATGGAATCGGATCACCTAGTCCTCATCGTTGATCTTTTTACTAGTTAATCTGATTATTAAATTTTAGGTATTTGATTACGGATTTCAAAATTTTTTTTTTACAATTTTCCGATTTCTGACATGTAATGTAAATAACGTAGAATAAAGTTCATCCGTATATTAATTCCATACCAAATTTAATAAACGCATAAAATGCAAGAATAAAAAATTATTCACATTCCAATTCCAAAGTGTAAACAGGATTTCTCTAACATCAAACGTTGATTGGGCCTTTCTCGGTATTATGAATGCAGTTATTGGGCCTCCTACAGTCCCACTTCACGCCGGACTAAATTGAAAGAGAATTGTTATTGGTAGTTCAAAAATCTCATTCTATATTTCAAATTTTTTATATTTAAAAAGATAAATATACTTATGAAGAGTATAAAATGAAATTTTTGAAATGCCAATTACACTCCTCAATTGAAATGGTAAGATCTTCTTTTACTGGTCTACAACAAAAAGGGTGGGACGGGCACAATCGTAATTCTGAAAACTTCACCTCCTATAATATATATATATATATATATATATTTTTTTTTTTTTGAACTGTCCTCCTATAATATTAATTGCGCAAAAGCCATAGCCTCCCTCCCAAATTTCTCAATCTTCTTCTATCTTCTAGTGTTTACGAAATTTAGGGCTAATTAATAAAATTGAAAGGAAAACCTCTCTATTCGGATCCTATCCGACTTCGTTAGGATCCAAGTTAGGATTTTGGGGGTTTTCCGTTAGGTTTTTTTATTGATGGGTACGGAGAGGAAGAGGAAGGTGAGCTTGTTCGACGTGGTGGACGAGACCTCCATCTCATTGGCGAAGATGAGCAAATCGAACGGCGACGGCGGAGCTGCTGCCAACCAAAACGCTGTGAGCAGTATGATCAATCGGTGGACGGGAAAGCCGTACTCGCAGAGGTACTATGAGATTCTTGAGAAGAGGAAGACGTTGCCGGTTTGGCACCAGAAAGAGGAGTTCTTGCAGGCTCTCAAAGCCAGCCAGTCTCTCATTTTGGTCGGTGAGACTGGTAGTGGTAAAACCACGCAGGTTCGTTTCTTCAAACTTTTACTGTACTTTTCGTGTATTTTGTAGCATGAAATAGATAATGGAAGCGGAATGAAAATTTCGAACTTGGTAATGCATATTTTGATTTTTCGCAAATTGCGATAGGTATTTAATTTGATTTTTAATTAGGGAATTGTTATTGGCATTTCAAAGTTCCAAACTTTCTATATTTAAAAAGAATAATACACGTATTGTGAATTAGAAATAATAGTAGCTTTTGTAGTGTTGAGAGAGAAGAATACAGTGATATATTTAAAACCCTTGTAGTCCGAATGATTTGAGGGTTGCTTTTTAAATGTCAGTTGTCATGCTATGCAACAGTGGTTGAGCTTAAATAGCAGTCTTATGTTTTACACCGTAACGATGCATATGGGAATTAATTCTCTATTGACGGTCGATATTACCTGATATACCTTTTTTCTGAACCACATTTGTCACCCTTGGCCCGAGGGTGCTCTTTTACCCTAATATCATTACGGCAATCCTGTTAACTTATTTGAACGTAAAGGTTGGAATCTTTGTAGGCCGGTTATAAATAAAAAGGATCTGGTTGAACTTCATAGTGCGTGCCACTTTCACAACACAACTAGGACTTGCCTACAGGAAATTTAGCGATTCTGGTAAGTTTAGGGCCGGAGCCAAAAACTATGCTAGAACTAGATGGGGCCTAGCCATGCTTTCCCCATTTCCAGGAGATACCACAATAAAGAATCTGGATAATTATGAGATTACGCTTTATATATCATATATTATGCTCTATGAACCTATTAGAAAGTTGATTGTGAGTTGATTTTTATCTTCTCCCCTATATTTTTCTTGATGAAGATCATGTAAAGAATGAGAATTGTTGAAATCGTCTAACCATGGCACTTCTCTATCCACTTTTACAGATTCCTCAATTTGTTTTGGAAGCTGTCGATTCAGAATCTTCAGATAAACGCAAGAAGATGATGGTTGCATGTACCCAACCCCGTAGAGTGGCTGCAATGTCAGTATCCCGTCGTGTTGCTGAAGAGATGGATGTAACCATTGGAGAAGAGGTCGGTTATAGCATCCGTTTTGAAGACTGCAGCAGTTCCAGAACTGTGTTGAAGTAAGCTCAACATCTTTTCTGTTCATTTTTATTGCTTTATCATTTGTACTCTTTTAGGGAGTCATTGATAAGTTACTTACATAATATGCATATTTTGTGTGGCAGGTATCTAACTGATGGAATGCTTTTAAGAGAAGCAATGACTGATCCACTATTAGAAAGATACAGCGTGATAATTCTTGATGAAGCTCATGAAAGGACTTTAGCAACAGATGTTCTATTTGGGCTGTTGAAGGAAGTGTTGAGAAACAGACCTGACTTGAAGGTGGTAGTGATGAGTGCTACACTTGAAGCTGAAAAGTTTCAGGGCTATTTCAGCGGTGCGCCACTCATGAAAGTTCCTGGAAGGCTTCATCCAGTGGAAATTTTTTACACTGAGGAACCTGAAAGGGATTATCTGGAAGCAGCGATTCGAACAGTTGTGCAGATTCATATGTATGAGACCCCAGGAGATATACTTGTTTTTCTAACGGGAGAGGAGGAGATAGAAGATGCGTGCCGCAAAATTAACAAGGAAATTGGAAATCTGGGTGACCAGGTTGGTCCTGTGAAAGTGGTGCCTCTGTATTCAACTCTACCTCCAGCTATGCAGCAGAAAATATTTGATCCTGCTCCTCCTCCTGTAAAAGAAGGTGGAATTCCTGGAAGGAAGATTGTGGTGTCCACAAACATTGCAGAAACTTCTCTGACTATTGATGGAATTGTTTATGTTATTGATCCTGGATTTGCTAAACAACAAGTCTATAACCCAAGAGTGCGTGTTGAATCATTGTTGGTATCGCCAATTTCCAAGGCAAGTGCACATCAGAGGTCAGGTCGTGCTGGAAGAACTCAGCCAGGAAAATGTTTCAGACTTTATACTGAGAAAAGTTTCCAGAATGATCTTCAACCACAAACTTATCCAGAAATATTGAGATCCAACCTTGCAAATACAGTTCTTACTTTGAAGAAATTAGGAATAGATGATCTGGTTCATTTTGATTTTATGGATCCCCCTGCTCCCGAGACACTGATGAGAGCACTAGAGGTCTTGAATTATTTGGGAGCATTGGATGATGATGGTAACTTGACCAAGCTGGGGGAGATTATGAGTGAGTTCCCGTTGGATCCTCAGATGTCAAAGATGCTTGTAGTCAGCCCTGAGTTCAGCTGCTCAAATGAAATTTTGTCAATATCTGCCATGCTTTCAGGTACTCTATTTTCTATTTTGTCATTGCTTTCTCAGTTGTGTGTCTTGGTTCTTATCTACATCAAGTAGATAAGTCGGGCTGCATGATTCTTGATTCTGTGCCTTTGAGTCTGTTATGTGTACAGACATTTTCTTTTGTGCACACACTGTCCTAACTGCTACATCTGCATGCAAATGCTTATGCATGTGGTTGAAGCGGTAATGTGTCATATTAGGTTGTCATCAGCAACTGTCTTGTCTAGGTTCCATGCCCCCGGTTGGCTTGTCCCTATGGATTTTTAAGTAAGTGCTGATGCATATAGTTGCAGTTTCTCAGTATTATCTCATGAAGCAAATGGTGTCGTCTCGCCTCTATGCATCTGCTAACGTTCCATGGGCCTCGTCTGTGATAACCAATTTATTTCTTAGTACCCAATTGCTTTGTCCGGCCTAGGGAGGCTCAAAAAGCTGCTGACGAAGCAAAAGCTAGGTTCGGGCACATTGATGGAGATCATCTCACGCTTCTGAACGTGTATCATGCATACAAGCAAAATAGTAAGTACATTTATCTCATTATTTCATTACTGATTTGAAGTTGATCATCCGGTGGGTTGTCATATTAAAGTCTTAATTTTAATGGTGTAGATGAGGATCCGTCATGGTGCTATGAGAACTTTGTCAATCAGAGGGCATTGAAGTCTGCAGACAATGTCAGGCAGCAGCTAGTGCGCATTATGGCCCGATTTAACCTCAAGCTATGCAGTACTGAGTTCAATAGTCGTGACTACTACATCAACATAAGAAAGGCCATGCTAGCTGGATATTTCATGCAGGTGGCTCACCTGGAACGCACTGGCCACTATCTGACAGTGAAAGATAACCAAGTACATAAAATTATTCTTTACTTTCCATATAGGCCATCTATTATTCCCCTTTTTTGCCTTGTCACAGTGTTTGTACTTGCTCCTGATATGTATTATTATCTTAATTTGCAGGTGGTACATTTGCATCCATCGAATTGCTTGGATCACAAGCCAGACTGGGTGATTTACAATGAGTACGTTTTGACAAGCAGGAATTTTATCCGTACAGTGATGGATATTCGTGGGGAGTGGTCAGCCTCTCTCTCTCTCTCTCCCTCCCTCCCTTCAAAATACGCATATATTAAGGTGAATCTAAATTGTGTCATGCCCTCGTGAGTTTATCTGTTTCTAAACTCCCAAATATTACATGTTTACAGGCTAATCGATATAGCACCCCACTACTATGATTTGGTGAATTTTCCTCAGTGTGAGGCCAAGCGTGTTCTTGAGAAGCTATACAGGAAGCGGGAGGATAAGGATGAGAACAAAAACAGAAGATGAAGTTCTTAACCCTGATTCTTCGGAATGTGCAGATTATTGTAAGGAGCAATTATTGAGTGCTGGTCGAAGTTAGCATATTTCAGCATTTTGCGTCTCCGAGCATCTCAGTTGTCACTGTAATTGGGAAAAGGCCTTGCATTGTTTCTGTACCATTTCTTGAATGATCTTGGATGTGATGGCCTTTATGGTATTCATGATTTAGTGGCAGTTTTAACATTTGATTAAAGTGTAACACGAGGTTATTATTTGATTCATGACCAATGAAAATCTAATTTCCAAGCATAAATGTTGTGGTAGTGTAAATTGGACCTTGTAATTCAGTATGTTTTTGGTCAGTTTCTTGTGTTTGTTCATCTCATTCCATGTAGAGATTCGACCCAGCTACCAGCGTTCTGCTTTCGTATGCCTTTCTCTTCCATCGTCTTCCTAAACTCTTGGACGCTGTTCCATACACCTCTTTCGCTGTGAATCTTTGAAAGCGTCGAACGACTTGCAGGATGGGCATGTCCCAGTTTGTCAATTTCTTTAGCAGCTAACTCGCCAAGTTCGAAACTTGAATGCAAGCCACATGCACCATGCCGATAACGCGTTCACAAACTAATTGATCTGATAGTGCAAAGTGCCGTGCCAATATCTCCGCATTTCGCGTACATACCAACAAGCGCGGTAGAAAATGTAAAATGATTTGGCCCTTGAGTCCATGAAACCACATTCTTTTCGCTCATCTTGTCGAAAACAGACCGAGCTTTGTTAATCCTCTTCTCATTTGCAAGAAACATCGATTAACTCCGTGTGGGTTTTTGGCTTTCTGCAACCCCAACAACATGGTGTTCCACGAAACGACGTCTCTCACGAGCTTTTGATCGAACAGGTCCTGTGCAATTGGCGCTTGGTCATTCCTCACGTAATCTGCAATCATTCTGTTACATGACAGAATGTTACGGGATGCAGGGAAACTGGCCGTCGGAAGCGTATAAAGCTGGCGGTAGTTTGTCAGCTAAGGAATTGGATCCTCTCCGAGGCAATGCCTCGGGATTCTTCTGACTGGACAACACGGACTGTTGGATCAAAATCCAATGGCTACAAACAGAGGTTCTTATAAAAGTTATAATAATTGTAACCGTTGGATTTATGGCCCGTATTGTCCGGTCAGGAGGATCCCGAGGCTTTGCCTCGGAGAGGATCCAATTCCGTTAGCTAATATTTTCAGAAGAACTTCTCCACGTACATATGTACTCCAAGTTTTATGAACTTAACATGAGGTGAAAAGTAGTGCATGTCACCATAACATCACGCAACATGTTGAAGTAATAAGGTTCACACATTATTATATGTGACGGTAACACTGTGATACGGTAGTAAAATAGTCCACATAAACTAGAAGACGGTAGTATACAATTCAAGATTATTTGTAGTCCTCATATTTGGATATGTTCATATAATTTTAATTAGAAATGATAGATTGATAGATAATAATATGATAGATGAGATTGATGATGAGAGAATCTAATGAAAGCATTATAGAGAGGTGAAGTCTTGATAAAAAAATAATTGACCATAACATGAGTTATGGCATATACCGTATGCCAATATATATAGTCATTGTTGCACTCATTTTTAAAAAATAAAAATAAAAATAATTTGGTGACGAAATTAAATTTTTTGTGGAAATGTTTAGAAAAGTAATTTACGATAACATGAAGTTAGCTCAAGTCAAAACAAACAACTAGGCTGTATCATTTAGGGATCCAAAAATCCCCTTGAAGTCTAAAGGTGTCCTTTATAACTTTTAGTTGTGGTGGAAGGCCCAACTCCCATTGGAGGTGCTCCAAAAACAAAACAATGCATTTAGGGTTGGTTTGATATTGCTATACTTTGAAAAAAAAAAGTACTTCTATTGTGCTGTAAGAATAAACAGCTGTACAATAAAGTAGCAGAGTGTTTGGTAAACATTTTTGTAAAAGTGCTTTTTTTTTTAAAAAAAAAAAAAACAGTATTATAGTGTTTGATAAACTTTTATGTAAAATAAATGTGAAAAAAAACTGGTTTTTCAAAGATGAGTTTTGCAGCTTTGTGTTTTTGGCTTTTTTTTCACCCAAAACTGTGAAAAAAGCTGAAGCTGAATGTTTAACAAACATATAAAAGCTGTAGTTTTTTTTATAGCCACTTTTTTCAAAATCATCTCAGTACCAAATTAGGACTTAGTACTGAAACTGGAGTCAGGTAGAGGAAGCAGTTGTAGAGTTGTAAAGTTGAGATGAGTTTTGCATAACTGCAGTAACATTCTGACAATATTATAGCGTAACAACGAAGGCTCGAAGAACACGAAATTACGTAACAAGTAGCATCCAAGTACATGATCAACGCATTATTAAAAAAATTAATTCACTCTAACACAACAGGATTAAAACTCACTAAAATGCCATCAGCAGTTCGGTATGCATACATCATACATAAACACACGTACCCACACACATACACACACACATCTACATATATATATATATGTATATGTATATGTATATGGAGCTCCTATATTATACTGGTGGTCATGACACTCGGAGAACCGCCACACACATGCCTCCCTACTGATTTCAACAAGTCCACGACGTTAATTACTAAATTTTCGTCCATCCAGGGTATTGTAGAGTTGATCAATTTGAACCTGCACGTAAAATGCTTCGTTGTCAGTTGCTTTGCACTTGGTAATTAGCAATTAACTGTAATTTCGCAAGTGCGAAATAGGGAACATAAATGCAGTATATATACCTGGTAATACTTGAGCAAGTGATTTCGTTTCTTCTTCAATGTTGCAGTCACCAAGTCTCTTTCCACGTCGAAGGGCCGAGGTTCTATGATGATTCCTTTGATATATTGAAAGCCACTCAGCTGTTTGAGAACAAATCAAAAGACACTAATCAGACACCCCATCTCGAAAATATTGGTTTAGTTTTTAATTAATTAAGATTCTTATAATTACCTTGTTCCTCTCAGCTATCAACTTAAGCTCAGCCATAATGTGATCTTTTAGCTGATCAAGAGAACAAAGATCCGAAAAGGAACCCATGTGACCGTTCAAATAAGCCCACTTCTTGGCGGTCTCTTCTTCCGGTACCACCACTGCAACAATCATCGACTTGAAGCTGTTTCCGTAGACCCAAATCTTCAAAAAAAGGAAGAAGAAAACAGCCTCATCGAACAGCACATTAGCATATATAAGCTCATGAAATATACATGTAAAGAATTAGATGCTTACATCTTCAATAATAGAAGCAATGCCATAAACATTTTCCAAGTACTCGAGTGCAACATACTCTCCTTGTGAGAGTTTGATAAGATTCTTCTTCCTATCGATAACCTTGATGACTCCGTTTGGAAGTATTTCCCCTATGTCACCTGAGAAATATTGTATGCCCCATCAATACATTTATTTTTTCAATCAAATTATATTACTGGAAAAGGATTAATTATGATCATTAAATTAATTAACCTGTGTGGAACCAGCCATCTTTGATGGCCTCTCTTGTTAATTCAGGATTTTTGTAGTAGCCAGCAAAAACAGTCTTCCCTCTCACACATATCTCACCACACGGATGATCCCCAAGTGGATTATATCCCATTTCCGGAACCTCCTCAAGGCGCATCTCATTGTATACAGATACAGTGCCAACAGCACCAACCATGCACATTTCGTCAGGAAAGCCGAGAGTTGTCGGTCCAATAGTTTCTGTCAACCCTGAAAGAATTATCCACAACGCTCTTAATTACTTGAGTTAAAGTCCCCGTATTTCTATCTAGCTAGATGTGTCCAAACAAGATATATTCACTACATTATCCTATACACTAACTGGGACTTATTCTAGCTAATATTACCAAGGAGATTAACTTAGCTAAATTTCTTCTTAGAAAGGGATTTACAACTTAATCTAAAGGGTAGTAGATTTATGTATGCTTAATTTTCATAAATACTGTTTAATGCTAAAAACAGAGTTCTTTACCATAGCCTGTGACTACGAATGCGCAGCAGGTAACTCGCAAGAATTCTTCGATCTCAGAGCTCAAGGGTGCACCTCCAGATATTACAAGTCGAAGTTGACCACCCAACCTAGCTTTGACCTAAAAACGTTAACAACATCAGGTAAGACTATTGTTGTGTGCGGATATTTCCCTTTGAAATAAAAGTTATTAATCAGATGAAAAATAAAAATACAACCTTTCTGAAGGCCAACAGATCCGCTATGGGCGATGCGTATTTGTTTTTATACCCCCTATTCATCCAAGCAAGTTTGCTGTATAACAAAAGAAAGATGTTAGCTTCAAACATAAGTGATGTACAATTAATAAAGTTGAAGGCCTACTTACTATTTGTAGAGAATGTCAAAAATCTTCCTTCTTCTTGGATTAAGCTCTAGCACTGCTTTCTTTATACCTGAAATACAGGTGAGTTTGAATCATTACGCATATCTGAAATCCACAAAAATGTGTAGTTTAATTCTGCAGACGGATAGAAAAGCAAAACTTTTTCCTGCCTTCATGTATTTTTTCGAAAACTCGAGGTACCCCAGCAAGAAGCGTTGGCTTTAACTCCACCATGTCATCCCTCAGTGCATTAAGATCCTTCAATTAGAAAATCAATGCCAATATAATTAACAGAGTTGGGAAGTTTATGGTTGGATTTTTCGTTACGATGATATATGAAGGATGTGTTTTATAATCTCCCAACAAGATACAAAAAACTCAGGTAGCATACCCCATGATAGTAGCCAACAGCAGCACCATTGCGGAAAAAATACTCCTCAATCACACGGTCAAGGATATGAGCCAAGGGAAGGAAAGATAGATAGACATCATCCCCTGTCATCTACTCAACATCATAAATTAATGCACAAGTCAGTATAAGAGAAATTATTATGAACTAACAAGGTAATTAGGTACCCCTTGAAAAACACAGGAAATGGTAACACATACTTACCTTGTCTTCAAATTGTTCCATAAAGAGATCAATCCCTCTCACTCCATATGCAACATTTTCATGTGTTATCACGACTCCTTTAGGATCTCCGCTGGTGCCGCTTGTGTACATAATGCCAGCGATATTATCTGTCGTTGGTGGAACAATCTCCGACGGATTTTGTTTACCCTGAAAACAAAAAACTCTATTCGTAACTGGGTGAAAAAGCGAAAGGAGTAGCAATTAAAAAGAAAACATTGCTAGTATTGGTCTATTTCAAAATAGTGCAAGGGTTCTTTTCCTTGCTATGAAACACACAAAAGAAAAAGAAATAAAAATAGTTATGCTGGTTAACATAGAGAAACCAACCATCTCCGTGAACTCATTCCATGAGTACGGTTTTATCCCAATCTGCACTGATTTGTTCTTCTCTTCATCCGTCATTGAACTGAAGCAGACCATAACTGTAAACACAAACAAACTCAGCACAAGGTCTTTGAGCAGATGTAGGGAACATGAACTAATCCAGTCATTCTCACCTTTTATTCGTTTAGAAGATGTAGAATCAGGTTTCAGTAGCTGCAAGGTAAAGAAATTGTATCAAATCAGAACCATCTAGTGCTTGTGAAAATGAATATGTGGAATATAAGATTTGATAAAAATGCAGATCGAGATATTTGTTTCTCACTTCTTTCACTTTCTTATCTTGGACAAAAACAACCTCAAGCTCTGCGTGATCTATAATAAAGTTTACAGCTCCTGGACCTGCATCAACACATTCCTGATCACTTGAGAGAAGTTCAACTAAATCTCTTGACATTAATGAACCCCTCCAAACATCAAGTAAAAAGAATCACTGTGATTATTTACGAATATTAATTACCAAGGGTATCGTAGAGAGGCACGCAAATCAAACTGTGAGCATTACAAGCCTACAGAAAATTTAAACAAGTTGATCATCACATGGTTGATCATACAAATCAATCATAATGAATAAAACATAAATATATATACACACATATATAAGAAATTAACAAATGAAAAAAGAGATTGAAGACGAAACCAAACACCAACCTCCATTGCCATAATCCACTGAGGACAATTTGCACCATAAATCCCAACCCGGGAACCCTATTCCGTCGTCAAATCCAAAAACGAGACTAGTTTCAGTTTCCAAAATCAACAACCATTGACTACTCAAATTGCAATCCCCTTGAATTATATTATGTGAACTTACAGGTTCAACACCGGATAATCGCAATGCAGAACCAACATCCAGAACTTCGTCATAAACCTCCTTGTATGTTTTCCAAGTGTAAGGCCCTGGCTAAAGAGCATACACAGTAATACAGTCAAAACTCAGTTTCCATTTTTTACTGGATGTGATGGTAAATTATCAGTGCATTACTTAAAAACTTTATAATCTACTTCACCTTCCCATCAACCATTTTACGCCAGCCAAGCATTCGATTTCCAGGATACTTCTGGACAGATAGACTGCGCATCAAGATTGTCAAAGAAATGAACTATTAGAAGGTAACTAATGCAGTAAGAGTCTAATCAAATTACACACGTTCAAGTAAATCTGACATACTATTGGTAGAGAATTGAAAGCACCTAAAGAGGTCCCAAGATGAATTAATTTGGCGATCAGGCGGAGGAAAATCATTTTGGGCGAGTAAATTACGGTACACTGGACCGAGTGAAGGCTTGCCATCCTCGCCTTCTCTTCCTTCCTCCACTGCAACTGAGAAAATCTTCATTCCTTTTTGGTTTTCAAGAACCCTGGACGTATGAGTTAACAGTCAGCCGAAAAGTCCAGACACAAAGTACCATACGTGATGTGAACTTATGTGTGAAAATAAGCCAAGGTCTCTGAGTTCAAACACTTCTCTTCCCCATAATCGTAGCTTAGAGTAGTAATATCATTCTAATCAAAGAACAAAAAACTTCAAGAAGTCCAAACAAAATTTAAGACGAAAAAAATTTTATGTACCAAATATTAAAAATTAAAAAAAACTTCAGAATAGTAAACTAAAATCAATCTTTATTTTTTGGTAAAACAAAAGTACAACTAACTAAGTTGCACGACTTTGATTACGGTTTTTTTAGCAGAGTGAGGCGAATGTACAGGGAAACAAAAGATTATGGCTAGCTATAACTTCACCAACCAAAAAATTAAAACCAAAATAAAAGTAAATAAATACAAAGAAAGAATTTGAGGAAAGACTATTGAGCAACTTAGCATTAGTTTGGTACTGAGGTGATTCTGAAAAAAGTGGCTATAAAAAAAATTGGGAGCTTTTTTATATTTGGTAAACATTTAGCTTGAGTTTTTTTTTCACATTTTTGGGTGAAAAAAAAGCCAAAAACACAAAGCTACAAAATCCAGCTTTGAAAAACCAACTTTTTTCCACATCTGTTTTACATAAAAGTTTATCAAACACTATAATATTGCTTTTTTTTTTTTTTTTTCAAAAGCACTTTTACAAAAAAGTTACCAAACACTTTGGTGCTTCATTTCACAGCTGCTTATTCTCACAGTACAGCAGAAACAATTTTTTTTCAAAGCACAGTACCAAAGCCCTTAACCTAAGTTTAGAGCTAACTTCACCGATCCCCCTTCCTTTTAACAATTAACAAGGGAAGTGTTATTGACACTCCAAAAATCTCACTCTACACTTCTCATAAGTGTATTTTTCTTTCTAAATATAGAAAGTTTGAAGTGTAGAATAAGGAAGTTGGAGTACCAATAACAATTTCCATTAACAATTAACAATTTAACTATTAATGCTATCATTTATAAAAATAAAATAAAAAGACTTTTTTTTTTAAATACAATGAATTCATTAAAATGAAAATTAAAAACCACATGCAGACGGGCAGGGAGAGGGGTAAAGTAAAGCAACACGAGGAATTAATAGTCCTAACAACCGGAATTTATTATGCATCCGATCCAACCAAACATGACGCCACATACAAAACAAAGTTTGGCAGACGAAAAAAATCTGAGAGTTGACGACACAAAGCTTATATTTCATAAGACCACCCAAAACCACCATTTTAAATACAGATTACTTAACATAACTATTTATAAATACATATATATATATATATATATATATATCGTTATGAAGCAAAATGCACGCCTAAAAATAGCTAGCCATGCACAAGACTGGCTAAACTTGCATGCTTTTGTGTGCGCGCGTGAGAGAGAGAGAGAGAAAGAGAGAGAGAGAGAGAGAGAGAGAGAGAGAGAGAGAGAGAGAGATGAATCACTAACAGAGAACTGGGAGAGGGAGGAGTATGGAAGCGTGAGAGACACCTGCACGAGCAGTGCAGCTTCAAAATATATTTATGAGAGAAAGATAAGGCAATGGGGGTCATCAATAATTAGTTAGTTGAAATAATAGGTGGGAAGGATATAGGTGAATAAATATATCTGATAGAAGCATTGCAGGTTCACAAACTAATCATGAACATCACCTACATCAGATTACTACTGATAGCTAGTTAGTATTGTTAGAGTTAGTTTTGTGACCAGCTTTTGCTAGTTGTTGCTAAGTTAAAGTGCTGAGTCAGCACTCATTTGATGTATGTATAAATACTCTTTCAATGTATGATTCTGATTCATTAAAATGAAAGATTCAGTTTTTTCACTTTCTATCATGGTATCCCTCGTTGGTGTCTAACGGCGCATCGATCCTACGCTTCCCCTTTCTCATACTTTCTTGTATTTTCTCACATTTTCTCGTCTCCCAAACAGATCCCTGCTTCTCCAATTCTTCAATTTCTGCTGCAATTCGTCTCATGAATTTACAAAAATACGGGAATTTACAAAAATGCCCTAGAAGCAAAGATTTTGACTAATGTTGACCATCATCTAGAGAGATGTATGACTTATTCTTTTAGCATATCCTCGTAGTACTCGTTGATGCAAACGCATAGGCAAAAGCCGTTTGTGAGTCTGGATTATAACGGTATAGTTATGGACGTTTGAAGTTGGTTATTGAGAGTTAGTTAAAAGATTAAGAATGACCAATTAGATGAAAAAGAAGAAAAGGGCAGCAGCCCAATCAGAAATCAGAAAGAGAAAAAAAAGAAAAAAAAAAAGAAGTGGGGGGGGGGGGGGGGGAGCTCCCAGCTTTTCCTGTGGGTTTTCCGTCTGTACACCTCCACGACCATCCATCTTCCAAGGCCGATTTCGGCCAACTCCAATGGAGTTTTTCGACGCCACCACCACCATCTTGAAGCTCTCATTTCTCTCTATAAAATCCACCCAAGAACCACTTTGATTAACCTCTGTATATGCCGGTTTGAGGCCACAAAATTTGATGGTTCTCATGGTGCCCCCGCCACCCTTTTTGATTTTCTAGCAAAACGGAAAATCGATGACCAATGCCACCACTTGGACCTTGTAGCCCATCATCCCAGGAGAAAATCCCAACCAACCTTGACCCCATTGGTCCACCGTAGACGACGAATCGACGCCGGGAAATTTTAGTCACCGCCGGCTTTGTGGGAAAAATTGACTCTCTTCCGTCCACTTTTGGACTTCGTGGAAGGTATGAAAGTTGCTCCACTCACTGAGATCTTCATTTCTATGAAGTTTGAGATTTTTTGGAAATAGTTGGATTTTCCGGCTAGTCGGGGCGGCCGACAGCCACCCACGGCTGCGCTTGGCCAGTGGGCCACCAATGCTATTTTTAGGCTATGTCGAATGTCTTGAATTCAGTTTTGATATTTGAATGACGTAGGTTGATCGTTGGAACCTAATTTCGTTACGATACGTTACTTGATAAAAATGTGAATCGATGATCCGACCGTTGGATCGTCACCAAACTTGGATACACTATAATATGTAATATTTAAAGATCATAGGAATTTATGGATTGGGAATCCGACGTACGGATATTCCCGAATTGGATTTGTAAGTTAGCAAAATAGATGTTAAGCGGCACTTGGTTTTGGGCAATTGGCGGAGTTCCGACCGTTGAATCGTAATGAAATTTTAATATGTTATTCCAGAAGCATATTGTGGATCTTTGGGAGTTACGAATTGAAAATTTGATATGCGTATCTTCCGGGTCGAGTTATACAAGGTTGCAGACCCTACTGTCGATCTTTGATCGACGGTTGACTTGTGACCAATGGGTCGTGAACTATTTTAGAATGTCTTTGAGGATGTGTTTTATGTGAATTATGTATTTTATTGATAAGAGTTCTGAGATGTGATTCGATAATTGGTCACAGGCACAAATCATTCGGGATGCCTCGATGCGTGCGCTAGAGAATCATAGCGTGGACTCCAAGTGAGTGTCTTTTCCTTTTTATCATACATATTATTGATAGTTCCATCGACACTTTTAAATTGATTTGCGTATATTACCTTCATATAATTAATGCAAATGCTTGAAGAACTAATGTGAACTACGAATAACTTGATCCCTGTTTAGGGTACGTAGGCAGTCTAACCAGATGTTAGATGTAGCCATACAATAAGTGAGATTAAATAATGGAGACAAAAGCTTTGTTTGGGAAAATGAGCAATGCGAAGGAATCTGGCGAAAAACATGAGATTTAACCTTATGTTTTGGGTGAATAAATGTTGGTTATAAATCAATGTGTGAGGAAATGAGAAGTTGTGGTTTTATGTTTTATAAATGCCTTGCCATAATTATTTACATTTTAGTATGTGATTTAGTACAACCTTGCACAGTGTTACACACCAATGAGGAGGCCAAGGTAAGTTCAAGTGAGTATATAATGTTGGTATGATTGAATGGTAATTAGTGATAAATGGATATGAGTAGAATTCATTGTCCTGCACCCCGGTGTTAATGCTCTACCCGAGGCCAGGGCCTAGCCTTCACGTGATCGTTCACCACCCGCACTTTACGCGCACCTTGGATTCCAAGTTAGGTGCCAGTCTGTCGTACAGACCACTTTAGATGGTTCTGACTCGTAGGTGACTTGCAATACTTCACACAGCCTTCACGTGATCGTAGCACTTGAGCGTATTTAGTTACACCTAGCCTGTTGTGCAGACCACTGTAGGTGGTTCCGACTCATGTGCAGGACTTCATTGATGAGATATTGATTGGCTAGCATATTGATGAGATACTTATTGGCTAGTATGTTGATGAGCTATTGGCTAGCATGTTATCGAGCTATTGGCTAGTATATTATTGAGTTATTGGCTAGCATGTTATCGAGCTATTAGCTAGCATGTTATCGAGCTATTGGCTAGCATATTATTGAGCTATTGGCTAGCATATTATTAAGCTTTGGCTAGCATGTTATTGAACTATTGGCTAGCATGTTATTGAGTTATTGGCTAACATGTTGATGAGCTATTGGCTAGCATGTTATCGAGCTATTGGCTAGCATGTTGATGAGCTATTGGCTAGCATGTGGATGAGTTATGGAGAAGTCGTACAGGTCACTAGAGTTGACTCCCGACTTATATGCTAGCATTGATTGATAAGATATGAGATAAGTTGTACAGGTCACTAGAGGTGACTCCCTACTTATAGGCTAGCATTGATTGATGAGATATGAGTACAATCGTACAAGTCACGTTAGGTGATTCCGGCTGATATATCATTTTATATTGATTAAGTTCATTTGGCCTACTTGTTAATGCATTGTAAAGTTGATGGACATGGCATACCCGTGGTTTTGGCCATTCTTGAGCATGGGTGGATGTAAATATATATATATATATATATATATATATATATATATATATATATTTATGTATATATGTGTGTGTATGTGCAGTACTGTCCTATAGAAAACGATAAGGGATTTACAGTGAGGGGTTATTACTGTTAGAAAGGTAATAGTTTTGGGAAGCTTGGTTTTATTGCTTATTCACACTTTCTGTTTTGTACCCCTCCAGGTTATAACTGTTGAGTTCGTATCGACGAGGATCTATGGCTAATCTTAGTATTGGTGGCTACTTTTAAGGGTATGATTCTTACCCATACTACTGTACTTTACTTATACTCTGACATTGCGTGTGAAATGGGTTCGCTCCCACTCATAGCATACTCTGGTATTTAGACACTTTTAGGTTCAAATTTATTCACATTATACACTATCACATTTTATGGCTTCATCATGTTCCAGGTGTCGACCAGCACAGCTCGATTCAAAGTCCAAGTGGACTTTCCGGATTGAGGTATGTCAGCAACGATCAATCCGTATTTCGTACCTCGTACAAAAAATGTCATTGCTGAAGGAATGGAAGATGGAAGCTTTTGGCCAAAGAAAAAAAAAACTTGGTGCAGTGTGCAGCCGGGTTCAGGCCGATGCATATGATTATGCATAAGGATTTGGCTGAGACAAATCATTAGGCCGAAGTCGAGAGTAGGTCGAAAAAGCCAATAAAATTTTAAAAAGTAGATGTCATGATTCCACTTTCCCTGACGGTATGATGTATGGACGTCACGATTCCATTTTCCTTGACATGGTTCCACTTTCCCTTTATTTTATAATAGTTGAAAGGTGGGCACTGGTTTGGTGAAGCAGAAAGATTTAATTCGACTCAAATATGGTACTATCATGACCCATATATATATATATATGTATGTATGTATGTATGTATGTATGTATGTATGTATAAAGGCAGGCCGACCCTTCAATTCTTCTCAACCTATATAACGCATGCCGAGCTTCGCGAGCTGTTGCTCGGCACAGGTTCGTTTTATATTGAGTACCATGAGAAGCGGTGGGCGAGAATCTTCGAGGCTTTGACCCCATTTGGTTTTTCTCAGCCAGCTCGTCGAGATCTTTTTCAAGACATGTCAGGTTGTGGAGTGGATTTCTCGACCATATATTTCTTCGACTGCACTAATTTCCTTAACCATTCAACTTATGGGCCGAAGCTTAAGGAAACTGGGGGGCAATGTTTAGACCCGATTTTACTTTATCGGCCTGAGTAATCAAGTGTCGTTAAATGACAAGGTGGTTGAAATGATTTTCAATTATTATTGGGAAATAATGTTGTGATTTTAATCATGATATTATCTCGTAGTAATATGTTAAATTATTTAAACCTAATATTTGTCTAAATCTTGATTAATTTGAACTCATGAAATATTGGGATATGCACGGCATCAATTGGATGAGTGCAGGAATGGTTAGATCATGCAGAAGCCTAGATAGGCTTGGCTTTTGGTGGTGATATGATAAGCCTAGGATTTGATGGTGATGGAGTTATGATGAGGTAAGAAGCCTAGATAGGCTAGACTTTTGATGATGAGGTTTGAAAAGTCATGATGCATGGATGGGATGAAATTATGAGAGGGTGATAATTAGAAGTGAATTTAATATTCATTTAGATAAAGCCTAGGAACATAGGTTTTTTGGAAGGCTAGGTTTTAAATGCATGTTTCTCGGGTTGGTGCTGTGAAGATGGATGGAGGAAAACAAGTGGTGAAGCCACGTCACCAAAGATCAAATGCAATCCTTTAAAGATCAAGTCACATCAGATGCATAGGAATTTGAAATAGGACTCTACCCAATGATCAAGTCGTGCCAAGCAAGTACATCAGTCCTATAAATAAAGATGCAATGGCAACGGAAGAATGATCTCCAATTCAACACACAAATTGCCCTGCGCAAACCTCTCAAACATCTTGAGATTTTTTTATTTTCTTTTTTCGCTGACACACCTTCAGTTTGGATAAACAGCACTGTAAAGGCAACCGGCGAACATCTTCAATTTGGATAAACAGCACTGTTGCGGTAGAATTAGCCGACCGATGAGCACTTTCAGTTTGGATAAACAGCACTGCTTCGAGGCCGACTGATTATCTATCCAAGTCTCGGTCGAGAAGGATTTTCGAATCTTTATTGGCAGAGGTCATCTCATTAGCCATCGCGGCGAAGTGAGGTGTTACAAGTTACTACAATCAACACATCGAAAGCCAAATTTGATATTGAACTTTGCAGAACTAGCAGCCTTGTCTTCAGGCTTGAGAACCCAAAGGCCGAGATTTATTCCTGCCTTGGCCGCAGTTACAAGATCAAGGAGTCAGTAGCGCGCTCAACACAACATCAACAAATTTTACTCCTCGGCCAACAAGTTGGCATGCCCGGCAACAACTGAAGGACGTAGTTAGCTTATTAGTTACTTGGCCTACGCGCCACGTAGGCTTGGTAGTTCTACGCCCCGCATCAACTGAATGACGTAGTTAGCTTATTAGTTACTCGGCCTGCACACCACGTAGGCTTGGTAGTTTTTAGGGTCAACAGAAACTTACTTCCTTATGCAAGTTCCTACCTTATTTGAATAGCGTGTTTCCAGAATCAATGCCGACGAGTCGACTTCCTCAACTATTACATGATGCCGAAGCTACTTGAGAATTTACACACTCAAGGGGGGAGTGTTATAAACTTCTTATTTAAGTGTGATTGTGTAAATCCTAGATTATATTTGATTCTAGTTATTCTACCCTTTTAGGACTTGTATTCCTTGGAGGGGAAGGATTTTTTTTCTCTCTTATTACTATAAATAAAGGCATTGCGTAGGGGAATAATACATCATCTACACAACCCTACAAACACATCTCTCTCTATATTTTCTTAGTGTTGTCGGCCCTTATCTCCTTGTCAGTTAAATATAGGCCACAACAAAACTATTATTTTGCTTACATTTACACTACCAATTTAATTATTGAGATTTGCTTATGGGTTTCCCTAATAAAAATTAAAAAAAAAAAATGCTTATGAGTGCATCTAGAATTGTTTTTTATTTTTATAAAATATTAGTACATTTATGTGACATCCCACATCGCCCAGGGGAGTGATCCTTAAATGTATATTCTCATCCATACCTAGCACGAGGCATTTTGGGAGCTCACTGGCTTCGGGTTCCATTGGAACTCCGAAGTTAAGCGAGTAGCGCACGAGAGCACTCCCAGGATGGGTGACCAACTGGGAAGTTCTCGTGTGAGTTCCCAGAAACAAAACCGTGAGGGTGTGCCGGGGGCCCAAAGCAGACAATATCGTGCTATGGTGGAGCGGGCCTGGGAGGTGGTCTCGCCCGGGCCGGGATGTGACAATTTGATATCAGAGCCTAACCCTGGTCGCGTGTGTGCCGACGAGGACGTCGGGCCCCTAAGGGGGGTGGATTGTGACATCCCACATCGCCCAGGGGAGTGATCCTTAAATGTATATTCCCATCCCTACCTAGCACGAGGCCTTTTGGGAGCTCACTGGCTTCGGGTTCCATTGGAACTCCGAAGTTAAGCGAGTAGCGCACGAGAGCACTCACAGGATGGGTGACCAACTGGGAAGTTCTCGTGTGAGTTCCCAGAAACAAAACCGTGAGGGTGTGCCGGGGGCCCAAAGCGGACAATATCGTGCTATGGTGGAGCGGGCTCGGGAAGTGGTCTCGTTCGGGGCGGGATGTGACAATTTATATATGGGTACATTTTACATATAACAAATTGGTACATAGAAATAAAAATGTGGGTACATCTCACATACAAAAAATTGGTACATTTTATACAAAAAAAAATGGGCACGTTTTATGTAAATTAAATGGGTACATTTTATATAAAAAACAGGAGGTACATTTTATATGTATATAAAAAAACAATGTGTACATTTTAGATTTAAAAAATAAATAAATAGATTTTATATTAAAAAATGGATACATCCTACATAAAATGAATGGATACATTATAAATAAAGTACGGGTACAAATAAAAGGTTAAAAAAGTTATGAGTACAAATAAAAGTTTAAAAAATACGGGCACAAAAAGAAATTAATATATGGGTAAAAATTAAAACTGAAAAGAAAATTAGTACAATTTAAAAAAAAATTGCAAATTAAAAATGGGTACAAACTAAAAATAGAAATATATTATACAAAGTTTAGCTATAAATATAAATATACCAAATGTAATATTCTAACACTCAATGAATATATTTAGAAATACAATTTAATTGAAAATAAATAAATTTAATTATCTTGATATGTAAATATTTTATTATTGAAATAATTAATGACGTTTATTAAAATCTAAGAACCTTGATTAAAAATTAAAACGAAATAAAGTTTTAATCAATGGAGTAGAAAAATAAGAATGAGAACCTAACTTCTTATAATACGAGGGAGACACGTGTGAATTAATTTGATTCTCTATGCATTAGTAAACATACTGTAACTGAAAAGTGAAAACAAGCAGATGAAACTGGAAAAGAATTTTACAAAGTCGAAAGTTCGAAATTAAAAACAAGTGTAAATTAATTTGCGATGAGCACATAAGTGTACAATACATTATTTTACCCAATATTGTGCACTCACTCGTTTTTATGGCCATGAATCTTTGACAGATAATCCTCATAAAGTCTGCTCCTGCTCGGTTTTCGAACGTCTTAAAAATCGTAACATCAACTCCGTGCATTAATGCATATAAACGAACGTACAAACGGGGACCTCCAATAATTTAGGAAATAATCAAAGACCTACCCCAAGAATCACGTGGCATGTTTGGTTATATTTGTTACTCACCAGCCTTCTTAGGTGGATTACCATCCTATTAATTGTCTTTGGATGGAACTGAATTACGAGAATTGTGAAGTAAATAGATCAAAGGAAATGTTTTTGTTCAAGATTCTCAAGTGATGTTGATGTTCATCATCTTATTTATCATCTTTGGATGAGTTTAGATCTCAATATTTATGTAGTGTAAAAGACATAAATTTCAAATTTTAAACTCATCAAATAATAATAAGTATGATGGTGAGAAATACCACCACTTGAAGATGATGAGCAAAAATGCACAATAGATTAAATTATACATATTTACAAAAAATAGAGTGTTTTAACGAAAAGTCTGCAGTACTGTTCACTTTAACGAAAAACCACATTTTAACACTAATCCTGATACTATTCACTTTACCTTTTTTTTTTTTTTTTGTTCTTATCGTTAAATCAAAGATTTCAAGTCATTTTCATTAGTTTTCCTTAAAAAATATGTTAGGGCCCAAAAATGTCACACACCAACCCAACCAAGTCTCAAGGCCCAATTGTCATGCAAAGCCTACATTCAAGCTCAAATACATGCCAATGCACATGATCGATGAGGAATATATTTACAAACATATCATGCCACGATGATTAAGCTGGATATTCACACCATGCTTCCTTTGCCACAATTCATGCTAAGCCCAAGTCACATATTCGGGGTTTGTCAAGTGGATTATGATGTGGATGGTTACGGAAGGTTATCAGGTCTACGTGGAATCGGGGTCATGGAAGACTTTGGGCTGCTTGGGAGCCCAAAGATCCAAGCCCATACCTTTTGTGTTTCACGCAAGCATCATTGAGAAAGAACTAGCCTAGTTTACTTATTTTTCCTAGTAAGCCAACTCCCTTAGTTATGACTAAACTAGATTCTTGCATTAAATGCATGTTAACCTTAACAAGTCAGGCATTTAATGCTGACTTTCCCTTCCCAGCCTGCACAAACAACCAACATGCAAAAGCCATGAGATGCAGAAGTAGCGCTTGTGGAAGGCCACCCTGGGAAAGCTGCGTCTCAGGAAGAAGCAATCTGCAAGTCTAAATGGTGCAACTACCTTACACCAAAAGGGGAATAATAGGAGGCCCTAGGGAGAAATGAGGGGAAGACCAAGCCACAAAGGGAGATTCATTTGAAGCCTAGAGAAGAATCCTTCACTTACATAAAGAGGGGGAAGCCATTACAGAGGGGGACTGGAAGAACAGAGAGAGATAGAGATAACGTAGTGAGAGTTAACCATCAAGGAAGAAGCCCAAAGAGTTCCATTTAGCCCAAAAGAATATTCCAAGCCTCAAGCATCATCATCCATGCAATCTTAGTAACTCCCATAGCCTTCCATCAAACATCTCAACCATTAGAAGCCTTACTATCACCCAGGAAAGCCCAAATCCTGCAGCTAAGAATGTCATGCAACCATGCAAACCCTTTCTCATGTAAACTGATAGTCTTCTAGCTTCTACACCACGCTTCACTTGAGCAAGTCATTATCTTGATCATTCATGCTATCTTCGAACCGTTGATGTTACTGGGGTATTTCTTAAGACAAACTAACTCTTTCGAGATATCCCGGGACTTATTACGAATCCATACCAAAGGAGACAAGAGGACGTTTTTCAAAGCTCAAGTCCACCTCGACTTAAAAGTCCTCCAACAAAATATAGTGACTTATTAGTGATGTTCACCGCTGTGAGAAAAAATGCACGATTTTTTGGAGAGAAATGACATATTTCATTCCTAAAACGGGGCAGCAAACACAAAATTGAATACAAATTAATCACACATCGCATGTCGAGTTGGCTTTTCAAAGAAATTTCTAGTTTCTAGGCTCATTAGGGTTGTGGCTTAAGTTGTGTAGAACTTAAATCCAACAAGGCTAGGCCGGCCATAGGATTGGCCACACAATGGATAGGTTTGACCACCACCTTCAAAGTCTTCATCCCAAAGTAATGCTTTGTAAAGGATTTACTTTTACCCCTTCTCTTTATTCCTTACACTTTATGTTTATACGTCACATGATGCGGAAAAATAAAGATAAAAGAGTATATCTCATTGTAGGAAAAAATCCATCAACGAATGCGTAGATTGGTAGGCTGATGGCATTCTATTTTGTTAATACATCCACTGATGAAGTTCGACCAAAAAACAAATATAAATAAAGAAAAAAAAATCCATCAACGAATGCATAGGTTGGTAGACGCATTGCTATTGCAGTCTCCACGTATTGTAGTTTGCGACCATACACAATATGTAAGTGGAGTTGGTGTCAATGGGTCCAATTGGGTTTTTTCCTTAAAGCATGATAAGGGACGACGTGGACCGCACATGCATCATCGTACCGGCTAGGGAAAAGTTGTGGACCTTAATTTCATGATATGATGAAAGTTTTTTTTTTTTTTTTTTCCTTCAAATATAGAAATAGATTAAAGTCGAATAGAAAGGTTTACATTTTGTGCTAGAATATTAAATAGAAAATCCGGGCCAATACAATCTCATAAAAAAAGTACGTCTCTCCTTAAACACATACTTCGCCACCGAATGAGCAGCACAATTACTCTCCCTAGGCACAAACGCGAACATCACCGATGTCAACCTTCGCTCTAGAATCTCAATGTCACCGAGAATGCATTCAAAGCTGAAATCATGAGACACCTCCTTCTTGAGCATCTGGATGACCACCTTAGCATCCGATTCAATGATATGGTGTAAGTTAGGTGCATGGTTTAATTTTTCATTGACAGTGACACGTGCTACTTTTACCCAGAGATGCAAGTTATTTACGTTCTAATTTTCATGAATGCTGGAAATTTTTCTTGGTAAATTCTTAGAGGGTTATGCGTACAAAAAATTAAAGAATGAATAAAACATTTATGATTTAAATAAAATATTTATGATTTACTATCCCCTTCAAACGATGGAAATTGCAATTGACCATTTACTACAGTTGTGGAAATATGTTGTACCCTTACATGACGGCGTAAGTTCGCATTCCGTCAGTGTCTAAATCTAACTTACTAACGCTCTATTAAGAAAAAAAAAATAATGGAAAGTTAAATGTTCAAAAGAATATAGCTGGATTCATCCTACATAGCTTGAATATAGCAGTGTTGGTTGCTTCGAGTTTTTTGGGTAAAGTACAAAAAACTACCTCAACTATTGGTGTCACAACACTTTCATACCTCATCTTTTAAAATTGACAATGTCATACCTCATCTTACGAATTTGTGCTAATGTTATACTCTTCGTTAACTTGGTGTGAATTTCTCAGTTAAATGCTATGTGGCTTGATCCGGAGCCCATTTTCTATTAAAAATTTATTAAAAACTAAAAAAAATCATTTAATATTTTTTTAAATATTAAAATAATAAAAAAAAGTAAAAAAAAACCAACACTCAATCCTTCCCCTTCCCCCCCCCTTTTCTCTCTTCTCCCCCATCTTCATCTTCTTCCCCCTTCCTACAACTGCAACCCAGAAAAAAAAAAAGAAGGAAAAAAAAAAAAACCAATTTGTCTTCCCGTTCCCCATCCCCTCCCAACCCCCTCTTCTCCCCGCAACCACTCTCCGCACCCAACCTCCCCACCTTCACACCCACCCTCTGCACCCAATTTCGCACCCACTACTTGCAACCCAAAAAAAAATAAAAAACCCAGATCCCATTGAGATGGAATCGGGAAACCTTCGCTAGGCCGATTCCGAAGGTTGAGAACCTGGGTGCGAAGAAAATGGGGGGAATGGGTGTAGAGGGTGGGTGCGCGCGCGGGGGGGGGGGGGGGGGGTGGGTGGGTTTTCCCTTCTCTCTCTTCTTCTTCTTCTTATGCAGGTTGGGTAAGGGGGGAAGAGGGACGAACGAACTGGGTTTTTTTTTTTGGGTTGCAGGTAGTGAGTGCGAGGGTGGGTGCGGGTTTAGGGAAGATGGGAAGGGGGAAGAAAGGAAGGGGGGTCGGGGAAAATCGCTAGTGGGGGGGGGGGTGGAGAAGATAAATTGGTTTTTTTTTTTTTTTTTTTTCTGGGTTGCAGGAAGGGCGCTGCAAGGGGAAGAAGATGAAGATGGGGGAGAAGAGAGATACCCAGGTGGGGTGGGGGAAAGGGGATATGATTTTTTTTTTTTTATAATTTTTTTTATTATTTTAATATTTAAAAATTATTAAATGATTTTTTTTTAGTTTTTAATAATTTTTTAATAGAAAATAGGTCTCGATCAAGCCACGTTAGCATTTAACTGAGAAATAAACGACCACACGAACAGAAGGTATAACATTGACACAAAATCTAAAGATGAGGTATGACATTGTCAATTTTAAAAGATGAGATATGAAAGTGTCATGACACCAATAGTTAAGGTAGCTTTTTGTACTTTACCCAAAATTCAAATATTCAAGCTATGGAATATGGATGGATTTGATCTACAAGTTTCATACTTCTCGATACATTCCACGATGCTACTCAACATTCCAGACTAGGTACTAAAATTTGAAAACTAGTGCCAAGTACAACAAATCGTCCCAACTGATACCTAAGCTTTACATCCCTAATCTGAGAAGCAAACTTTAACCACTTCCGTTGTGCGCGGCCTAAGTCACGGGAGCCAAAGCTAGCTTCTCAAAATCACTCCGAGAGCTCTGAATGCCTTCATTCATGGAATCCATATGCATTTTCAATCTAGCAATCTCATGGTCTTTGGCCTCCATTTCCGACTTCATTGATGCATGTTTATCCTGCAACTCGATTATTTTCTTCGCAATATGCTCAGCGTCTTCGACAAGTTTGGTCTTCTCATGAGAATGCTCCATGATCTTGTGTTCAGCGTCTTTTGACTCAACCTGAAACCGTCCGTGCCTGTCTTTAACAGACAGCAGATCATTCACCCGCCCACGTAGAACTGTAACATTAAACCCATACTTCTCCAAGTCAAGAAGACTCTCCAAAATGCTACCCAAAACATTTCGATGATCGTCGAACCGCAGCCTGGATATTTTATCCGCCAGACTGGAAAAGGTTATCATGTTTCCAATTGCTGAACCCTCGCGGTACTCCTCTTTGCATTCAATCAAAGGCCGGAAATGAGGATTTTGGGGAAACTTTTTGAACACTTCCAATGTTTCAATAGTCTTCCACACAGGGGAGCTCTTAACAAATGGAAACTCTTGCTTCTCCTCTGTCCCATTGCCACTGACTGCAGCAACTGCAGGAGATTCCGTTGCTAACTCGACTCGTCCTTTTCTATCACTATGCTGGTCGACATTCATATCAAGGGATGGTCCTAGAAAAGAAAAACATATATAGTCAAACTAATTGCTACAACAGAAGAATAAATTAATATATGAAGCAACTTACTTGATTCACCCACGCTCGCAGAATGCTGCATCCCTCCAAACCACATGGATAGAGGTCTGTCATCATCATCTGCATTCTCGGATGCTATCAATGAAGCTTCATTTATCATGCACCTTCCAGGAAGTTCAGCCGTTTTTCTTTTAGAGGCATCTTGTGCATCTAAACAAATTCCAGAAAGCGTTGCAGTTCAAGGGGGGGAAAACCAAGGTCAATAGAATAATAAGAAATATTTTGGCTCTAATTCTCACTGACAAAGTTGTTATACAGCAAATAGAAAAATGTTTAGCTACACTACCTTGTTGACATTAAATTGTGTGCAAATGTGAAAATAGCTAATTCTTTTCTAAGTCTCGAATTTCCAGAAATGCTTTTCAAGTTCTGGTTTGCTTCATGTCATTCCTTAATGCTTTTCAAGTTCCTTACCCAAAACTTATACAACATACTCAGTTTATCCTTTATACTGAAGAGTGATTGTGCTTCTTATATGTTGTTTTTCATTTAAACTTTGTTGTTTTCTTCAACGAAAAAGTTGAGAAATTCCTCACTGATAGGCTGAAAATGAAATCAAGTTGCACAATCTCAAACCTGTAGGATCCGTCCCTCTCAGCACACACAAAGCAGCTTCCTCAGGCATCTGATCATTCGCAACATTTTTGCCGGCGACATTTCCTGAAATATTCTGCCCCTTCACTGCAGTTCAAAACCATGGTTAGTTACCCGAGAATTCATCGGTCAAGGTAACAACTTTTTTCTTTAGGGATAAGCTGGCCTATAGGTTTACTAATAGCTCCACATATGTTCCATCTCATTTCAACTTGAACAATGTTATCCTTATGTATTTCCCCACTTGTAGCATGGCAGTATAAGGAGGATACCACTGGTTCAACTCATATTTGAGTAGTCATTATATCGCAACTTGGTATTTCTATCATTTGTGAAAATAAATAAATACAAATAACTGTCCAAAATTGCCCTGCAATTGTCCATCCATCCTCTTCCAACAACTTAATAGGATGTTAGACAAGCATCTGCATGATTCCAATACAATATCAGGTTCACATGGGATCGCATTTTCACCCAAATCATTCTTTCCCTAATTGCAAAATGTAGGATTAACATTCAAATTTTAACTAGATGGACCAAATTGACACAAATATGATAATTAAATGGTTGACATTGTTCAAATTAAAACCAAGGGGACCCAACTGAAATACATTGAAAAGCAAGGGCTCAAAATGGACTTTGACCAAATCCAGAATATCAGACAAAGAATTTAGTTATAAGGAATTTTTACCTCCTTCTGAAGCTCGTGATCTTATGACCACCAACTTTCGAGGCCTGCCTCTCTTCCTTTTATGACTGCTTCCTCCAGCTGGTTGCTGCTTAAATTCCTGCTCAAATACAGACAAACACCCATAGGCAATACCATTGTGCGGAAAAACAAAAAGTACACAAAAGATAACTTTTCACTGAGGACCTCTCACTCCATGTCCATGATTATACCATGTCTGGAAAAGTAACCAGGCTACGGAGCAGGTTAGCCAAAATTGAATCACTGCCAAGTTCAGCTGACATAACCTGGGTGTTAATAGCTTATTTTAGAGAATATCCAAAGTTGCCATTGTTGATAGCTAAAGTCCCTAATGTCTTACGTTCCTCACTTGTCATAATTGAATGAAATATTAGATAAATAATTAAATAGAAACTTCATTCCTATGAAACTAGTTTTTTTTTTTTCACTTGACTTATATCCTTTTCTCTTTAGTGATTTGTGATTTGACTCATCAAATTAAAAACTACTCACTACTCCTAAACCTTCTTTTGACTAACTGTGTCAATTTTTTGTGTATTGCCTACCATGCTTTTTTCTTTTGCAGGATCATTTGCACTCTTCCTCTGATCTTTCACTTGCAACTCTTGATCAGGTAGCTGAGCCGGTATTTCAGCCAGTGAACCCTCCTTGCCCTTAGTTGTTGACATAATAGTTTGAGGCCCTTCAGCTTCTTTAATATTACCCTCCTTCTGAACATTTTGTCCAGCCAAAGGAACACTTGCAGACTCTTCCTTACCTGCAAATAATCCATAACCAAATTACTCTCAAATAGGAAACTAAATCAGTGCAGGGTCTACTGATGAACATATATCCCCTTTTCTCTCTTTTGGCTAGGCAGTGCACAGATATACCCTGAAAATTATGAAGGACCAGGATGTCTTTCAAATAAGAAGCCTAACCAGTGTGCATGGTCTACTGATGAACATATATACCCTTTTTTCCCTCTTTTACCTGCGTCTGGGGTCAATCGACTTCCAGCATGAGATTTTGTGCGCCTTCCTTTACTTGCTACGGGATGAATCCACTGGCTATTCACTTCACCGTCATTCTCTTGCTTAGTCTTCTACACATAAAGAATATGTTGATCTTAATTCATAAACACTGGTTCCTGGGAAAACAAAACCGAAATGGTGACTTTCATCATTGCCCATCAAGGAAGGGGAAGAAAGACAACATTCCGTCACATGTAGTTTACTCAGGATCCTTTTTTGTTCCTTTCTATTTCATGTTTTAAGACATAGCATTGCTACTAGTCACAGTAATCAATCATTTAGGCCCAAGAAAAATGTGTGTGCATGTGCGCATCCTCTGTGTGTGTCACCGATTTCATGGAATCCACAAACATCATGTCATGAATGGCAAGTTGCATCACATGAATGATACAATCAAATAAAGGTTAAGAAAAGACATTCAACTCACGACATTATTTTTCCCAAGCACGCTCTCTGTTTTAAAAAACTGATGGCGTACAACAGGTTTCCTTGTGCGTCTTGTTCCCTTAACTCCTGTGCTCAGTTGAGGTAATTCCTGAGGCATTTCTTTATTGTCGGGCATTTTGCTCAATTGATGTGCTGTAGCGGATACTGTGGGCTCAGCAGCTTTGTCGTCCTTTAACTTTTTAACTGGACGCGAGTCTGTAGCACTACCATTACGAGCTAACATCTTTTTGCCCTTGATGCTTAGTGGATAACTTGGCTGCTCTGTTAAATTCTTCCCTGTATTGGTTGATTCAGGATTCTCCTCTCCAACACTCGAATATTCTAGTTGAGTAGCCACTTGAAGATTGTTAGGATCTTTTTGAGCAGGCAACTCATGCTCTAATTCTTGTGGAGTATCTGAAGCAGCCAATACATCCTGGAACGAAATTAAATTGATTATTTACCAACAAATAAATCTAATCCCTGAAAGACACTGGCTAAACTTCAACTAAATCAAGAACTAAGTATTTTGCTTTGGCATACTTCATGACCATTAACCAAAACACAAGTGATTACTGTACATTAGGTCGTATTCTACAGGAGGCATCATTGCATATATAAAAATGTAGTAAGGCTCTTTTTTCCATTGTATGCAGAGTGATTTCTCCCAAAGTACTACAAAACAATATTGAACCTTTCCTTAATTGAGATATCAATAAACCCCCCCTCTCTTCTCTTCTCTTTTCCACACAGAAACATTAAATAGAAAAGGGATTATAAGTTCAATGCTCCAACCTATTGTCATCTTATCTCGGAGAAGCTAGTTCCCTAACCTTAATCCTATGCTTAAAATGACGTTGCACATCCTCTCAGCCAGAACATTGGATGGAAACAACACCAGCCCACCTAGAAAAATCACATAAGTGGGAGGGCAAACATGCTGAAAATCTACAGCATCTTTCTGAACCCTAGCATCTGAACTATCATAGTTCACCAGAGAGGTATTATCCTCATTTTCTTTTACAACAATTGCAGGGAACCAAGCATCAACTAAATTTTCCAGAAAATTAATCGATAACACATTTTAATTCTTAGCTGCAAGTGATAAATTCACGAACACACGAAGCCTATGAAACCCACAAACAACTGCATTTTGTCATTAACTGAGTTCAGAAACCTATCAAAAGAACCCACTAGAAACAAGAAAGGGGGAAGAGCGTAGCAGTTACTTCCCTTCAGATAATTTCATTGCATAGACCCATAAGTGTCGAACACATAAGCGTCGAATGAATTGATCAAATTCCAAAACAAAGCAAGACTACCGATCTCATTTACGAATATCTTCAGACTTTTACATGCATGAGTACAACAACGTTAGCATCCAAGAGAAACAGAAAAAAAAAACCATACTAATGCACCAAAATTATGGAAACGAAAAGAAAGAAACGGCAGATTATCTTTAAAAGGAAAGAAAGAATTAGCAATTACCTGCTTGTTGGTCCGAACCCATTCGCCATTAACCCAATCCTGATGCAATCTGAGACGTTCTTTCTGAAATTCGATCAAATCCGGGGGGTTCGTGAAGACAACGCGGTACTTGGAATTGCTGTCAAGAGCCTCCCCTACGACCCCAGTCCACCACCCATCTCTGTAATCCGCATCCACAACATCTCCCACATAGAAATTCCGGTCGGCGAGCTGCGGCGGCGTCGGCCTCAGGTTCACCGAATCGACGTACTCCTTGAGCTGCTTAGACCCATCTTCCGTGACCAAGTTCTTGTACTCGACCAAGGCCCTCTTCCTCTTCTTTGAGGAGGAATTTGTGGGGCTTGTGACAATGGTGGCTCTGAACCAGGCGCCTTTGAACCCTTCCTCGTCGCTCTTCACTTCTACTTCTGTGCCCACGCTGAACAATTGGAGCTGCTCTTCTTCTTTGACCTCCGTCTCCGTGCCCGCCATTTTTGTTGGATGGCAAAAACCCTAAAGTAGGCCTCTTCTGGGTACTTTGGGTACTATAGGCTATACTTTCTTTGCCAATCTTAGATGGTCAAACCTGTCACTATGACATCTAAACACTGTTACCACTATTTACCGCAGCTATTTTTTAATAAGCCTGGCACTGTCACTGATTACGAGAGGAGACGGTGCACAAATTCCAGGTTCATTTCTCTCATCGGGATTCTTTTTACCTCAAAGGAAAATGCCAAATAGAGTCTACGAACTTTTCTGATTTGGGAATCCGATTCCAGTTTCAATCGCAATGTGCATGTATGTTGCGTGATAAGTTTTATGTGCATTTCGGATAGATTTACCGTTGATGCGTGAGCGAAATTTCATAAATTTATTTAAGTTTCAACCGTTACATGCATGTATGACAAGTGGTTATTATCATATTCATTAAGATTAAACGTTACTTCTTTTCGTGTGAGTGAAATCTCAAAAATTTCTCCTTTAAGAATCTAACTAAAACAACTTAGAAGACTAAATTATGGTATCTCAAAAATTTCTCCTTTAAGAATCTAACTAAAACAACTTAGAAGACTAGGGCACCCAACTTCAGGTTTCTCAACACCCATTTTTCTTTGGCTTACAAATGTGATTATCTCTATATTGTGGTCTGCTAGTTATTCCACGTCATTTAGGCTCCAATTTTTTTTTTTTTAAATCTATTGAGTTTCTCTGAAAAAAAATATATCACTTAGTACTACGGTCTAGTAGTATTTATCTTTACTTGTAAGTGAGAGATTTTAGGTTCAATTCTTCTCAAAGACGAATTTAAACCACATTATTACTATCTCATTGTTAGGCTTACCCTATCCCGTTCGGCCGTTTTCCTCAATAAAGATAATATCGTTTGGTTAAAAAAAAAAAAAAAAAAAAAAAAAAAAAGTTGCCCTAAAAAATAATAATTACATGATTGAATTCTAAATCACAAGAAAAGTGTTATTCATAGATTCATTTTTACCTTTTACAAAACTTTATTAACTTTTAGTCATTGATCTTCTTCAGCTTATTCGATCTGACGGCTAAAAATTAGAAAATATGTATGACAGTAAAAATAAATGTATGAATAGCACTACCCAACTTGCAATTACTACGCATTATGCATAATGCATACATGTTTCAAGGTATTATACCTCTGATTTGGGGCCTTGTGCTCAAACTCTTCCAAAACTTCGAATCAACCCTCCAACTGTTGTGAAACTGATTTTCATTTCTTACAGAAATAGATTACAATTGTGTTACTTATATACATCATTTCCTACTCACACATAACTATATTCTTCTAACTAACTTGCCACCTGTCATAATACTCTCAACTAATTATTACAGCCATGCACAGCACACATTACCTATTTCTAGGGTTTATTACAAACTGAATCTTTATTACTACAGTCCTTAACATCCCCCCGCAAACTGAAGCGAGGAGTTCGGAGAGACAGTTTGGATCGTAAAGCCAGAAACCTGTCCTTGGAGAGAGATTTGGTGCAGATGTCAGCGAGTTGATCGTGAGTGCGAACAAAGTGAATCGTAATAGCGCGCGATAACACCTTTTCGCGAATGTAATGATAGTCGAGTTCAACATGTTTTGTGCGTGCATGGAACAAAGGATTCTTAGCAAGCGAGATGGCTGATTGATTGTCACACCAAAGCTGCGGAGTGGAAGGAAGAGCAAACCCGATATCAGTAAGGAGTTGACAAATCCAAGTAATCTCGGCGGCAGTATTGGCGAGAGATCGATATTCGGCCTCTGTTGAGGATCGAGCAACAGTGGGTTGCTTCTTAGCACTCCAACTAATGATGGATGAGCCTAAGAATATACAGTAGCCACCCGTTGATCGGCGATCAATCGTACAACCAGCCCAGTCCGCATCAGAGAAAGATGTCAGACACGGTGCAGAAGGGGATTTGGTGAACCAGAGACCAAGCTCAATGGTACCCTTTAGATATCGCAGAATCCGTTTGACAGCAAGAAGATGAGATTGGCGAGGACTGTGCATGAACTGACAGACAAGGTTGACAGCAAATGAGAGGTCAGGTCGAGTCCATGTGAGATATTGGAGAGCACCTACGATGGATCGATATTCTGCAGGATTGGCAAGAAGGGGAGAGGAATGGTCCAGCTTTACAGTGCTGAGAGGAGTGACACAGGGTTTGGAGCCATGCATGTTAGCTTTCTTGAGAAGATCAAGAATATATTTTGTTTGCGTAATGAAGATGCCTGTAGAGGATCGATGAACCTCAATACCCAGAAAGTAGTGAAGGGTACCAAGATCTTTGATGGGAAATAGGGAGCTGAGCTGAGATATAACATGTTGGCAGGCTGAGGTGGATGGCCCAGTGACGATAATATCATCGACGTAGACTAACACAAAGACCAGTGGATCCTTTTTGACAAACAGGGAATGGTCGGATTGAGAGCCAGCAAAACCAAGGGTTCGTAAAGCAGCATGGAGTTTCTCATACCAGGCGCGAGGGGCCTGTTTAAGGCCGTATAAGGACTTGTGCAGGTGACACACGTGATTGGGATGAGTAATGTCCTAAAAACCAGGAGGTTGTTGCATATACACAGATTCGGATAAGGTGCCATGGAGGAATGCATTGCTGACATCAAGTTGATTGAGAGGCCAGTTGAACTAAGCAGCAATGGTGAGTAGGATGCGAATAGTCACAGGCTTGGCTACGAGACTAAAAGTCTCAGTATAGTCCAGTCCTTCCTGTTGATGAAATCCTTTAGCGACTAGTCGAGCCTTGTATCTATCAATGGTACCATCAGGTTTTCGTTTGATTCTTAAAACCCACTTACACCCCACGATGTTTTGGTGGCCGGTTGGAGGAATGAGGGACCAAGTGCCAGTTTGTTGTAAAGCAGTAAACTCGTCCTGCATGGCTTGAATCCAATGAGGATATTTGGAAGCCTGAAGATAGGTGGTAGGGACAAAGTCAAGAGAAAGATGTGAAGGGAGAGGGTGTTTAGTGGCAGAAAATGCTCTTGGTTTGTGAATACCGGATTTGGCCCGGGTCTGCATGGGATGAGTATTAGTTGGGACTACACATGATGGATGAGAAGATAAGGACGATGGAGAAGAGACAGGAAATGGTGGAGATGGGTTAGAAGGAGGTGAAGATGGCCATGTTTGTGGAAGGGAAGGATTGATGATGGGTTGAGTGAAGGTAAGGTGAGTAGGTATGGTGCTGGAAGATAGGGAAGTTGTGGATAGAGGGGAACACGGAGAGGCAGCAAGGTTGTGAAAAGGGAAGCTATCCTCATCAAAGATAACACTTCTGGAAAATATACAACTTGTTGGTGGTAGGATCGAGACATTTGTAACCTCGATGATTGAGACTGTAGCCAAGAAACACACACTGCTTGCTTTTGGGATCCATCTTAGAAGAAGAATAAGGTTGCAACCATGGGAAGCAACTGCACCCAAAAACCTTGAGCGTAGTATAAGTTGGTGCTTTTCGAAACAAACGTTCCAACGGAGATGGTCTAGAGGCAGTTGGCAACCTGTTTATGAGATACACAGCAGTGGAAAAGGCATGATCCCAATAACCATGAGGGACCTGGGAGACAGTTAATAATGTCCGAGCAGTTTCAACGATGTGTATGTGCTTACGCTCAGCACAACCATTTTGTTGGGGAGTGTGAGGGCAGCTAAGCTGATGATGAATACCATGTGTGACTAGAAAATTGGAGAATGCAGTGCTAAGATACTCCCCACCAGAGTCTGATCTGAGAGCAACAATTTTAGTGTGCAGCAAGGTCTCAACAAGAGTTTTGAACTTGACAAAGGTAGAAAACACATCTGATTTGCATTGCAAATGATAGAGCCAACAGTATTTAGTAAAATCATCGACGAAGATGACATAATATCTGTGTTGAGTAAAAGAAGTAGTAGACACTGGCCCCCAAACATCTGTATGAAGGAGTTCTAATGGCTTACTTGTGTGGCACGGTACAGAGGTAAATGGTAATCTAGAGTTCTTACTTAAAGCACAACCATTACAAAAGGAATTAGTTGAACCACTAGATACAGAAATACAAGATTTGGCAGCCAACTTATTTAGTGTCTTTAGTGAAGGATGGCCAAGCCTATGGTGCCATAGAGTCCGAGAAGCATGAGTTGATGCAGCAAACACATTGTGAGAGTTGAGTGCTGAACTGGAAGGTTGGGATTGCAATGAATAAAAGCCATCTTTTACAGGACCTTTAAAGAGCATCCTCCCCGAAGAAATATCCTTCACAATGAAGTGAAAAGGATAAAGATGCATAGAACACCAATTGTCAACAAGAAACTGATTTGCAGAAAGTAGATGTTGTTTCAAATCAGGTATATGCAACACATTTCGAAGCTGAAAGTGATGATTAGGAGTACGTAATGTAGAGGAACCAGAATGGAGAATAGGCAAACCTTTGCCGTCTCCAATGTAGACCTGCTCAGGACCGGAGTAGGGCGCAGGGTTCTGGAGATTGGTGTAGGAATTTGTCATATGAGTACTGGCGCCAGAATCAATAAGCCAGTTAGGTTGAGAGGACTGAGCATGTGCAGCCATAGCAGAAGGAGGGGAAGCACTGGAGTAGTGTGGATTCATGCGCTGAGGGCAGGCGAGAGCATCATGCTCAAATTGTCGACAGATTTGACAAGGATTCTTTCGGCCAGACGAGGTAAAATTGCTTCGACCACCACGAGTGTAACGCTGAGAGTTATTACGAGAATAATTTGGACGAAAGTTATTTGATCTGAAGTTACCTCGACCTTGACCATATTTTGAAGATGAGAAGTGTCGGCCTTGAGAGAAATGGGGATCACCGCCACGACCTTGAGCAACAAAGGCTTGAGAGGTTGGAGTAGGAAGAATTCCGGCAGTGGAATTATAGGCCTGAATTTGCACAGGAGGAGAAGTTTTCTTCCGATTTGCTAACTGTATCTCCTTACTGAGAAGAAGACCGTGCAATTCATCAATTGTAGTGGAGCCAAGCCGAAACTGGATCGCATCAACGAATGAGTCATAATCTGGTGGTAATCCATGGAGTGTAACAGAAATGAGCTCAGAATCTTCAACCAGAGCTCCGGCACTAGCAAGCGCATCTGCGATCGCTTCAATTTGTTGAAGATACTGAGCAGCGGTGGAATCGCCTTTCGAGAGGCAACGAAGACGTGATCGAAGCTCATGGATGTGCGATTGAGAAGCTGCAGCGAGTCTTGACTCCAACTTAGCCCAAAGTTCTCTGGAGTTCGTAACTCCAACAGTGTAGGGAATGATCGATTCAGATAGGGTGGAATTGATCCAGATGAGGATGTTCTGATCGTTTTCAAACCAAGAAACATATGCCGGATTGAGAACCGAATGTCCAGCAGCATCGGAGAGGAACTGTGATGGAGGAGGCACAGATCCATCAAGAATTCCGGTGAGGTTGTAGCGACGGAAGATCGGAGCAAAGAGCGCACTCCAAGTGAGATAGTTGGTGGTGGTTAGCTTGATCGGCACCATAGATCCGATATTCTGAATTGTAATTGAAGGCGTAGAGCTTGTTCCTGAGCTAGGATCAGAAATTGGAGGATTGACCGGTGTTGCCGTTTCAGAAGAGGGAGAAGCCGAGGTCGCAATGGAAGAAAGATGAAGAAAGCTTAGCGAAGAAGCTCAAAGAGAAAGAGGAAAGCTTAGGGAGGAAGAAATCTCAGCGAAAAAAAAGGAGAGGGAGCGGGAATCAGGATGAAGTCGTTAGACAGAAGGCTCTGGATACCATGTTGTGAAACTGATTTTCATTTCTTACAGAAATAGATTACAATTGTGTTACTTATATACATCCTTTTATTACTCACACATAACTATATTCTTCTAACTAACTTGCTACCTGTCATAATACTCTCAACTAATTATTACAGCCATGCACAGCACACATTACCTATTTCTAGGGTTTATTACAAACTGAATCTTTATTACTACAGTCCTTAACACCAACCACTCACACCCGTCACAGCCATCCACTCTACATTTGGTGGATCTTATCTCAACACTAGTTTGCTGCTTTATTTGTGCTTCCCTCCAATCGAAGACAACTATATGTTTTCACCCTACCAAGGTCTAGATCTCTTTGAATAGGTGTTTACACCACATGACCTTTGTTGTTACTACTTGGTTCTGGGAATTCACATGCCTATTGTGTGTTTATTTTCGACTGAGGACTGGAACTGTGGCGATTATTCTCTAAAACTCTAAAATCACAACTTTATTTTTTGAAACCCAAAATTCACTCAACATTATCTTTTTTGTATTAATTATGTTTAAAAGCTGTCAAAAATGCGTATGTGGTCTAAAAAATAAATATGTGGCATAACATTAAGGGTTGGTTTGATATTGTTGTGCTTTGAAAAAAAATTGTTTCTGCTGTGCTGTGAAAATAAGCAGCTGTGAAATAAAGTAGCAGAGTATTTGGTAAACTTTTTTGTAAAAGTGCTTTTGAAAAAAAAAAAGCAGTATTATAATGTTTGATAAACTTTTATGTAAAACAGATGTGAAAAAAAACTTGTTTTTCAAAGTTGGGTTTTGCAGCTTTGTGTTTTTGGCTTTTTTTTCACCAAAAATTGTGAAAAAAAGCTGAAGCTGAATATTTACCAAACATAAAAAAGCTCCCAACTTTTTTTTGATAGCCACTTTTTTCAAAATCACCTCATTACCAAACTAGGGCTAAGTCAATATAATAAAAGGAAAACTAATGAAAAGGGCTTGAAAACTTTAAGTTTTAACAATAAGGACAAAATAAGGGGTAAAATGAATAGTACCAGGTTTGACATTTTAGTGTAAAAATATGATTTTTCGTTAAAATGAACAGTACTGTGAATTTTTCGTTAAAACCCCTTGTAATAAAAGCTAAAAATGAAGTCTATATACAGAAAAAAAAAAAAGCCAATTAGAACACATGGTTTGGGCATGCGTGCACATCGACAACATATTCCACTATATTAATGTAATATTCTTATATTATCAATATATATTAAGATAGTAAAAATACGTGGTTAATATATTATTAATACGAGTCATTCACAACCCATTCGCACAACAACAGCGGGTATCCGCGTAGAGAATTTCTGATGGCCGTGATTACAATCTAGCAAATAAGTGGAAAGCCCACTTATTATATTAGTGGATGTACTAGTTTCTTTAGGCCCAAGTATTACTACGTGTATTCCTTATGTATTTGCGTAGTTATCAGCTGGCCTGTATTGTACTAATCCCTTTGCTTCCCCCTCTGCTTGTTCTGCTCGAAAAACCCCGAACCTGAAAATTCAAACCAAAACTCAGTTTCCACAGGGCAAATGGCTCTGGCGATTTCCCATGCTTTTCTCTACCCCAAATTGCAATTTTCCCAAAGGAATTTCCGCCCTAATGTCCCGGAGTTGAGGCTGCTACCCTCTTTCGTCAGGTAATTCACTCACTCTGTTTGGTTGGCGAGAAAATTGAGAATAGGGTTTTGTTCTGTGGAAAGTTTCGTGTTCGTGATACGAATGCTGGGTCTTTGTATTTTTTTGTTTTGTTTTGCAAATATTGTTATAATTATTTATGCTTGAAAATGTATAGATATAGCAACAGGGTGTTAAACTTATCATGTTTCTAGAACAATTCCACAGAATACAAGGGTAATTTGTGCGGCTGCGTCTGCGGCGGGAAGTTCTAATCCGGACGGTGATTTGAATCCATATGAGGTAATTTCAGCTTGTAAATTATGGACCTTTGAAATTAATGTTGCAGCAAGTGGCTGACTGAATAGTTGGGTACTTGTTTCTACTTCTCTGTTTATTTGTAATTTACTAATTCTCGTTTATCTCACAGGTTCTCGGTGTGAGCCCAATTGAGGGATTTGACATGATCAAGGCAGCGTATACAAAAAAACACAAGGAGGCCGTGAGGAGCGGTGATGAAGCAACTGCTGCTAGAGTACGCTTCAAAACTCTCTTTGTGCTCTTTTAAATATTTGGTTGAAACGAGCTTGTGAACAATATTCTTATAACTACGTAATCATTTATGTAGCTGGAGAAAGCATATGACAAAGTCATGATGGCACAGCTAACTAATAGGAAGAAAGGTGTAACCTTTGGTTCCTTCAAGGTACATGCAAGTGATACTTTTATATATTGTTCTTATAAGAGTCTGCTGGGTGGACTTTATTCGTCAAAAGAGAAAGAAAGTGGAAGTTGAAAAATGATGTCATGTGGTTTTTTTTATGCATGAATTATTCTAATTGTTGTCGTATTCTATAGCGTTGTGGTGTATAAGCTTTATACAGTACTATGGAGGAATAACTACCAACTTGTAACAACTTGTCTAACAACTTGGAGAATCTATGGAGGATTTACTCTGGATGTGTTATGCTTCCAGGGATAACACTTTTTAAGGGAGCTGCATATAGGAATAACGAGGAACCTGAATCTTGAAGAGATGCCAAATACCAAGCACAAATATTGTTTTAGAGATAATTAAAGTAGTGGAATGGAAAGAAACATGGGCATCTTTATAATTTGCGGAAGCATGTACTGTATACCTCTTAATCTGATTTGGGTTTAGATAGAATTGATTGATATCATCATTGTTAGTTGTTACTCGTAAGATCAAAGTTAGGAATGAATATTTGTCATGTCATAGTACAACAGTCAAGAATCTAGTCTACGAATTTTTCATTGAAAACTGCTATAAGAACTCATATTTTTTGCTTCTTTCAGGTATCACCTGTTGTGTAAATTAGCACATTTGAATATGTTCCAATTTGGGTGCTTTGTGTAAATGGCCCTTAAAGTTGTTTTTACATACTTCTAGATTTTGTCTTTGTGATAATTGGAATTTCAGATTGATTAGTTATCTGCCGTAACCTGTCAAAAAAGCTGATTATCATCCTTTCTTTTTACCTCATTGTACTATTCCTCTTTTTTTTCTTTTTTTTTTTTCTTTTTTTGACTTGCAGGTTTCAAAGGACATCAAATATGCTGATAAGCAACCAATTGTACCATGGGGGCCTAGGTTTGTCTACGCATCATGTGACTACTACTGATAAGTAGCATAGGAAAATAGTGCTGCTGAGAAGATGTATATTAGTGGCTGCTGATTTTGATACTTTTTAAAGCATGTGATATTTTTATATGAAGAATATGAGTAGGTTGGATTACCTTAATAGTTGTGGAAAAATTATTGCTTACCCATGCCTACTTCGCTAGAGGCTGGTACTTTAGCATTGCAGATTTTACTCTTTGCTTCATTTAATAAATTGCATGCTTAAAAACATGAACTTCTTATGAGCCCTCAATATGGAAAATGATACAAATATTCATAAATATTTTTTTTTTTTTCATTCTGATTTGGAATTATTTGGAAACGTGATAGTGCATGCGGTTTATCAATTAAAACCTGAAACCAGCTCTCGTTTCTTTCCTCCACGTTTGATATGTTGGGTATTTTCAGAGGATATGTGTAGTCTAGGTGGTGGCACTTTATGCTCTAATCTTTTGACTTCTATTTGCTTACAGGTTCACCAAGTCTACAGTACAAGATATGCGCATCAACCTGGCAATATCTGCTGTATTTGTAAGTTCTAGGGAATGATCGATTATATATGATTCTATATTCTTTATCGTTTTGGAAAATATTCTTTGGTGCATGATGTTGACTATGGAACAACTCTTGAAGGATGCTTGGCAATTAGCTAGCCCAACTTATATATTTCATAACTTAACCCTCATGGGTTCTTTTCGTTATTTTGCTTTATTCTATGTGAGTTTTTCTTACCCTTACCTTTTCCCCATCTATTTGCAGGTAGCTTGGCTTCTTATCAAGCGGAATGCTGAATATAAACCCTTGCAATTTTTAACTTTTGCTTTTGTTTATCGGATTTTTGAGAAGTTGAAATCCTTTGAACCGCCTGTATCTCCAACATATACAGTGAGTCATGTTGCTCAATAGATTGCATGTCCTCATTTTTACTTTTTGAAACTGTATGTAGAAACTTATGATAAGCTGCTTTTTCGACCTAATTATTCTATTGATGCAGGAAGATGGTGAGGATGCAGGGAGGGGACTGCGAATGGGAAAACGACTGCTCCGTTCACTTGCACTAGTGTTTGGCTGTATTGCGATTGCTTCTGTGGTATATTATGTTGCTTGAATTCTTGGTGCACTAGTGTTTGACAGGGAGGGGGTATAAGTGGGGGGATTTCAGTTCTGTTCTGATTGTCTATTTTAATTCTGATTTCTATATCTGGTTATCTTATAATTTAGTTCCACTCCTTTATGTTCATTCCACGAAAGTCTCGGTTCACTTCTTGCAGGGATACACTTGTGTACTGAATTTGATCGAGTATATGGGTAGCTACATTCCTGCTGCTCTTTACAATAACCAGGTATTGGCTGGTAATATCTTTGCTTTTATTTGAAACTTTGTTCTACACTAAAAGAATGTAATTCTAGCCATTGCAATTTTGGTCAGGACTCAGAGAGAAATTCGTATGTGTTTTTTTTCATCAATTCCCCCAAAATCCGAAGTCAAATTGTTGACTTCTAGTAAGTTATCAGATTTTTCGAAGCTTTAAACATCCTTTCGGAGTGAGATTTTAAATTAAATTGGGGTAAAGTTATACTTATTTTGTTAAAACACGTTTCACAAGCACACGGAACTAGAGTTGACAAGGTCACAGGGTAAATATGATGTCGATGGCCTGAGGTAGAGCACTCAATGGGCAAGGGTGGCCCTTTTTTTGGGGAAATTACGATGAAGCACGGGATTATCCATACTTTTTATATTGATCAACGACCTTCCTAAAGATCTCTTTTTTATAGTCTATTGATTAGTATTTGAGTATTTATATGTAAAAGCTAGTTTGTTACGTCTATATAGTTTTGAGCATTATTTCAGCAATTAAGCACTTCTGTAGACAAACGATGTGAAATGTTGGCGAGTAAAGTAATTAACTCAGTGGTCCATGTTCTGCCTGACAGATTGTGTAATACTTAGTCGTTGCCATTGTGAAAATAATATCTCTGTTCGTGTAGGAATTGATAATCACTTCATCAACCGCGTTCATGCTCTACATTATGGCATCGTATTATAGGTGATGAAATATGTTTGTGAATCGGGGGGATATCGACATGGCAGGAAGCTATCTCATGAGATGCTATTCTCCTTTGTAACGTAGCTGTGAATTTTGTTTGAACATGAGAAATGAGTCTTGTAACTTGGAATTTTGACAGGAAAGTAATTCGAAGTTAAATTTTATCTCGTGTAAATACTTTCTAATTGGTATTGGTTGGGTTTGAGTTGTTTAGTTACTGATGTAGCAGAATCTCCCAAGGTTTTCGCATTTATCAATCTGACTCGAGTTTCATAGCTCCGGAAGTTTCATACGCGATTATGGTTAAAAGTCGCAGATGAGTGGAGTCTCCTAAGTTTTTCTCATTGCAGGTATGACTCCGAGTTTCAATTGCAGTATGTTTGTAGCATGTATGTAAAGTGAGCAGTTTCATATGCACTTATGCGTAATATGCATTCTTTGTTGAATAACGGGGAAATCAAAATCAATGCCCGCTTTTTAACAGGGAAGTATTCAAGTAGCAGTTGCCTTTAACCTAATTAAATCGTAATGTATTAATGTGGTGCATTTTTTTGTCATCACTAGGTTTTACTAGACTGAACTACATGTCAACGTTGTGTTTGTTATCTGCAGAGACTAAATAGGGTTACGAGAGACTCGTCTCAACTAAATGCCCCTCCCCTCCCTCTTTGCCCGGGGGGGGGGGGAGGGTTATTAATTAAGGGTGCATTTGTTTATCATCATTAGGTTTTACTAGAACTAAATTAAATGTTAATGTAATTCTGTGTTTGTTATCTGTAAAAACTAAGTTAAATATGATTACGAGAGGCTCACCTCAACTAAATGGCTCGCTAAGCAATGGCGACAACCAGAGGACTGCTAAAACTATCGCTAGCAATCACCTCTGTTTGTGTCGTTACTAATCAATTAACTAGATACTTTTACTTAATTAAAACAGACCATATTTTTGTAAAACTCACTCAAACTTCCCAAAAACTTGTCGAAATCATAAATTGAACCCATCCCGATCTACCAGAAACGTAGAAACAGACATGCACGGCCTTGCTCTGTTCAATCATGGCGTCTCTTGCGGCCACCGGGTTTCCCAAAACCCCAACGCCTTCTTCCAAAATCCCAGGTAAATCCCACCGATACCCACAATTTACATGTCTGAAACTGCACCGTCTCACCTCTCAAAGGCCGATCTTTCTCAAAACCGCTATTAGAGCTTCAAACCCAAGCGCTGCCGCCAAGTCTTCTTCTCCGGGATTCTACTCCGCCAAGCAGTACCAACTCACGGTTCCCAACGTCGACTTGGTTCTAGAGGACGTCCGCCCCTATCTCATCGCCGATGGCGGTAACGTCGATGTTGTCTCCGTCGAAGACGGCGTTGTTTCACTCAAGCTGCAAGGTGGGTTTGATTCAAGCCTGTTTTTTCCTATGATTTGTTTTGGGAAAATATAACAATTGGGAAAAACATAGGTAATTGAAAATACATTAAATTTGCATGAACTGATAAAATTAAAGAATGAACAGGGGCATGTGGTAGCTGTCCGAGCTCAACGACCACCATGAAGATGGGAATCGAAAGAGTGCTCAAGGAGAAGTTTGGAGATGCGCTCAAGGACATTCAACAAGTCTTTGATGAAGAAAATAAAGAGATCACCGTTGAGGTCAGTGTTTCGTACTCAGATTAAATGGATTGCGTACTCTTAATTTGTTAGGCCGTATGTTTGAAAATTGAAAGTGCTTCCTTAGGAAGGACTTATAATAGAGACCACGTTGAAACTTTTAGTCAAAATGCAAGTGCTTTTCTAGAATTGTTTAGTGAAGTGGCGGACTTTAAAGGCATTGAGAGCGAGGGACTGTGAGTCTGAGATTAGAGCTAGCTATGGAGATGAAGGGAAGCAATTTACAAGTTGTGGTATTGGTGTTCTCGATGATTGGGGTTGTTATGGCCTTGTCCATTACTCACTCACTGAAAATCGTCGTCAGGTCGGTATAATCCCACCTCATCATAAATAAAAAACTCTAGTCCTGCAATCCCACCTTATCAAGACATACTACCTATTGGCTAACCCCCCCACTTATCATGATCCCTCAAAACACAACTCATGTTCGGGAAGATGTCCGAAAAACTGCACCAGTGACATGGTGAATGTTAGAAAGGCTTCCCCTTCGAAATTCCAGATTATGCATGAAGGTTCAAAATCACTAAACAAAAGTGTTCACTTGCCTGCATTAAGGCCATACTAACCTATTATGCCTCTGCTTTTATTGCCGAAAATAACATAAGGGGCCAATTGGACACTTGCTACTAGATGTGCAGGTCCAGGATAAAAATCATCAGTTAGATGTTTCTATTTTAACTTTGCCATCTCGAATAAGAGAAAATGTTAAGAGATTATACTTTATTTGAGTAAGAAATTATACTTTATTTGAGTAATTTCCGTGAAAGAAAAAAAGCTAATACTAGTAAGCGTTTTTATAAATCCAGATCCACTTTTAATGTTTTCGGCCAAATGGTGTCAAAAGCGTTTTTGATTATCTGAAAGAGGTTTAGAACTGCCAAGAAGGCCTATAGTGTTTGATGCTGTGTTAAAGTTGCAAATGCAGGCAGTGAATCGTCATCTGGACATATTGAGACCAGCCATAAAGAACTTTGGCGGGAGTGTGGAAGTGTTATCGGTTGAAGGTGGGGATTGCCATGTTAATTATGTGGGGCCCGAGTCCATCGGATCAGGAATCAAAGCAGCAATTAAGGAGAAGTTCCCAGATATCGGCAATGTTGTGTTCACTGGATAGCTTTGTGCTTCCGTATACATGCCTTACGATGTATATTGCATACGACGACTCTAATTCCAAACGGTTAGCTGCTTTCTCCATCAACTTCCAATTTGTGTATGTAGTTGAACAAGTGATTTGTTATCGTTGCTTGTACAATGAAGTTGGTGTAATTAACCATTGATGCTTGATGAATTCCAACTTTGTTCTTGTAAGCCGTAAACACTTCCGAGGAGAAATTCTATTAACTTTTGCTGTTCAGTAGAAAATTGAAGAACAAAGTAGAAAAATGAAAGAAAACATTCACTAAATACACCAAGACAATCTATGTATGTCAAAGATCCAGATGAGATCGAACGGACGAAAACAAATGGATTTCAAATGATTATTTGCACGTCGTATTTTCAACCCTATGCGAAATGTAAATCTAGTTATTTCAAATACATTCTCCGACATTTTTCCGAGTTAGTTATCAAACTGGGCTGAGACTGGTGACAGTGAGTACGATTAAGAGGACTTGTCCTCCGTATCGGCAGCATCAACGATCACTGATTTCAGCCAACGTGAGAAATTGATCAAAAACAGCGTGTAAACAAAATAGCAAGTGAGTGTCCAACTCACTAGTCCCTGCAAACAACGGCTGAAATATATCAGGGGGAAAAAAATATAGGGTTAATAAATATTGATTGGTTTTCAAATACCCACCTGGCCGAAGATCTCAACATTTGCTTGTGGATAATACCAGAGGTGGAAGAACCTGAATGGGAGCGTCAAACATTTCAGTTTTCTGAATAATACCTAGAGATGGAGAGAAGAAAGAAGGAAGCCTTACTGCATTAACGGAATCTCGGCCACCGGGCAGCCAAGGCCGATGACACTTGCGAGGAGGAAGCCGAACCATGTTCTGTCAAGGAAAAACCATAGAAACTCAGCTCCTGCAAATAATATGTAGGCTTCAGTGTTGTCTGCGATTCCTGCTTTGTACAGTTCAGCGCTCAACTCTATAAACAGCACAAGTGATCTGCGTTGAACGGCAATGCCCTTTGTTATAGGCAACAACTACATATTTGCAAGAATACTCCTTACCTGCAAATCACAATTTGACACGTGCACAAAGTAATCGTATACTTACAACAAAGAAGCAAACGCTTTCTCTTGGTTCACTTGCTGAACCTTTGAAGAGGTCCTTTCATCCAAGACTAGTTGAAACATCCCAACAGTGCAGTAGAACAGACCGAGCAAGACGGGAACCTAACAACATTACATTCAATTGAATCAAGAACTGTATAAATCTGCATTATCTCTAATGCTTTTTTGTAAACCATTATATCTAATTTTTGAAAGAGAAAAACAAAACTTTAACGAGAAACTATGGAGTTTACCCAGACGTTTGTGTGCAGAGGACCGATATTGGTTGAACCGTTTTCATAAACCACAAGATCAACCCTTGAATGGAGTCCATCAATCAACGGACCGAGGAAGAAACCCGAAGCGAAAAGTGCGAACGAGATGGAAGGCCAAGTGGTTCTGAGGCTGCTGTTTCTTGTTGTGCTTTGATTTCTAAGGTTGCAGGAAGGCCTACGAGCACTCGGTAAAAGATGCTTCCAATTGGCATTGTTGTTAGGGAACTTGCAAAGAAAGCAAGAGCCCGTGGCAATGAGGGTTTGCATCTAGCAATCAGAAACACACCACAACAAATCTTACTCTTATTTGTCTTTTTGGTTTCAGATTAAGATATCGCTATTTTGATTCGTTTCATCGGTCGTGGGTAAGGTTTGTTTGTACTTCACTGAATTTTGAACCACAAATTAAAGTGGATATTTTGTAGCCATTTGTCCTTTACGTCCTTCGTAGTGTTGCAGTTCTATTAGATTAGAAATTTGATTGTATAAATTTTAGTGTATCTAGGAATATCTTTGAATATTCCCTTCAGTAGTTAATAACCTATTAGAGTTATAATCCTAAAAAGGTAAGGAATTAACATTCCCTACTACTATAAAAAAGGCACAATGGGGTGAAATAGAACACACTTCACAATTATACATCTCTATCTTCTCTCTATGCCGCACCCTCTCTCTCTTTCTAGCCTCCATAATTGTTTAGTAAATTATGCCTACAACATATTATTAGCACGCTCTTAACGCTACACTAAAGAGAGTTTGATCTTCAATCAAGGAAGTATTACGTTTTAATCATTCTTTTTATGATTAATTTATTATTTTATTGAATTGATCTACATGTTATTGATTCAATTTAATTTTTCTTTGTTGAACGTGATACAACGCATTGGAGATGCGATTCCGGTTTTCCGAGAAGGATCTTCTACAAATTCAAAGGCTTTTATCGTTTTCTACCAATTAGGTTCACTTTAAAATAAAGGAAGAAATTTGAAAAGACCATGAAGCATGAAAACATTCCCCATGATGCACAAATCCCCTACATTTATATTTACTTTCCGATATATATAGTATATGTTTCATATATTTGTCAATACACACACACACACACACATTTCATGCATTATGCAATTTTTGCTATATGGAATTTGTGAGTCAAAGCATATAAATAAATTAGAAGCAATTTGGGTTTTTCAAAACCTAGAAAATTTGAAAAAAAAAAAAAAAAACAAGGATTTTTTTTTTTTGCGACACCACTGCACCATTGTGACACCATGTCGAACCATCGCGTTGGCCTAAAGCCCAGCCGCGTGGGGAAACGGTGTCGTATTGACACTTGGACAAGGCACATAGCCCTTTGGGCTTAATGCCCTATTGGAAACCAACCACTTTGACCTAGGTTGCATAACCTATAGCCCTGAAGCCCTGGTCCAACCCGAGCCCATAAGCCTTCGGTTTGTTGGGCTTGCTATCGCCCCGACCCGCATGTACCATAACCAGCCCTGCAGGTTGGGCTTGTCCTACGGCCCAAAGACTCGGCCTCAACTTCGGTTGGGCCTCACGTGTGCTGACCCACAAGCCATCTTTGATTAGGCTTGCTCCCTTGCATCATTTGGCCCAAAAACACCAGCAGCTTGCGGTTGGGCTACCCAATCCCTCAGCCTGTGGCCTGCAACCACATGTGGGCTGCTTAGCAGCCAAACCCGAGGCCTAAAAGCCTCTAGCGCTTTGCCCTACTCACGACACCCAAGCCCAAATGCTATTAGGCTATGGTTTTTCGAATCCAATGCTAATTTTTGGCATTTTAAATAATTTAAACCCGAATGTTATTATTATTTTTTCTTCCACGATCGACCCCGTTTGATCCCGATCTATTGAATTAATTAAAAGTGACTTGCAGTAATTAATCAAAAATTATTTACTTGAATATCAGTTTTGGACATTATCGATTCAATAATTTATTTGTTTACTTTCAACCATTGACATCCTTTCGTAGTCCCGAAGCTCTCACATTTGAGTTCCCAAAGAAACTCAAATCCATTACACTTCAATCAACATATTGCATTATATGTTTGTTGCAGGAACCTTTCTTTTATGAACTAAACATTCATAAACTAAATTGAACCTGTAGTTTCAAATTTAGTGCCTTTGAAACCCAAAGTTTTCATAAAACAAATACACACATTTTTCATGAAAACCATGTCTTAGAACTCGAATGTTCTAACTTTGATGCTTATGGATGATTCATTCCCATAACACCAATCACAATCTTGTTCCCTCCAATTCAATGGATTGTCAAACCACCACAAGTTCGATTTCCCTTATTTGGATGTTTCTATCATAAACCACTTTATGTGGGGTACAAGACGTGAATCTCCACTTAATTATCCAGAAGCTGAGAAACCATTGTAGCCAACAATGGCATGGAAGAGCTAAATATGCCTTCGCTATGATCTTCATTCGAAGACTTATGCTCGAAGCATTACCCACGAAAGTGCCTCCCGGAAGAGGATTCCATGGCCTTTTGGCTTGCTTCTATGAACTGTTTAATCATGAAAGATATTGCCTGAAGCATACTATGATTACGTCCATGAATGAGTACAATTCTGAAGTTTATAAATCTGAACGAATTTTGACTGGGGAATACTTGTCTCGTCATTCCTTGTTTCTAACTCGCTCCTGAAGTAACAGTGTAGAAAGTGAAAGTTTACTGAATTTTATCCTATTACTACCACAAATGTGAGAGAAATGTATAGACCTAGGTTTGGCTGGAGTTTACCAAAAAGTATAGACTTAGTTCAGCTGGAGTTTACCGAATGGCTCAACCCAGTTTGGTCAAAGCTTACCACATGATGGTGTCCTGCTTCGACAGGGCTGCACCAAAGGGCATGCTCTGCTTCGGTAGAGGTCACCGAATGGTACTCTGCTTCAGCAGAGACCTACTGAACAAACCCTTCCAACTTCGACTGGAGCCTACCTAACCTAATTTGGGGTCTGTCTTTCTCACAATCCAATTTTGAGTTTGTTTTTACAGCATATGGTAGAATCAGGGCCTGCCATGGTGTGGCATCATGCCCAAAGCGTGATCCTTGGCACCTAAGACCTAAAACTTCAAGAATAAGGAAGAGTATTACTGAACCTCAACCTTGCAGAATGTACTTCCATCTTAATGGAATAGATCATTGGTTATGCACCTGTTTGTGCCCCTACTAATGTCGTTGAGGAGTACCATTCTAGTAGTCAATCTATGAGACTAATTTTGCTCCACCAAACATCGTTGAAAGATCAGAATTTTGACATGGATGGCCTTGTTGGCTGAATCCTCTTAGTAACCATTTACTTTGTGAACATTTTTCTATGTTCTTGGATTCATGTTTGGTGTTTGTTTTTGTTATGGAAAATCTTATTAATATTGTCCTCAAATATGAGTTAATTAAATCATGTTTCTTGTATACATGTGATCGAATTCAATTAAACACGTGATTTGGTACGAATGTGGAAAAGTTAGTTGTTTGGATGAATGCGATACTACGCACACTAACTTTATGCCTAAATCACATTTCTAGCAATGACTTCAGGTCTATCCAACCTGATTAATAGCATTGGCACCCTTTTTACTTATCCGTGAAGTCTAATTTAGACTTGAGCATCGTAGTGTTCTCCAACCCAGTTCGCTCTTCGGTATACAAGTTGGTCACTGTGGTGACCTTGACCGATAATGGCTTGAGTTCCTAAACCATGAAAATGAAGTTTTTCTGGTTTCTTTTCGACCGTAGTACAATTTACCCAAGTACCACAGGAAATTATTTTGGCCATTTACCCTTCCTTTGCTTAAGTTTCTTCTTAAACATTGAAGAATAATCTTGTTTGATGCTTCTGCTTATCCGTTGCCTTGGGATATCATGGAGTAGAAGTGAGATGTCGAATTCCAAGTTTCTTGTACCAATCTATAACTTTGGAGCTTGTGAAGTACAAACCACTATTCGTCAAAATGGTGTGAGAATGCCAACTAGCATATGATGTTTTTCAAAATGAAGGACTTGATCACTGCTCCGACTATCCAGGATAAGAACTTAGCTTCGATCCACTTGGAGAAATAATATGTTGCTTCTATTAGATACTTCTAGTTGCTTTTGGCATTTTTGAGCAGCCCAACAAGGTCTATAACCATTGCATGAAGGGTCATGCCTCAATTAGGGTGTTGAGCTTTTCCTCGTGTTGATGGTTCATTGGTGCGTATCTTTGACATTTGTCAAAAGTTTGTGCGCAATCTAAGGCATCCTACTGTCAATGCCTTTTGCGCAAGAAATCATCCTCCAAAATGATTAATGCATACTTCGGAAGGAATGCGACTTAGAATTTATAGGCTTTGCTTTAGGGTGACACAAAAAATGTGGGGTCCTGAATAAGATCGACCGTAGAGCTTTCCACACACAATGATGTATCTTGAAGCCTTTTGGACCAATTTTCTAGCCAAGTGGCATTGTTGGGAATCTTGCCAACTTGGATATAGTTGATGATTTCGTGCATCCAATTTTCTTGTGTATCAATAGTAGCAACTAACTCCACATTCAGTTCATGGATGCTCGAAGTGGCGAGATACTTGAAGGGAATTGTTTGTCGGAGCGAGTAGTTAACAAGAGATCCAATGTTTGCAAGTGCGTCGACATAACTCTTCTCACTCCCAGGAAGTTGTTGAATCTCATACTTTTCAAATCCTTCGAGTAATGCTTTGGCTTTGGCCAAGTGTAGCATCGTAGTTAGATTATGGGTGGCATACTCTCTTTTTACTTGGTTGACAATCCAAGCGTAATCGTAAAATATAAGAGTGCTGCGTAATTATCAAATTGCCATTGGACTTGACGTTTTGTTTGCATTCAAAAAATGAAACCAAAAGAGTGGGGAGAACGTTGAGACTGTCTCTAACCCAAGGGCAAAAAAAGTTCCTACAATTTAGGTCCATTTCTTTTTCAAGGTGGAACAAGTTTTTGGGATTAAAGGTGGATATATGGGTCTTGTACCCGCCCTGGGGGGATAAGATTTGGGTGGAAAATAAGGCCCGTTGTGATAGCAAAGTCGTGTGAAAAAGAGGGAAAGCAGGGCTTGCGCTTCAATTCCATTGATACGAGCTAATCTAGTGTGGCACGGCACACGATAGAATAAAAATGGGCATATATATATCTCATGACTTTTACCATCCATTGACTGTCTCGCCCCTTAGGTTCTGATCCAGTGAGCCGCGCTTCTTGGGTTACTTTTAAAACGGATCAGGATCCTCTCCTAATCTAAGGATGAGGATCCTCATGACCAAGGGATGTGAGCCGTTGGATGAAAATCCAACAGTTATAATTATTATAACTTTAAAAGGAATTCCTGTTTGTAGCCGTTGGATTTTCATCCAACCCTTGGTCATGAGGATCTTCACCCTTATATTAGGAGAGGATCCTGTCCTTTTAAAACCAACAGCTCAAATCCTTTTTAATAGTAAAAGAAAAGATTCAAGAGCTCAAGTTTTTATTTATTTTTTATTTTTATATTTTTGGGAAGAGCTCAAGTTTAAATTTTAGCGGTCAGTACAATTTTATCGATTAATCCTTATCAGATCTAATACCAAACTTCTCCAAACATCTATAAATACCCCATCATTTTTCTGTAATCCATTAAAAATCTTTTTTTTTCTTGGAATTTGAATTTTTTTTTTACATCAAAATGTTTATAAAATTAAAGCAAGATAGATTATACAAAAAATAATTTCAAAATTGTTAACAAACAAAAATACATTAAAACATATAAAATTTAACAAATTATAAAGTTGGGGATGTAAGTTATAGGTCTCTTACATTTGGAGAAAAAAAACCGACTAATCTCATATGTATAGATGAAATAGTTACAAATATAGGGCTATCTCGCCCTTGAGTTTGAGATTGTCTGATTAGAAAAAGAAGTAATCCTTGGCTTACCACATATTCACATTTTAAAATCACAGGATCTTTAAGGGGTGGGATCCCCATTTTAGCCAAAAATGACGATGATTCTGGGAGTTGTCGATCTCTTTTAATGAGATCGTGTGGTTGGGACTTAACAATCTTATTTGTGCAAACTCATTGGATTCTGAGTCTGCAAGGTCTCTCCTTTTACCTATGCGGGGCTTTTGTACCTTCACATTCTCACAGTGCAATCCCTCAATTGCTGCATATCATATCTAGTAGTTCTACACTGACAATTAGAGTAGTTACAAAACTAGGTGCACTCACTGAAATGCTGATGTAGTATATTCTTCCATTATTACATTTTTGTTAAAAGGACATGAACCATTAAAACAAAAAAATATAGATAAAAAACGTATAAACAAATTTTAAGAAGAGAATTTTGGTTTTTTTCTTTTGGATGATCTTCCAACTTTTATTTATCTATCATTTTTTGTCATTTTTATTATGTATTATTGCTGTTGGTGTTGTTGCTGATTGTTTATACAGTATACTCCCAAGCTATCAAATCTCATTCACTAATTGACAGTTATAATGAGAGCGAAAGTCCACCAACCATTGCATGTAGTGGAGTGGTTTACATCCTGCTTAGAGGATGTTGTCTACTTGATCGTTTTTTAACAAAAGAAAATTCATTCAATCCAAACATTGTGTTAAAATAAGAATAATACTTGCATTCTTCTATAAAAAAAATGTATATATCATGCCGTTTACAAATAACGTATTTTTATTGTTAGATTGATATTCAGCCATGGTTTTCTAGTTAAGCAATTGAAAATTCGCATTATTCTTAAGCAAGCAAGGTGGTGAGCACATTTCAATTAATTAAATTTTCCCATTCATAATCATGGCTAATTATTACGTACGTTAAAAAAAATGAGGATATAGTTTACGGGACCCCATTATATTTTCTTAGCAAAAAAAGAAAAACCTTTATCCTTTTTTTCCTCGAATTTCAGAACCCCTATATCATCATATTAAACATAATTAAGCATTTAGTTAACATTTCCTAATCCTGTATTTCATCTGAAGGGATCTAATCACATACGAAAAACCTAATGAGACACATGCATGAGGACATTAATTGGCAATATTGTTAATGACAAAATAGGTGTTCGTAAAAAATTAATATAAAAAAGAAAAAGAAAATATCATCTTGAGCAGCAAACTCAGAGACAAGACAACATGTTAGATTTCTCTAAATTTTATGCCTGGGAATTTTCTAAACATTTTTCATATGAAATATGCATAGAATCGATCCATAAGAATAGAATAAAAAGCAATCTTTGCATAGTTCAGCAAGAGACTGGGTTGGACTTTGACATCAATTATTTATGCCCTAATCATCCATAATGATACGTGAAATGAGAAATATTCCATGTCGATCATTCAAAAGTCGATCGCACAAGCCACGAGTGATAAGAACTAGGATATCGCACACATGAGTGCCAGATGGCAAGCGTCGAAAACAGCAGAACACACTATTTTTTGTGTCAGCATGTTATGGAAATTTCCTTTGGGGTTTCACTCGTATGGAATTTTGTTTATTCCTGTTTGGCCTACATGTTTCGATCTGCCGGTCTTCAACCTCAAATAAAGGGTTGTCCTTCAAGGAAATTAATACACCGACAAACCATTTCTATATGATTTTTTTCTGTTTAACTAACTTATTATTCTTTCAGCTACACTTTGCGGGTTTTAACACTATTTATAGTACTCTCTTTTGTTAAACTTAGGGATTATTAATAAGTGAAGCTAATCCAGGTTAAGTTAAAAGTATAATTATCACTTTCAAACAGTACTGATGGAATCATATAAACATTTCTGATTTAATTAGCCAAATAAATAATAAAGTACATACATGGACTTCACATGAATAACTTTTCAAATGCGCTAGTCTACTTGTTAATGTATTATTTTTTGATAAAATAAAATAAAACTGAAAAGCCCTTAGAGGGCAACCAATACAAAAGTTATCAATGTGTAAGGCATCCCTTACCATAAGTGAGGAACAGAATAAAGCCAAACATGATCCGGCGAAAGTTTATGCCCTAAATCAGCGAACCTATTTGCAACAAAATTTACTTCTCTAGAAACATGAACAAAAGAAATAAAATCAAACTTAAAGAGTTTTTGAACAGCAACGATAAAGTGATTTCATTGATAAAAACTAAACATTACAAGAGATCCGAACAATACAAAAGGGTGTCATATTAGGTACAAAATCTCAAGTGACCAACCTTGGTCTGGAGAGAAATTGGCACAAACTAAATCAATAGATTAACCTCTACATGGCACCACCAACAATTACCACAAACATGAAGAGTAAACAATACAAATCTAACGCAAAGACGATAGAAGCGTCAGATTGGTACCGAATGCCAACACAATGCCATCGCTCAAACAAGCGAGGCCACAACAAATCGCCAAAAACGGGGCCACAACAAATCGCCACAAATGGGGCCACAAAGCACATCACAAAACAAGAAAATTAGCTAATCCGAGAATGGAACCACAAAACAACTAGTCAACATAGCGAGGGTGACACCGCATTGAGACAAATATGCCGCCTTCTTCAAAAAGACATCATAGATGTGGCCAAAAGAGGCAGCTCAGTCGGGGTATTCCGATGAGCGCACATCCCCATGGAGAACGAGTGGTGGGAAGTGGATCCGATCCACCACAACCATAAATCTTGCCCACAATCACGAAACCAGGCCAAAATCAAAGGCCTAGCTGGGTTTGGAAAGAAGACTCCAACAAAAACCGGAGGGTTGTCTGCAAAAAGTGGGAGAAAGGAGGGGGAAACACGAGGTAGCACTAAGGAGGCGCCTGGTGAGCGGGCAAAGGCTGAAAACTGGGGAGGGAAGCGGAGGTGATGTGGGAAGGGGGGTGCAGAAGGATATGGTGGTAGGCGACGCGATGGGACTGAGCGATGAAGGGCAAAAGAAAGACTAGATGAGGGACTATTAAGGTGTTTAGTAGGCTGCCGCCAGCCCCGAACCGAAGCAAAGGACCGGCGACTAGCGTTTCTGGAGAGGAAAGGTTAGAGGGAGAGAGCGGCACCAAGTCTCACCTAATGTTGGTGATTGATCAAGCTTAAGAGTTAAAACCTTAATGTCTTTCACCGTCATTTGAATTCTTCTCACAAGAACTAGTATAATACTTGTTAATGTATTTTATTAATTACTCGTAAATTAAAAACATACTTCAAAACGCGAAACAATTTCACAACACATGAAAATGCATTGGATGTATTCAAGATCTATGTATTTTATTACTTGTAGTTGCACGAAAAGTACAAAACAATTGTCAGAGTAGGCTATTATCAACAATGCTCCAAGAACTATTGCACGATCATCAATTAGAAAAGAGGGAAGTATATGAGAAAAATTAGAAATTCATTTCTGATTTTTATATGAAAGATATGTATATGAAATAGTACATAAAATGAAGGACAATTAGCATGAACGATAAGTTTTTTACATTTGAATGCAGAAATGGTGAGTGTTTAATATATGTGTTATTATACCATCATTGCGCGGTTGTTATATCATCTTTGAGTAGATGATCAATATGCCATCTCAAAACCTAATCATTTCTACAACTAAATCTCAAAAACTGATCATCCTTGCTATGTAACAACCCGTCCCAAAAAATTATAGTTTTTATAATTTAAAAAATATGAATTTACGAAAATGCCTTTCGAGGCAAATACGTTGACTTTTGTTGATCACCTTGTCATGTCACATAAAATCTCTTTTCTTGGTGTATTCGGGTAGTACTAGTCGACATGAGAGCATGAGCGCAAACAGAACGTGATTTGGAGCTATAACGAAGAAGTTATGGGCGAGTAAAAATAGGGACAAAATAGTCATTTAAACATTTTCTAGGATGCTCCAGATTTTTGGAGTAGAATCTAGAAAGCCACGTGTGTGGCTCAGATTCAAGGGAAGAAAAGATGGGCGGTAGAGATGAAATATAAAGAAGAGAAAGGAAGGGTGAGACGCCCAATTAGAAAGAAGAGAATGAAGAGAGTGACCAATGGGAAAGAGAAGAAAGGAGGGGAAATGAGAGAGTGGAGGAACACCGGATCATCCTTGACCCAGGTTCCTCCCCACCAACCCGACCCAGTTTTCTTGCCTTCTCCAGCAGTTTTTCATCGGGTTTTCCAGCGAATCACGCCATTTAACCATCTAGAACCAACTCCACGACCTTCCTCCTTCATTTTTCACCCCAAAATCGAAGGAAATGGGCCCTATTTCATAAAGTTCGAAGCCATCGGCTCCAACGGCAATCCCGTGAGCTCCTAGGCAGCGATTCGTTTTTGAATGCAATTCCATCGATCCTTACCATCAAACAACTTCCCTTGAGCTCAGGAACAATGATCGATCATTGATTGGAGCGTCGGAGTTGATTTGAGGACAAATCAAGAACACTCAAATTTTAGGGTTTCGGCGGGTCCGTGGCGATTTGAAGTTTTTCCCGGCCAAATTGGACTTGGCCACAGGTATAAAACTTACTCTACTCGTTGAGATCTTCATTCCTATAAAATTTGAGAATTTTTAGAAATAGTTGAATTTTCCGGCGAGTCGAGGTGGCCGGCTGCAACATGCGGTGACGTGTGGCTAATGGGCCGATGCTGCATTTTTGAGTTAAATTTGATGCTAGGATGTCAATTTGATAACCGTTTGTTATAGTTCGATAGTTTGAACCTAGTATTGAATATTACGTCACTTGACCATTTTATGATTCGACGATCCGAATTGGATCATCACCAAACTTTGATATGTTATAGTACGTAATATTTGAGGACAATAGGAACTTACGGATTAGGAATATGATGTATGGATTTTTCCAAAATGGATTTGTAAGTTCATAAAATAAAACGTTAACCCCCACTTAAACTTGCAATTGGCGGAGATCCAATCGTGGATTGTAATAAAACTTTAGTATGATATTTTAGAAGCATGATGTGGATATTTGGAAGTTACGGATCGGAAATATGAGATGTAGATCTTCTGGATCAAGTTACGTAAGGTTGTGGACCTTACCGTCGATCTTTGACCGACGGTTGACTTTTGGTCAATGGGTCTCAAATCATTCTAGAACATCCTTGGGGATGTGTTTTATGTAAGTTACATGTTATATCGATAAGAATTCTAAGACGTGACTGAATATTTGTTCTAGGCGTCGATTGTTCAAGATGCCTCGATATTCGTGCTAGGGAGTTGTAGCGCAGACTTCGGGTGAGTGGGTCTTTTTCCTTTTTATAGTATATGTGTGTGTGTATAAACTTTATAGTTTCCACAAATGCTTGGAACTGAGTTATGCATATCATGCCATAATTAAATATTGTTATATTTAAAATGTTGCATTGTTATGAAATTGTGAAATGCCAAACAATCCTATGGGATGCCCAGGCAAGTTTAGGTGAGTTTACTTTGTGATTGAATGGTTTGTATTGCATTGGTATTCACACATTTATTTAGAGCTCATCATGGCTACAACCCAGTATTAGTGCTCTCGCCAGGGGCTAGGGCCAGCCTTCAAGTGATTGTTCATCTCCCGCATTGCACGCTCACTTTGGATCCAAGTCTGGTGCCAGCCTGTCGTACAGACCACAATAGGTGGTTCTGACTCGTAGGTGACCCGCGAATTATCGCACAACCTTCACATGATTGTAGCACTTGACTGTACATATTTATACCCAGCCTGTCGTACAGGTCACACTAGGTGACTCCGACTCGTGTGCTAGCCTAGATTGATGGGCTACAGGTCCAGTCGTATAGGTCACGTTAGGTGACTCCGACTGGCATACTACTTTATATTGGTTTCACACCTGACTTACATTTATTATTGCTGAGATATTATGGCATGACATACTTCAGTTTTTGCTGCTCATGTGCATTGGTTTTCATACCTACGTAGTAGTATTTTCTAGAAACTATACAGGTTTTACGGGGAGGGGTTATAACGTTTTCAAAAGGTTTTTATTAAAACTTTATTTTCAGGCCCACTCACCTTTGTTTTTCACCCCTACAGGTTCTAGCAGCAGAGTTTTCGTACCAACGAGGATTAATGGAAAATCTTGGTGTAGATGATTACCATTGATGGTATAATTCTCACCCTATTTTAGTGTACTATACTTATACTTTGTCATCACGTGTGAATTGGGTTCATTTCCACTCACAGCGCACTCTTGTATTTAGGCACTTTTAGGTTTAAATTTATTCACATTTTCCACATCACTACACTTTATAGCTTCGTCACCTTCCAGATGTCGGCTAGCACAGCTTGATTCAGAGTCCTAATGGACATTCCAGGTCAGGGTGTGTCATGCTAATTGCCCTAAGATAAAAACTAAAACTTAGAAACTATTTGGAGTTGTTTTGATTTTCAAAATTTTGTTTCATATAATTCTCTTTTCTTAATTCCTTCCCACCCTTTGGCTTTCTCCATCACTTAAATATTCTTGTACTTTCTCTATCTTTGAACAAAAAAATAAAAAAACGAATATTAGAAAGGAAATGCTAGCAAGTCTTATACATCTTCAAAAATGTCCTGTTAGTAAGTGTAAGGTTTGTTTAATAACTATTTCGTTTTTAATTTTTAGTTTTTTTTTTTTTTGGATGATAGAGACAAAAAAAAAAATTATATAAAAGAAATGAAGAATGAAGAAGGATGAAGGAAGGCGGTATGATACATGAGGAGATTATATGAAAATAAAAACATAAAACCGAAAAAACATAAGGAGTTTTCTCCAGTATTATATAGCATTAAATAATACAGGAAATGAATGGTTGAAATTGAAAATAGTAGTTGTAAATAAATATGGAAATGAAATCTCGTGGTTAAGACACTCGTAGCAATAATACGTAGTATTAAGGTCAGACCACAACTTAGACTTGTTTTCAATTTTTTCTCTATCATCATTATTTTTGCGATGGAACCACATGCATATATTTAGCAATCACTTAGGCCATCTCTAGCCAAGGGTTATAGGTCACTTTGACAAAATCAGTCTCCAACCAAATGGCTAAGGATCAAATGAGGCTAAGTTTGGCCACAAAGCAGGTAACATGTAACCCCAAGTCAATTTAAGTTTGGCCACAGAAAGTAAATAAAATATGAAGAAAAATAAAATATAACCCTGTCTAGTTGGAGATGGAAAATTTTAATCTTAAAATAATTTTTTAAAATATTAATTTTTAGAGAGCTAAATAAACATAGTCCTGCATGACTAGAGATGAACTTAGTTAATAAACATGAGAGAGTTCCAAACCACTTTGGATAGATGAAGACTTAAATAAATATTTTCCCTTTTTGCCTGTATGCACGTGCAAAGACTTTGATCCCTTGACAATGTATATTACATTCACATCGATTTACAATTGGTTAATTCTATAATGCCTTTTGTTCAAAGGATATTATATTAGAGCTCACATGTTAAGAGATAGTCTATTGCTTTACATGAACTCTTTATATCTAAGATTTTTTATGTGTCGTCGAGCAATAACTACTACTAACTAGTAGACAATTGAAAGTAAGCACATGTTCAGTACACTATGTCACAAGGCGAACGAGAATAAGATTAATGCCAATGGCATACTTGTTAGCTCGTGAAATAACTTAAAACAAATGAAGATTTGATAAATTTAACCTAAAAGGGAATCATTACCAAGAACGAGATGCATCAATTATCTTCAACGTAAAATTTTGATAATTGGAATATTTCAATCTCTTAGTTTTTGTTTGAAAATCATCTCTACAAAAAATCATTCGAATTGGTGCTCGTTTGGTCATCCAAATTATCAAACAAATGAACAGTTCATCATGAATATGTTACTTAGTACATACTATGTTGATTTATTTGATATATTTAGATGATTAACGATCATCGATTCGCATGATTTTTTCTAGGAATGATCTTCAAATTAAGATTAAGAGATTAAACAGTTCCCATATTATAAAATTTTTACGTTGAAAAATGTTATTTGCAAGTAAGAAAATGAACTCATACCCCAAAAGGAGGAATACAAGTATATATTATCCATTCATGCTAGTATCTTAGGCATCGTGTTTCACACAAAGAAGAGGAAGAAAAGCTCTAAAAAAATTAAGATAGATATTCTGTCTATTCACTCTTATTTTATTTTTTTTAAAATTTCATAGGGAGTGGAAACTTGAATAAGTCAACAATCGTCAAAGAAACATATACGCGCAACCATGGCTTAATTTAAGCTCCGAACTCCTTTTGAAAAGTGTTTCTTGAAAAACCCAATTTTAGCCCGAAATTATTAAATAATAATTTTAGTTAAAAAATTTTAAATCATAACACAGAAATTGTTTTTTTTCTTCAACTCTTTTGGTTTAAAATTTTAGCCCAAGATTATTATATAATGATTTTAGCCTAATTTTGTTTTCCATAACTTTTTTGAAAATAAATTTATGTAGATTATCCTAATTTATTTTTATGAACATTTTAATCTAAAAATATTTAAATTCCGATAAGTATTAAAAACCATACAAATACATAGGTATGCATAAAGTTTTAAGTTAAATTTGATTTAAATAATTTTCGTAAATTATTTTAGACGTTAGATTTAACTTGGGGCTGTCAAATCTATTTTTTATCATTATATTTGATCTCATTTGACCATAGTAGTTACATTATAAGTAAAAAATAAAAAAAAATTTGAAATATGATAGTTTGGTAGGTCCAGAATAATTTAAGGTAGGCTTCAATCATGGAAGGATTCTAACCCATAGATATATTTTCTCCCTAAGGTTTATTTTAGCCCAATGGTGGAAGATGGTTTGGGAGGATTTTAAAGCTTATATTTTAAGTTTTATCCTATGTATTGGAGATGTTCTTAGAGAGACAAACAACCGCTACCAGCCTAGCCTCAACCCCTCATTCCTTATCGCACACACATAAGTGTCAACCTTCACTCACCCTCTCTCACTCTCCCATTCACGAGAGGTTCTTGGGTAAGAAAACCGAATTGGGGTTTGGTATTAGAGAGAGTGAAACCAAAGTGAGGTAGTTTTAGTATGACAAAAGGGATGGAATGCATATATATATGGTTTTTTTTTTTTTTTGTCTGGGTCCACATGGATATGTGGTCTAGTTGCCAGACTCTAGATTTTTTTTTCTCATTTATAAAGAAATAATAAAAAAAAGAAATTAGAAAGGCATTCAGTCTCTTTAATTCTGTTTGGGTTAATATTTGAATATTGGGCTTTAGTGAAGGAAAACCCAAGGATGCCAACTAGAAGAGGTGATTTGCCCGAAACCCAGCATCAAGCCCATAAGCAAATTGAAGCCTTTTCGGCCAAGATACAAGCCACGTATCTATAATTAAAATGAAAAATGATGGAGACTAACCTACTACCAGCCAAAGAACACTTTCCAATGGCATTGTTAGTAAAAAGTTGATGACTCACTACCCTCCAAGTGCTTTCGAGCAAGAACAAAAGTTACAGCAGCCAGGCCAAACTGCCTATAAAAGGAAAAAGAGACAATAGGGATAAGGACACTCAACCAATCAAATAAACAAACATACAAACTCTGCTCTCAAGCTAGATTTGCATCCAAAAGCTGAAATCAATTCAGATTCAGTTCTTTTAGTGATAGTTCCTTAGAAAGACAACTCTTGTCTAGTATAAAAGCTCTGCTATCTCCCTTAGTGGTGTAGTATGATTCCCTCATGTAAACATTTTTACCATCCATCCCTTTTTAGCATATAACCCCAGTAAATTCAAAGAGAAGTGACTGCAAGAGGTTCAACCTTGCTAGACAAGGTGAAATCTTGCCCAAGGCTCTTTGCTTGTTTTCTAAATTTGTAGATCTATTGCTTAACGAATTCTCCTATATGTATTCAATTCATTACCACCTGTTTTTCTATTTTAAGAGTCTTATTTACATCTGGATCTGGTTAGCTTAATGGACATGTTTTCATTAAGAGCAATTTGGACCAAACAAATGACTTAAAAGGATCTGGACCCCCTCCATTCGAGCATACAAGATCATGAACTAAAAGTCCTTGTAGCATATCAACAAGCAAGAGCCTCAAGGCCTACATCTAAGGCCTCACAAAGGCACATTTCAGAACTAACTTTGTTCTATTCTTGTAGCATATCAACAAGCAAGAGCCCAACCACACATCCAAAGTGCCAATCCCTTGGGGAGCTGTGCTGAGGTCCAAGGAGCATTCTCCAGAGAAATCTTTGCCCGAACAAATTCATTACAATAATATTATATAAGATTATATTTTTAGACTAGTTTAGTGACATATTATATAACTTGTATAGATTGATCATCAATTAATTGATCATAATAGTGTGACATAGCAAGTCACCCTTCCTCTAATTCCTTCTAGTACTACATAAATGTTATTCGGTACTAGATACCAATTTGAGCAGTTGAGATTTAACTAATAATTCACTCCATACCTTAATGAACTAGGTAATTTAGATTGCACTATATATACACATGCAATCACTGCTCTAGCATTATTCATCTTTTTATTTAAGAAAATACAATATTATAGAATTTAAAATGAAGTAATTCACAACATAGAGAAAACTAGAAACAACAAAATCTTAGAGGTGTTGAAAGATAAGGCGGGCCAAATTGTACGTAAAAGTTTGGTTGTTGAACTTCTATTATAACCTTACTCTCTTCTCGTTCAAAGCAGGTAGAAAGAATTCTCAAAGTTGACTCATGAACTACTGTTGTAACCTACTTTCTTTCCGCTCAGAGCTATTAAAAATCAAATTCTGATAGGTAACCCCCTACTCCAAATCTTAACCAGTTTAAATTACTAATAACAATGTTCAAACAAAACATCTACTTATTTTGGACTCAAGGGTGCTATTGTCAACAATGATGTATTGCAAAAAGCAAATATAGAGGGAGAGAGAGAAACGAATTTTCACTCTTTGTATTTTCTATTTCTCAAAATGTATATAATTACATTCAAATATGGTATTTATAGCTTATACCAATATCAACAATTCTAACTAACTTTATATCCCAACCAATTACAAAAAGACACATGTCATTCAATCTTACACACTAAGCATATTTATCAACCTATCATCCCCCCTCAATCCCATGTGGGGAGCATCCAAGCATGAGATTGGAACAGAAAGAACTGAACTGTGGAGAACATAGGCCCTTTGTCAAAATATCAGCATATTGCTCAGTAGAAGCTACAAACTGTAACTGAATAGAGCGATTTTGAACCCTTTCTCGAACTAAATGACAGTCAATTTCAATATGCTTAGCTTTAGAATGTAGAACATGATTCATAGCAAAAGCCATGGCTGAAATGTTGTCACAATGCAGCAACGATGTATCAACATAAGGACCATGTAAATCTTTGAGTAACTGTTGAATCCATACCACTTCAGCTGTGGTAGTAGCCATTGCCCGATACCCTACCTCTGTAGAAGATCGACTGAAAGTATGTTGCTTTTTGGAACTCCAAGAAACAGGATTTGAACCCAGAAAAACACAAAGCTGGTAGTAGATCGTCTGTCATTGGGATCACCAGCCTAATCTGCATCTGTCTAGGCTCTTAAAGATTATGACCATATGTAAAACACAACCCCAAGTGTATTGAGCCTTTGAGATATCTTAAGATCCTTTTAACTGCAGCAAAATGTTGTTCAAGAGGAGAATGCGTATATTGACAAACCTGATTAACAGAAAAGGCTATATCAGGTCGAGTGAATGTTAAGTATTGCAGAGCACCCACTAGACTTTGATAATATCTTGGATTGGCAATAGGATTGCTGCTATGATTTGAAAGCTTTTGATTATGATGACAGGGAGTATGACATGGCTTACAATCAAGCACATTAGCTTTTTGTATAATCTCCTTAATGTACTTGGTTTGATGAACAAACAACCCTTGTGACTGATACTCAATTTGCAGTCCAAGGAAGAAGTGTAATAGACCTAATTCCTTCATATCAAACTCCTGAGTGAGTTGAGCAATCACATATTGAACCAAACTGTCACAACTTCCTGTGAGTATGATGTCATCAACATAAAGAAGAAGGACAACCACTTCAGTACCAACAAACTTGGCAAAGAGAAAAGAATCTGCATATGATGACTTGAATCCCAAAGAAAATAAAAACTTTGTGAACCTCTCATTCCATGCCCAAGGGGCTTGTTTGAGACCATATAGAGATCTTTCTAACTTACACACATAGTCTGGATGTATTGGATCCTGAAAACCTTATGGTTGTGACATAGAAACCTCTTCTTCAATAAAACCATGAAGAAAGGCATTTTTAACATCCAATTGCTTAAGTTTCCATCCATTTGTAGCAGCTAGAGATAAGACTAACCTCACAGTAGTAGGTTTCACAACTGGACTAAAAGTCTCATAGTAATCCAACCCAGCCTCATGAGAAAACCCTTTGGCAACCAATCTAGCTTTGTATCTAGCTACAGAGCCATTAAAGTTCTTTTTAATCTTGTAAATCCACTTACAGCCTGCAAGATTTTTGTTTGGGGGAAGAGGAACAAGTGACCAAGTATGTTGTTGAACCAAAGCTTGCATTTCTTCTTTCATTGCATCTTGCCAGTGCATAAACTTAGAAGCGGCTGAAAAAGTTTTAGGCTTTGTAAAAGAATGATCATCAGCAATAGTGACTAAAAAAACTTTCTTCTTTACAATACTTGATTTTGATCTAGTTTGCATAGAATATGTATTGAGTGTAGAGACTGGCACAAATTGTAGAGTATCAACTTGAAAAGAAATAACATTAGGATCTGTATTACTGAGACACTGTAACTGAGTAGATGCATTGGAACTGAATGGAGTTTGGGGAGAAACAAGGCCACAAGTGTTATCTGTTGATGCAGAAATGGACTAAGTAACAATAGGAGTTGACTGTCCAGAGGGCAATAATGTTGACACTTGAGGCAGTGGTTGAGGAATAACCAAGGAATGTGTAAAGGTATTGGGATGCACCATAGGTTTAAATGCATGTGAGGTGAATAAAGCAGCACTTTTGGAAAGAGAAGAGGATAATTGTGAACCAAGAAAACTATATTCATCAAATATAACATGTTGAGACACAATGAGTTTATTTGATTGGAGAGAAAAATAGATATACCCCTTGTACTATAAAGCATACCCCAAAAAAATACATGATGTAGTTTTGGGATCTAATTTATTGCTCCTATATGGTTTCATGGAAGGATAACAAGCACACCTAAAAACTCTCAAGTGATCTAATTTAGGAGGGGATTTAAACAGGAGGTCAAATGGAGATTGCATGTGAAGAACAGAAGTAAGCATCCTATTGATTAGATATGAAGCAGTGGCACAAGCATGGAAGCAAAAATGAGAAGGTAGAGATGCTTTTTGAAGGAGGGTAATAGTAGTTTCCAACAGATGCCTGTTTTTCCTCTTGGCTAACCTATTTTGTTCTGGGGTGTATGGACAAGACATTTGATGAACAATACCCTTATCTCTAAGAAAGGCTTTAAAAGCTAAACCCACATATTCACCTCCACCATCACTTTGGAGTATTTTGACATGAGTACTAAATTGAGTTTGAACATAAGCAACAAACTGAGCAAAGACATATAAAATTGCAGCTTTATTGATAATAGGGAAAACCCGTGTATATTTTGTACATTCATCAACAAATGACACATAATACCTAAACCCTTCTAAAGATGTTACTGGAGCAGGACCCTATACATCAGAGTGGATGACTTCAAAAGGAGAAATTGATTTTGAAGCACTACTAGGGAATGGTAATTTGGAAAATTTTCCTTGTAAGCAAGGGATACAAGTAGTGGAGTCTTTATTGTAGGAAACAGAAATGGAGGAATTCCTAAGTGCTGCAGTAGTAATAGCATTTATAGGATGCCTTAGCCAACAATGCCATAGTTCAAAGGGCACCTTTTGACCCAAAAAAATAGTTGGAGTAGGACTTCTTAATCGCGAAGACTTGAGAACTGGAATTGGGTAGATAGCATTGTTACTCAGTCTTTGGTATAACACTTTCCATGTGACCTTGTCCTGTATACTGATGGAATACTCATCAACAATACATCGACATGTGTTATCTTTACACAATTGATACATAGATAACAAATCTTGAGACAATTGAGGGACATGTAATACTAAATTAAGGTGAAAAATATGTGATTGGGTAGGAAATGAAGTGTTGTCAATATGAGCAATACTCAAACCTTTACCACTAGCACTAATGACTGTCTCACGGGATGGATAAGGAGTTGCAGCTTGAAGATTAGTGATGTCAGTAATCATATGGTTGGTGGCACATGAATCAAGCAGCCAAAACTTTTGTTGATGTGCATTAACAGCTAAGTTTGCCCTGGCTGGTATAGCAACTGGTTGAGAAGGCTGAAATTGTGGAGCTTGCTGAAATTGAGGATGTCTAGTAGAGTAATAGCTAGGTGAATTCCCAAAAGAAGAAAGATACTGTGAAGAAGAACCAGCCATAGGAAATTGTTGATAACTAATAGCATTTCTGTCAAAACATGTAGCTGCAGTGTGTCCTTTTCTGTGACAAATCTGACAACCATTATGAAAACAGTTAAGAGCTGAATGACCTTTCTTGTCACAAATTTGACAAATTTGTAATGGGTTGTAAGCTGAACCAGGGTGTGATGGAACAGAAGGAACATTCTTAAGCATATTAGCACCATACTGACATTGCTGGGAAGGCTGATGACTAGAGTAAAACTTTTTACCCTTTCCTTTAGACCTGAAATTATTACCTTGGAAGTTGTTAAAGGAACCAGAGGTCAACAATGATGTATTGCAGAAAGCAAATGTAGAGAGAGAGAGAGAAAAAGTTTTTTGGGTAAAGTACAAAAAACAACCTCAACTATTGGTGTCACGACACTTTCATACCTCATTTTTTAAAATTGACAATGTCATACCTCATCTTTAGAATTTGTGCCAATGTTATACCTTCCGTTAACTTGGCCGTTTATTTCTCAGTTAAATACTGATGTGGCTTGATTCGGGACCCATTTTTTTATTAAAAATATTATTAAAACTAAAAAAAAATCATTTAATATTTTTTAAATATTAAAATAAAAATATTAAAATAAAAAAAATAAAAAAAAAAACCCTCAGGTCCATTCATCCCTCCCCCTTCTCTCTTTTCCCCATTTTCCTGCAACCCAGAAAGAAGAGAAGGAGGAAGAAGAAGAGGAAGAAGAAGAAGAAGAGGAAAAAAAAAAAATACCCAAACCAAACCCAGTTCGTCCCCCCTCCCCCCGCCACAAACCCAACCCCTTGCAACCCAGAAAGAATGAGGAGGAAGAAGAAGAAAAAAAAAAGAAAAAAAAGAAAAAAAAACCCCAACCCAACCCGAAGGAGGAAGAAGAAGAAGAAGAAGGAAAAAAAAAAAAAAAAAAGGAAACCCAGTTCGTCCTCCCTCCCCCCCCCCCCCACCCAACCTGAAGAAGAAAAACAAGAAAAGAGAGAAGAAAAAAAAAAACCCAGTTTGTCCGTTCCCCCCGCACTCACCCTCTTCCCTCCACACCCATTCCCCCCCCCCCCCCATTTTCTCCGCACCCAGGTTCTCAACCTTCGAAATCGGCCTGGCGAAGGTTTCTCGATTCCACCTCAACAGGATCTAGGTTTTTTTCTGGGTTTTTTTATTTTATTTTATTTGGGTTGCAGGTAGTGGGTGCGAGGTTGGGTACAGAGGGTGGGTGCGAAGGTGGGGAGTTTAGGTGCAGAGAGTGGGTGGAGGGAGAAGAGGGGGTGGGAAGCGGGGAAAACAAATTGGCTTTTCTTTTTTTTTTTTTTTTTTTTTTCCTCTTCTTTTTTCTGGGTTGCAGTTGCAGGAAGGGGGGAAAAGATGAAGATTGGGAGAAGAGAGAGAAGGGGGGGGAAGGGGACGAACTGATGTTGGTTTTTTATTTTTTTTAATTTAATTTAATTTAATTTTTTTAACTTTTCTTTATTATTTTAATATTTAAAAATATAAATGATTTTTTTTTTAGTTTTTAATAATTTTTTTAATAAAAAATGGGTCTCGGATCAAGCTACATCAACATTTAAGTGAGAAATTCACGTCTAACTAACGGAAGGTATAACATTGACACAAATTCGTACGATGAGGTATGACATTGTCAAATTTAAAAGATGAGGTATGAAAGTGTCGTGACACCAATAGTTGAGGTAATTTTTTGTAATTTACCCAAGTTTTTTACTATAGAGAGAAACAAATTTTCACTCTTTGTATTTTCTATTTCTCAAAATGTATATAATTACATTCCAATATGGTATGTATAGCTTATACCACTATCAACAATTCTAACTAACTCTATACCCCAACCAATTATAACAAGACATGTCATTCAATCTCACACACTAAGCATATCTATCAACCTATCAACCTATCAGCCATGCCATATGTACAAATTCACACGGTTTCGATTATTAACCATCAGCTAAACCCCCCTCTCCTCTCCTAACATAAAAGACTAATAATTGACTCCCTCTCTTTCTCTCTCTCTCTCTCTCTCTCTCTCTTCCTCTCTTCTTTTCTTCTTATATATATATAGGAGCACCAGCTCAACCTTGATCGCACCTCCAAAGTACAACGTTCAAAGTCGAATTCCCCTTCTTATCCTGGATCTTACTCCTTTTTTCTCAGATTATTAATATTCCTTCAATCCCACAAAGAGAAACAAGAATGGTGGTATCATCTCCTTCAACAATAAGAAGCAAGAAAACCATGGCAATAGGAATTCCCACAATCGATCTATCAAATTACAATAGGTCAAAGCTATCAGAACAAATTGTTGAAGCCTGTGAAGAATATGGTTTCTTTAAGGTGGTCAACCATGGTATCCCAAAAGAGGTCATTGAGACAATGGAAACACAAGGGTCTGATTTTTTTGCCAAGCCAACAATGGAGAAGCAACAAGCTGGCCCGGCTTGTCCTTTTGGCTATGGCTGCAAAAACATTGGCTGCAAAGGCGACACTGGAGAGCTTGAGTACCTTCTTCTTCAAACCAATTGTCAGTCCATTTCTGAGAGATCCAATGATATTTCCAACGACCCTACGAAATTCAGGTAATATATTGCGTTCATGATTTTCTAATTATAGAGTATGCATGCTACATATTTCGTAGACATTATATATGTCCGAGAAGTAATCATATAATTAAGGGAATAAGAAGGGATATGGCTTCTGTTTCTTCATAGAAGCTTCGTTGTTCATGGTAATAAGTTTATGGCGTGTTTGAATTTATTTCTTTGGTTTGAATTGTTTTATGTCATTGTAGTAAGATGTTGTCAAATGTATATAACTCTGAATTCATGAAACTTGTCATAGAAAGAGGATTGCTTTACGGATGTAAGGTGGAAAAGATTGTTTGGTGTTAATCCTTAGTATCTAGAAAACGACATGTTTCCTTGTTGGAAAAAGAAAGGATTAAAATAGCAAACGATGTATTTTATAAGTAATTAACTAATACATTTTTAATACAATGCTTACCTTGTTAGTTGTTAGAATAATAATTTATTGTTATTATATTAGAATCTTAGTGAATTAGTGCGAGAGTTTTTGTTTCATCACGGACATGCCTAAGTCATAAAAATTAATAAACTTTCGAATTGGTTGGAGGGAACTCTTTTATGATAAACAAGCCCCAAAATATAATGTTTATATTGCTACATTAATTGTGAATCAATGATATCAATAATTCCCATTTAGATTATTGAAAATATGATAGATTAAGTTTTGACTAACTATACAATCATTGATTCCAACTGCCGTGGTTCCTGCATAAAGTATACAATGATTGAGTATCTTCTCCTAATAGCTTTAAGATTTAACAATGAATATCCAGGGTTAATTACCGTAAGAAAATTGATTGAGGCTAATACTACATGATGAGATTTTAGGATGGAAAGCAATTGGGTCGGTGGTCTCCAGGTTTTCTTGTTTCAAATAAAACCCATCTAAAAGTAGCAAAGAGGCAGATAAGGAGCTTAGCTTTATAACTGTCAGCCAGTGTTTGCAATATGTATGGCATTGGCATTATGCTTTTTTGTCAATAATTTAATGTTAATCCTTCCGGAGCGGACTTGGGCAGTTGGAAAGTTTTACCTCAATTACATGATCTTAAATATATCATCATTTTATTGTCATTTCTGTAACATTTTCTATCAGTAGTACTTCTCTTCTCCATACATTTTTGGGAGTGGGGTCACCAAATAGTACTGAATGCTTGCTGATCTACGAATCGGGCACGTGATGTACTGATGTAAGTTTGACATGACTGCTTGGAGTTTGACATGACTGCTTGGATCGACCTTATATATATATATATATATATATATATATATATATATATATATGTATATATTCATTCTTGCATGAACTGATTTTAATTTATTGGTATGGATCATATGAGTAAAATGAAACCACATTAAACCAGGCATCGAGTTCCATTGAGTACAAAGAGAAGGACACTTTACACACACACACAGGCTTTTTAAGAGAAAGGAATCTCATTTTTCAAAAAAAAAATAAGAACACCATCTTGACCATTAGATTTGACTTTAATTAAATTATATGACTGAGATTAAATCACAGGCCACATAATGTCAACCACATGATTTCATTAAAGTCAAATCTAACAGTTAAGAGAATGTCCCTATTTTAAAAAAAAAATGGAGATCCCTTCCCTTATATATAGAGAACTGTTATTAGCGTTCCAAAAATCTTATTCTACACTCCTCACAAATATATTTTTCTTTCTAATTATAGAAAGTTTAAAGTATAGAATAAGAATTTTAGAGTGTTAATAATATAGGGAATTGTTATTAGCATTCTAAAAATCTCATTCTACACTCCTCATAAATGTATTTTTCTTTCTAAATATAGAAAGTTTAAAGTATAGAATAAGAATTTTAGAGTACTAATAACAATTTTCTATATATATACACAGAGATACACACACATAAGCAGGCTTGGCATTGGGCTACATTTTCAATTGTGGGACTCCCACTTTTGGCGGCAGCTAGGGCCAGATCGTTATTTGTTTGAAAAAGTGAGCCAATTAACAACCGTAATCATGAATATATATAGCTAGAAGTGTAGGTCAACAAATTAAAAATAGATAAAAGATAATTGTTAACTTAATACCACCAGGATTAGTTAACAAGTTTTATGAGGATGAATTGTGTTGGTACAAATGGATATATAGTACCAAACAATAACTAGTAAATGGAGAGAGTCAAAGAAAAGTTGAGTTGCATAAGCATCCTTTTTTCCTATACTAAATTTGGACATGCATTGAGATGATTTTTCTTACCAAACGCTTACTTTAATTTTGGGTTATATGCTAGTATATAATATACATGAGCGAGTGAATAAGTAAATTCTACAATGCATGGACAGTCACTCATAGCTCAAAGAGTAACAGTCGCCAAATAATTGTCATATTTCCTGAAGTGATCAATCGGTGAATATTGCTTTTATACTATAATGATCTAACAGTCACTCACTCACACGATAACTATTTACTATTTAGTGGTGGTTATTCATTGACTATCTAACTAACATGATCAATATTCTTTCAATTAATCCAGCTGTGCAGTGAATGATTACATAGAAGCAGTTAAAGAATTGGCATGTGAGATTCTTGATCTGGTGGCCGAGGGACTATGGGTTTCAGACAAGTCTGTGTTCAGCAGGTTCATCAGAGACGTCCAGAGCGACTCAATTCTTAGGATTAATCACTATCCTCCGGTCAAGGACTGGGACACAGCAACTAAACAGCATCCTTTCACTAACAACAACAACAACAACAATAATAATTATAATAAGATTGGATTTGGAGAGCATTCTGACCCTCAAATCTTGACAATCTTTAGATCCAACAACGTGGGGGGCCTTCAGATTTTTCTACGTGATGGCTTGTGGGTTCCCGTCGCTCCCGACCCCAATCAATTCTTTGTAATGGTTGGTGATGCCTTACAGGTCAGTAACATCATCATTCATTTTGGATCAACCGTAAATTTACGAAGTATTATAAATTTTTTATCACTAGAAAAGTTTGAACTAGTTATATGATTTGATAAGTTATATTTGTTTATCAAAATTAAAATAAAAGTAAAACCCCTCTGTCTCTCTCCCTCTTTTCTCACTCTAGAACCAATCAAGTTGGGGGTACTCTACATAACAAGAGGAAAAAGCCAATCAATTGTAAATCTCAACGACCTGTTTCCTTGTCCGGCAAGTAATTTCAAAGTTACATTTTGGGAAAAATATGTGGAAGTGATCTCCCTGCATGTGGCAAGCTGAGTGACAATAGTATCTTTCGGTTACAACATAATCTCTTCTATGATCCAAGTTCTTTATTTTGGTGTTGCCAACAGTAAATTCATTTCTTAGAACAGACTAATTGAATTAAAATGATCCAAATAGTAAAATGCTAATTTCACAAATAAAAAAAAATATTAAAAAAAAGAAAGTTCAACATACCTACAAAGTAGGTAGTTAAACTCCCACCATGTTTTCTTCTAATTTTAACCAACATATGCCTACACACTTTGTGTGTGAACATTTTTATTTTGTTTTAAAAAGGGCGGGGGGGGGGGGGGGGGGGGAGGGAGAGAGGAGAGAGAGGCCTCAAAAGTAGGGTAGGGAGAGAGACTTTTATTTTTTATTTTTTAAATCAGATATGCCACTTATTATAGTCTAGTGATATTCCTCTTCACTAGTAAGTGAGAGGTCTTAAGTTCGGTTCTCGCTAAAGACGAATTTGAACCACATTATTGCTAGCCCATTGTGAGGCTAATCCCACTCATTTTCCTTAGTGTAGATAAATAATATCGATTGTTAAAAAAAAAAAAGATATGTTGGCATTATTTGTGGGTGAGGCTTAAAAAAAGTGTAAATTTAGGTTGTGCAAAATTACTTTACTATCCTTGATTTTATTTTGTGATAGAAGATTACTTGTCTTTTCAATCTCTTATGGTTGACAAAGAGAGTTTTGTTAATATGTAGTTCATATGACATTTTTTTTGGAACGCATTAAATATAATTTCATTTTTTATTTATTTGCAGGCTTTAACGAATGGGAGGTTAGTGAGCGTGAGACATAGGGCACTGGCAAACTCAGTGGTGAAGCCAAGGATGTCGATGGTGTACTTTGGGGCACCACCACTCAATGCATGGATGTCTCCTCTGCCGGAGATGGTGTCGCCGGAGAAGCCCAGCCTCTACAAGCCCTTCACATGGGGTGAGTACAAGAAAGCTGCGTACACTACACGATTGGGAGATTCACGTCTAGACCTTTTCAAGATTAATAACCACATGTGCAAGTGCAACGATCAAATTCCATGTCCATGCTTGGACAATCTTGTAAAATAGAATATATGATTTTACATCTTACAAAAATTGATTACTAGGTAGATAAAAGTCTATATATGTACTCATATGAGGCGGAAGGAATTTCTATTTTTTTTTTATAAAAATGGGAATTACTTGTGGGGTCCACACCACATCAAATTTTAACGATCCGAACCGTCTATTTTTTTTAAGTTGCACCTCATAGATCATTTTTACAAAATATTAGCCAAATTGGAATTATTGGAGGCATCTGATTGAGTTTAAAGAAATTGACAAACATGTTCTCAGAAAAACATTGAAATTTTATAGTGATAATTAAATAGGCAAATAATTTTAGATTGAATTGAATTTTTGTAAGGATGATCTATAAACCGAGACTTACAAAATAGAAAGTTTGGATTGTTGAAGTTCAATGTGGAGTGGGTCCTAAAACTAATCCCCACTCAAATAAAATAGAGATCCCTTCCCTTAAAGGGCTTGTCTATTCATAATTAAGGTGCGTATATATATGTATGGCTAGCCGCTAACATGCTAGGTCAAAATTGTAGTTGAAAATATTGGAGGTTGAGCGTATGGATCGGGAATTTTTGCTCTGGGATTTTAAGCATTTTCCCATTAATTTGTGTCTAGTTGCATGTGGATTTATTTGAATATATGTATAACAAGTACAGCCAAATATCGTAATGTCTGTTGTTTTCTATTGGGCTTTCAGTGTTTGATTTGATTTTGGTGTGTGTGAGGAATGAACAAAAATAATGAAGGTATATTCAGAGTGCGTCGGATACAAGGCTGTGCAAAAATGCAGCAACCATATAATTCGTTTATATATGAGATGGATTGTAGGGTTTTGGTATATTACCAACTCACAATCGTATCTTTAATTGAGCTAGATGACGAACTAGTATTATGTTTTTCACCTAACCATTTTCTAGATCAAATTCTACCCTTTCATTGAGGTTTTAAGTGATTTAATCTAGATTGTACACTTGATACTTGATTACAAAGCTAAAAACTTTCAAACAGAAAATTAGTTAGTTATGCCTTAAAGGAACTTCTTCTTCCCGAGCTTGCAACTTCACTTGCTTCTGCTTCAAACCATTTCGTGAGCCTTCAATTCCAAAAACCAGAATCAATTTAGGTTCCAACACTCCTTCTAACTTGGTTTTAGTTGTCACCCTGAGCAAACCCCTTTGATAAGCGACTCTGTTTTTTGGAAGTGCCTTAGTGAAATATCTACAATTTACTCTTCTGTTTTGAAGCAGTATAGTTTGATGATATTCTCTTGTAATGCTTTCCTGATAAAATGATATCTCTTCTTGATGTGCTTAGCCTTCTGATGAAATACTGGGTTCTTGGTCATGGAAATTGCTCATGTGTTGTCACACAAAAGAGGTGTGGCATCCACTTGCAATTCTCCAAAGACTTGAGTATGAATCTCATCCAAATGGCTTGAGTTGTTGCTTTCGAGGCACTCACATGCTTGACCTAATGGCACAGTCATCAGGTAAACTGTACAGGCAAACATTTTGTGCAACGAGGGGTCCCTCATGCTAACTTTTTTGTAATTAAATTTTTTTTATAAACTCTTGTTATAATAAATAATTTTTTTTAATTCTAAAATTTGAAAAACAATTATTATTACAAAATTGGAAAAATATTATTTACAACCCAAAAAAATTTGTTCGTACAATTATATTACCAAAAACTAAATAAAAAATATAAACTACTGTGTTGGGGGTGTTGTGATTGCTCGAGCGGCTCATGGGATGGCTCTTGGGGGATCCTGGAATGGCTTGGGAAATGGCTGCAAAAGCTTGGCTAGGGGCTCGAGAATTCTAATGCCAGAAGCTAACAAGGACTAACTAAGGCATTGACATACATGTGCACGAATTCCATTTCGCGCACAAGCTCCATCTCTACCTGGTAAAGTTTGGAATCAATCTCAGTCGATGGAGTAGAGCTGGGTGAAGAAGAAGAAGACCCGACTTCCCGAACCCGACACACTCATAGGTCGTGAACTTCCTTGCCCTTCTTTTGGCCAACTTTGTTCATCAGCAACTAGAGAAGTTGGCGCTGGAGGTGTCAGCTGCTCCATAGGCACGTCCAGTTGCTGCAGAGAGATGTTGGCGAGGTACTCATCCTTCTTCTACGTCATAAAAGCCTACCAAAAAAAAACAAGGGAAACAAAGTAGAATTATCAATTATAATTTAAACCTTATTTATTGTAATGAAATTTGTAATTAAAAAAATATAAATGAACGATTACATAAATTTCGTTCACAACCTCATGCCATAATTAGTGTGCGTCCCCCCCCCCCCGCCCCCAAAACCGCCCACCGTTCCTCGATTTGGTAAGATAGGGGTTGAGAACCGGATTGGTGAAGGTACAAATTATTCTCTCGGTTATCTTTATTTGCCGTCAATTTTTCTGTCCATTAAATAAATATTAATTTAACTTGACTAAAATATATAATAATTGAACAAAAATTAAAAGGAATTGTTATTGGCACTCTAAAAATCTCATTCTACGCTCCTCACAAAGTATATTTTTCTTTCCTAATATAGAAAGTTTGAAGTGTAGAATGAGATTTTTGGAATGCTAATAACAATTCCCAAATTAAAATATAATAAAATTTGATTATTTGATACTTTTCACGGAGAAAATAAATGCAGAACCACTCCCACTCGGCCTCCTTCTCTACAAACTCTCGTGGTGGTTTTGCAAGAGTTGCCTCAGGAGTCTGGAAAACTGTCGTAGTACTTGTGTAGCTCATACTTTCACTCCTTATATGGGCTGCTCCACACCTAATCTATGTAATCGACGATAGCTTTGTCCAGTTGGTTCCACCCGAAGTTGGACTGAAATTAAAATAAAAAAAAATAAAAAAAATAAAAAAAATCAAATAGTTAGTTTAAAACCACATAAAATAAATTGAGAAAAAAAATATTATTAAAGTAAGCAAGTATTTGTATGCATACCAAAAGCTGGTAGTCCATCTCGGCACGAACGAGGTCTGTGTGTGTAATCTATGAATTGGCGCCCATGGGCCATTTGGTGCGGATGAGGGCACCACAATCGTAGGTCAACAAACTGTTGATTCTGGCACTCACTCGGCGATGGCTGGCGAGGTATGCAATTAGGATCATCTGCTGCGTCATCCGAGTGATTCGGTTGGTCTTCAAGCCCCGACCAATTCCCCATTTTTTTAGTCCTTGAGTCGGTTGGGAGGTTTCCTTCCTCTACCTCCTCCACGGTCGCCTATTCGGCTTTTATGCTGCCCTGAGATAGGTGAGATAAGATAGAGGCAGATGTTGACACAGGCTAGTGGTGACTGTGGCTATAGATTCGCCTTGCAGATTAGACGGCCTTGATCAACGGTGCAGACGTAATCGCGCTGGCGGCCAACTGGGTTTTGGCTGCTTGGGTCCCGTTGGTCGCCAGAGTTGAACTGGAGGTCGAGCACTCACTCTAAGCAAAGGTGGAAGCAAAACAGAGGCCACTCGTGGTCAAACAAGATAACATATGTGAAAAACACATAATTTCTAAAATTTGCTAAAATTTCAAACAATTTCTAAAATTGGCTAACAATTCAAATATTTCCTAAAATTTCTAAAATTCCACATAATTTCTAATTCATTTCAAAAGTTTCCCATGATTCTAAAATTTCAAATAATTTCTAAAATTGCCCACAAATTCTGAAATTTCCTAAAACACCCTAACATTTCAAATCTTCCTAAAATATCCCAAAATATCCTAAACCACGACCAGCACAACCACAACCACATCCACAACTGCCTCGTGGCCGCCGCCGCCACCACCATCTAACTCGTGCCCACCAAAAATAGCATTGTGGCAAACAAGCAAAGCCAGAAGCCTACAATCGCAAACCCTCTGCGCTCCAGGTGTTTCCCTCCCTTCTCTTTATATTTCCTTCATCTTAATACCCAAATCGTTAAAATCTCAAATTTTCCCTAATTTAAATGTCGTTTGTGTTTTCCTGATGTTTTAGGATAGGTTTTCTGTGCAATACTTAAATTTTGTAATTTTTTTTTTGGTTTTAAATTAACAAATGAATAAATTTGGGGGTTTTTGCTCGACGATCATGATCAGCTTTGGTACCCATATCAGCATAAATGTGGACATTATATGTGCCACATCATCACTTAATGGTTGAGATTAACGGATTTTTGTAACGGGTGTATGATATTGAAATAAAATGATAGTAAATGTATGAGATTGAAATGTTTTTAAAATGTTGTATGAGGTTGCAATTGCATCCAAGCATGAGGGGGTAAAATGTACTTTACCCCAATATTTATCTGCTGTTGAACATTAAGTTCAAACAGTTCAAAAAAAATCATCGAATTTGATGATCAAGTAATTTAGTGTGTGCTTTCACTCTCAATTTGGGACATTGTAAAAAATGAACAAAATTGGACTTAAAACAACCGTTAAATTGTGAATTTTAGTTTCTAACTGTCAAATGATTTTGTCCCATTACCTAAGCTCATGACGTTTTTTCTAGGGTGATTTTTTTGTGTAGTATATCTCAAAGTATATGCGAACATGTTTGACGGTTGGATTGGGGATACTAGTTTCGTAGAATACTTGTCCCCTTGTAAAGAATTGATTCCAAAACACTTAGTAATTCTCTTATACTTCCATTAAGTACAATTTAAGTTTTTATTGTATCTGCTATTTTAAACATTGTTATTTATGATTGGGTTCGTTCCTCTTATTCTTGTAGGGTTGAGGATTGTATTTGCTAAAAAAAAAAAAATGAACAAATTTGGAGCTAAAACGACCGTTAAATCTTGAATTGTAGTTTCTAACCATTGAATGATTTCGTCCATTACGAACGTGTTTTACTTGTTGGATCGGGGAAACTAGCTTCTATACTTAGTGTTACTTAATCTCCGAACGTGACAGTGCCTAGCTAGTTCCATACAGCTACTTAGGAGAAGAAGGTGCACCTTCAGTTATGTAGGTTTAGGGAGTAGTATTAGAGGTATAAATCATAATAGTAAGTACAATTAGAGAAGGAATGGAAGCCAATTGTGGGGGTTCGCAGCAACTATAAGATATCTAATAATAATATTACAACTAGTAACTTGAAAGGATATAATGATTGTCGTGTAGTCCAGCTTGAAAGGATATAAAAATCACTATGTGGACTACTTGAGTAATTTTTTTGTGTTGAGGAAAGTGATGGCCAAAAGTTACTCAGATGTCTTGCATGCGGAAGAATAATAGAAGTATTGAAGAATATTAGTAATAAAGCTATATTGCATGGCAAAATTAAGCTGAAATCATGTACATGATTAAATGTAGGTTGATGTGCTAAGAAAAATCAGTTTTCACCAAGATCCTTGCAACGTTGCAATTTGTCAACCAACCCATCAGTGAATGATTAGCCATTCGAATTACAACATCGTCATGGATCTTGGTGAAGACCCATTTATTAAGTACAATGAAAAAAAGCTCATGTATAGAATTTAGAGATTTACAAAAAGGCTCAACCGTGAACTCACGAAAACACACTTTTAGATCTAATTTGAGCTTTAGAAAACAAGGTAGTCTTTTGTTAAAAAAAAAAGGCTCATCTAGAGCTTTGGAACCCATTACGATGATTTCCTCTCCATGTTCTTCCACATGCAAGACATCCAAGTAACTTTTTTTCACCTCTTACTTCGACATTACTGTTGTATCTTTACCATGTTCTTCCACATTATGGTGGTATCCTCTCTATGTACTCCCTAGATCTCCTGCCACAATATCCATGCCTTTGCTGCTAGTGTTTTTCATGACATACTTGGGGACCTTGTGCAAAGTGGTGAAATGGTAGGGTTTGGATAATGGGAACAGAGAGTATTAAAGTAAAGACGAAAGGGAGAAGGGATAAAAACGAATAGGAATGTATAGATTAGAAAGAGAAAAATGGAGTTATAGAGAATAACAAGTAAGATGAAGGCACTGACTTGTAAATTAATGAATAAGGGTTTGCTTGATGAACCACTCCGTCGCATAAGGGTTTTGAGTAAACCCTAAATGTTGACCATCTTTATTGTACCAATTGAAATATCTGTTGGGTAAAGACCATTCACTTGGTGAAACTTGTGTTGTCGCACAAATATTTGTAGGGCAAGCCCTATTTTCTGGTAATGGAGATGGATTTTAGGATTTTGGTACATTGCAAACTCACAATCCTATCTCTAATTGAGCTAGATATGTTCTTCACCTAACCATTTTCCAATTAAATCCCAGCGTTGCATTGAGGTTTTAAGTGATCTAGTATGAATTGTACACTTCACACTTGATTACAAAGCTAAAAACTTTAAAACATGTTTGTACTATACTTGACCAATCCCCAAACTACCAAGCATCGGCCAACTTCATACCTTCAAGGATTCATTGAGGGGTTTATGCTAAGGCACCCATGTCGAAGCATAAGAGTTTTCCTCAAACCAGGAGACCAATCAGAACACAACACATGTCAACTTCAGAATAAAGCTCATAGAGTCTCACATCGACCGTGGACAAAAGCTGGAAACTCTCCTCAACTATAAAATAAGGCTATTCTCCTACAATGAATCCCTAATGTTATTATTGTACTTAAACTAGTCATTAGAACACACTAGTGATGATTATGCATGAATCTATGTATTAGTGTAAACCCTTTGCTATTAATGAGAACTCCTCTACTCCGTGGACTTAGCCAAACTTAGGGTGAACCACGCAGATCTTGTGTTTGCTTCCCTATCTCTATCTCTATACATATTTATCCTCACTAGTGATCGAAGCAACCGAGCAAAAGTCACTAACTTGACATTTTACGTTGTTCCAAAGTCGTCACTGATTTTGTGCATAAACATTTGGTGCCGTTTGTGGGAACGACACTTATTCCTACTCTCTCCAGCTTTGTTAAGCTAGTTTCCATTGTTTATACACTCTTCTTTGATCAAGCATACTTCTCTAACATGGACAACAAAAGAAGCCACAACACACATAACGGCACCCCCTTATGCCAAGTGTGAGACAACAAAGGAAAGAAATAAAGAAATTTGCTCTTCAAGCTAAGGTTGAAGAGCTTGAGGCTCAGAACAACAAGATAGCAATGAAGAATGAGTTCCTATAAGAATAGTATGAGAAACTCTTCCAGATGCTCGACGAGGTTAGGCAGACTCAATCTCATAAACTTGTCACACCTGTGGTTGGTAACTATCACCTGTGTGCCCCCAACATGGAAGGTCACCGGTCTTCAACATAAATACTCCTAACAAGGGGTGAACTACCTATCAATGTGTTGATCAACGCTAGATTTCTCTCTGTTGGAAGTATGCCCACAAAGCCACTCATTTGATGTAATAGCTTTTTGGAATACTTATTGTGTTAAACTTTTATATGTTTAATAGAGGGAAAAAGCTTATTGTTAATCACTATTTATAGTATCTTGTGTTTAAGCAATAAGGGAATCCAAGGAATGTATTTGATCTAAGAGACAAGTGATTTAAGTTAGTTAAATTAACGAGACCTTTCTCTTATGTTCATTCCTAAAACGTTCCTAGCCATAGGATTGCCAATTGGGCATTGACAATCCGCTAAGGTTAGTATGTGTTATGTCGACTCAAGCGTGAGTATGAACTAGTCTCAAGTCATTTGGTGTTGGACACTAAGGCAAACACATAGGTGCTCGAAAGAGTAATCGAGTACACTGAACAACGATCAAACGAGAGTTCGAACATACATGTCATGTGAGAACTCAATAGTTGCAATATGCAAAGTAGTCCTTTGACCTGAGGCATCATTGATGTCTAATGGTTAGGTCCTTGATCTTTGATTATGTCAACGGCATTCCATTGGAGTGTCCACGGCATTGTTGGGGTCAAGCTATCTAGTCATGTAGGCATATGAATGCACAACAAGGGATCTCTAACCTTCCATGGTGGAAGGAGAATACTCTAAGATATGATTCGAGAGTCTTTGGCCAAAGCATATGAATATGACTAAGGAAGGTTGTTCCAAATCTTATTCAATTGAATCATATAGAGAAATATCACATTGGATAGTAGACATGAAACAAACTATCACTTAAACAATGTGATTAAGAGTATTGTATTAGAGAAGGACCGTATTGCATTGTAGTTGTAACTGGATAGGTTCTCCAACCACTTCTACTTAGCTTGGGTAACCATGACATGCTGCTAGGCGTCACCCATGGTTTGTGGAAGCCCTAAAGATTAGCAAATACTAATTTTAAGGGAGAATTGAAATGTGGTTTCAATTCACAATCGATCGTTAAGAGTAACATCGCCCACTACCTCGCTAATTGGAACCTAATGGATCGTACACCGAGTAAGGATATAAGTGAAGAAATTATATGAAATGGATAAGCAATTAAATGGTTTAATTGAAGAATGGTCAAGATTAATTAAATAGTTAATTAATTATACGAAACGTTCGTATTGGGCGTTTAAGTTAGTTTTGGGCTTCGGGGCACAAAAACGTTTTGGTCCACAAGGCCCATTATGTTTAAGTTGTATGACAACTAAAACAAAATGGGCAATTAAGCCCAATAACAACATATGGCCATAAGGGTGAGGGGTAGCAAACTTGTATTAATTACAAGTTTGCCACTCACATGAAATGAAGTGTAAAATCAACATTATAGCTTGGTTTTCACATTAGGGGTTTTCTAATAGAATTTGGGTGAAACCTATTCTCTCATTTTTCTACATAGAGGCCGGCCACCTTAGGGGAAGAACATCTAGCAATCTTTCTTCCCTAAGTCATCCATTTCATCTTCACACAACATCTTTGGTGTGGAGACTTAGAGACACCAAACTTTTGGTGTTTTGGAGAACAAATCCTCAAATCCTCAAAGAAGAAAAGGAGCACTAAAAGGGAGGAAATCACAAGGAAGATCCAAGGAGCAAGGAGGTGACTTGAAGGCCCTCCACTTGGGTGAATCCCTTGTGCAATCAAGGATGAGCTTCAAGGGTAAAGAATCTCTAAATTCTTATTCTCTTTAATATTGTTAAAGAGTCTTATGGTTCACCATATACTAGGCTTTGAAAGTCATGGGTTTTATGAATTGTTTTTGAATGCATGCCTACTTTAAAGTGTTATTAGTATGCCTATGTATTCAAATGTTCATGCATGTTCTTAGCTAGGACAAAATTTTTCCTTCAAGTGGTATCAGAGCCTAAGCCTAGTTTATGGTGGATCCTTTTGGGTTTTGTGATTTTTCATATTTTGTGATTTAAGTGTTGTAAATGTTACAAGCTTTGTTCTTGCTTTGAATATAAATTTTACTTGAAAATTTAGCATCTCAAATGTTGTAGATGTATTTCATTAAAGCATGAATAATGGAACTAAAAGTTGGTGCCAAGTGTTTTGGGATTTTCGGCCAAATCCAAAGGGTGATTTTTTGGGTTCATGTTAGGCTTGTTAAAATGGTTTTAAAGTGCTTTTTGGAACCCCTAAGTACCCTAGGATATTAACCCTCTTTTGAGTTGTGAAAATTTGAGTTTTTGGTGAAAGAAAACATCCATGGAGCTATTATGAGTTTTCATGTATGTTCTTCATATTTCTTGAAGTTCTTATCAAGAACAAAAGTTTTGAAGTTTTGATTCAAAAGTTTTATGTTTTACATAAAGTTTTGATTATTAGTTGATGGATGATGATTGTTGGTAAGAAATGATTAAATGGTTTTAATTATATCAAAGATATATTTTCTTTTCAAACCACCCCCACCATCTTTAATCTCACCCACCAAAATCCACTTACAAAATTCCTTTTATCAAAAATCTCTATAACAACTATCCTTGGCCGGCCACCCCTCTAGTGGGGTGCTTTTGTGCAATTAAATAAAGTTTTGATACTTTTGTGTATTTGTATTTTGGCCCAAAAGTTTGTGTTTTTGCAAAATGGCCCAAATAAAATGAGAACAAAAATTGTTTTGTCTCTTTAATGAGAATTGGATTTTCATTATATTTAGTTCCATTTAAATCAATTCTATGGATCCAAAAACCAATTGTTTAAAGTTGCTTTCTTAGTTAATTTAGTTAATTAAGAAAAGGGTGATTATGAACCAAAGGCCTCGATAATTGAGCTATGTGATTGGCCGATTTACATTATGAATGATTGGGTTTTAAGTAATGTAGATTTGAATGTAATTTGATTAATTCAAGTTGTTGTAAAGGGCATAAGCCCATTATTTGTTTTGTAAAAGGGCATAAGCCCTTCTTATTATTTCATGTATTCCTCTTTGTTTATATGTATGCAAATTGGAATAGTTGGGTCCAACGCCCAATAGGAAATAACGGTTTAATTGGATTAAACGCGTAACTAAAATCAACAACTATCTACCTTAAACCCAAGGTCCAACACAAGGCTCGTGTTGGATCAAATCAAACGGTTCATAATCATCCTAAAACCTAATATGACTATATAGTCCATATGAGGATGCAATGCGTTCGTTAGTAGTTCCATATAGTCTCGCTTATTTCAACGAAACAGTGGGAGTATTATATGCTACTAAATCATATTAACTTGGACCAATAGTTATGATAGGACCATGTTCTTTTAATATGATTAAAATGTTTTTGATGTAGCCCAAAACTACTCCCTCAACAAACGAATATTAAGTTGATAAACGAGAGATGTTTTGAACATTTCTTCGTAGGCCTTCCACCGTGGTGGGCTCCAATCGTTTGTGACTCATGCACCGGCTTCACCCTATAATGGGGAAGTACAAAGTATGGGCTTACATCCAGGAAGAGTCCATAAACATATGATGAGGTGAGTGTAGACAACGAGTATGACCAACATGATATAATTCTGAGGTTGTGCTTGAACCTCTACATAAACTAAGCATGGTGGGAATAACTTAACTAAGTGCAATGGTGCCAACATGATATAATTCTGAGGCATTCATTCTCTAAAGGCCAAACTAGATGGGTAATTACAAGAGTTGTAAATGACTAAAGTGTTATTCTCTCATCATTATTTTTGCTAACCAACATGATATAATTATGAGGTGGGCTTGGTAATGGTGAGTCTCCCATACCCCGCTAAGAGTTCAACATAACTCTCGGATTCTATTGAGGGATATGAAATTTGCCAAAAATAGTGGGTGGTACTATTTGATTCAAGACCCAATCAAGTAGTTAATCAACAATCTAATACGATTTCTGTTATGTTATGTAGTTAACGACATGCCTAAAATACTACCCACCATTATACTTGACAAAATGGCCCAAGACTTTTTCCTTGCATATCTCTCGGATGATTTCACTAAGTTTATTGTAAACTATAAAGTGAATAGATTCGATCATACTTTTAACGAGATGATTGACATGTACTGTAAATTTGAAAAATGTTTCAAAAAGGATAATGGGAGTGAGAATGCAAAAACAAGGAAAAGGTTACATAAGAAGAAGGCAAAGAAATCCAAAGGAACATGCTTTCATTGTGGAAAGGATGAACGTTGGAAGAAGAAATACAGGGTGCGCATTGCGAGCCTTATGACACGAACTTTTGAAGAGACTATTTCGGTCATAGAAAGTGCTTTTACAGTGAGCTCCAATTCCTGGATATTTGATTCAGGCGCTAGTCAACATATCTGTAATACGATGCAGGGACTAGTAGGGAGCAAGACACTACGCAATGGGGAGATGGTTGTGCGAGTTGGGAACGGCGCTAAAATCTCTGCAAAAGCAATAGGCACCTATATGCTTAACCTACCCTCTGGGGAAGTCCTGGAACTTAAAAATTGTTTATATTTTCCTTCATGTATAAAGAATTTGATTTCTATCTCTAAGCTTTTACGAGATGGGCACTCAGTATTGTTTGACAAAATGAGTTGCACTTTATACTTGAACGGTCATATTATCTCTCATGGTAATATGATAGAGGGACTTTTTCACCTAGAGACGAATAGTGGGATGCACTGTATTGAAAGCGGGAATACCTCAAAACCCAAAAGGGCTAGAGAAGAAGTTAACCAAGTTAGACTTTGGCATCTTAAACTTGGACATGTAAACCAGGATAAGATTCGCAAGATGTCGAAAGATGGATATCTTGGCCCATTAGGTAATGACCTCATGGGAACTTGTGAACCTTGTCTACTGGGGAAGATGACCAAATCTCCATTCACTGGGAAAGGAGAGCGTGCCACTGAAATTCTAGGGTTAATCCACACTGACGTATGTGGACCTATGTCTACTACGTCGAGAGGAGACTTCTCCTACTATATCACATTCACCGACGATCACTCTCGGTTTGGCTATTTGTATCTTATGAAGTACAAGTCAGAATCCTTTGAAAGGTTCAAAGAATTCAAGAATGAAGTTGAGAAGCAAACTGGGAAACAGATAAAGACCCTAAGATCGGATCGAGGGGGTGAATATCTGAGTAATGAGTTCCTAGATTATCTCAAAGAGTGTGGAATTGTATCACAGTGGACTCCACCAGGAACTCCTCAACATAACGGAGTTTCTGAGAGGAGAAACCGAACCTTGATGAACATGGTTCGTTCTATGATGAGTTCCGCTGATCTACCAATATCATTCTGGGGATATGCACTACACACAGCAGCTTATTTGCTGAATGCAGTGCCTTCTAAATCTGTTCCACAAACACCATATGAGATATGGTATGGAAAGAAGCCAAGTCTTAAACATCTTAAGATTTGGGGTTGTCCAGCATACGTTAAGAAACAAGATGCTGGAAAGCTTGAAGCGAGATCCGTTAAATGCTATTTTGTGGGGTATCCTAAACAAACCTATGGATAGGAATTCTATCACCCTGACGACCATAAAGTCTTTGTCGCCAGAACTGCTATATTCATGGAGGATGAATTAGTTCTTAAAGGAACTAGCAAGATAGAATTGAAGGAAATTAATGAGATTAATGATGAACCACAAACAAGCACTCGACAAGTTGACAACCCTGTTCCTGAACCCCTAGCTCCACGTAGATCTGAACGGGTTAATAAGCCACCTAGGAGGTATGGCTTAGATAAAGACTTTGGGGAATTGTACCTTCTAGGTGACAATGACACAAAGGAAGACCCTAGAGACTACATTGAGGCAATGTCCGACATTGACTCAAAGAGATGGCAAGAGGCCATGAAATCCGAGATGGATTCCATGTATCAAAATCAAGTCTGGACTCTTGTAGACCCTCCAGAAGGTATAGTACCTGTTGGAAACAAATGGATCTTCAAGAGGAAAATAGGCGTTGATGGGAACGTGGAGACTTATAAGGCTAGACTAGTAGCCAAAGGTTACAGGCAACGAGAAGGGATTGACTATGAAGAAACTTTCTCTCCTGTAGCCATGATTAAGTCCATTCGGATTTTGCTTGCTATAGCTGCATACCATGATTATGAAATCTGGCAAATGGATGTGAAGACAGCCTTTCTGAACGGCTACCTAGAGGAAGAGCTTTATATGGCTCAACCCGAAGGTTTCGTGTCCAAGTCTGAAAAGACTAAGGTATGCAAGCTTCAAAGGTCCATTTATGGACTTAAGCAAGCCTCCAGGAGCTGGAACATTCGTTTTGATACTGAAATCAAATCGTTTGGTTTTACTCAAAATGAAGACGACAATTGTGTTTATCAAAAAGTCGTTGGGGAAGCAGTTGTATTCCTAGTGTTATATGTAGACGACATATTACTATTCGGGAATGACACTGCAGTACTTTCTTCTGTAAAAGTGTGGTTGTCCAAAACCTTCCACATGAAAGATTTAGGAGATGCATCTTATGTACTTGGGATAAAGCTCTATCGTGATAGATCCAGAAAATTAATTGGATTATCCCAATCTATGTACATTGATAAGGTGCTAAGTAGGTTCCAGATGGAGCAATCTAAGAAAGGTATTCTTCCTGTAGGACATGGAATTCATCTTTCTAAGTCCATGGGACCTAAGACTCCTGAAGAGATACGGCATATGAATATGATTCCTTATGCTTCCGCCATAGGAAGTCTTATGTATGCCATGATATGCACAAGGCCTGATATCGCATATGCTGTGAGCATTACTAGTCGATATCAATCTAACCCAGGATCAGAACACTGGGCAGCTGTCAAGACGGTCCTTAAGTACTTAAGAAGAACTAAGGACATGTTCCTCGTTTATGGAGGAGCGACAGAGTTGCGAGTGGAAGGCTATACAGACGCAGATTTCCAATCTGACGTCGATGATAGAAGTTCCAACTCCGGATATGTATTCACTCTGAATGGTGGGGCTGTCAGCTGGAAAAGCAAGAAACAAAGTGTAATTGCTGATTCCACGACAGAGGCTGAATATGTCGCTGCAGCTGAAGCCGGCAAAGAAGCGTTCTGGATGAAGAAGTTCATCAATGAACTTGGAGTGGTTCCAACCATTACATCACCAGTAACTTTGTACTGTGATAATAGTGGGGCGATAGCTCAAGCCAAGGAACCCAGGGCACATCAAAAGAACAAGCATTTTGATAGGCGCTTTAATATCATTAGAAGATATACTGCCGAGGGGAAAGTTAACATCCTCAAAGTTGCTTCAGCCGATAACGTAGCAGATCCACTAACGAAGCCAATGTCTCAAATCCAACTTGACCGTCATATGGAAAAGATGGGTATTAGATACATGGGAAGATGGCTTTGAGTGCAAGTGGGAGATTGTTGGAAGTATGCCCACAAAGCCACTCATTTGATGTAATAGCTTTTTGGAATACTTATTGTGTTAAACTTTTATATGTTTAATAGAGGGAAAAAGCTTATTGTTAATCACTATTTATAGTATCTTGTGTTTAAGCAATAAGGGAATCCAAGGAATGTATTTGATCTAAGAGACAAGTGATTTAAGTTAGTTAAATTAACGAGACCTTTCTCTTATGTTCATTCCTAAAACGTTCCTAGCCATAGGATTGTCAATTGGGCATTGACAATCCGCTAAGGTTAGTATGTGTTATGTCGACTCAAGCGTGAGTATGAACTAGTCTCAAGTCATTTGGTGTTGGACACTAAGGCAAACACATAGGTGCTCGAAAGAGTAATCGAGTACACTGAACAACGATCAAACGAGAGTTCGAACATACATGTCATGTGAGAACTCAATAGTTGCAATATGCAAAGTAGTCCTTTGACCTGAGGCATCATTGATGTCTAATGGTTAGGTCCTTGATCTTTGATTATGTCAACGGCATTCCATTGGAGTGTCCACGGCATTGTTGGGGTCAAGCTATCTAGTCATGTAGGCATATGAATGCACAACAAGGGATCTCTAACCTTCCATGGTGGAAGGAGAATACTCTAAGATATGATTCGAGAGTCTTTGGCCAAAGCATATGAATATGACTAAGGAAGGTTGTTCCAAATCTTATTCAATTGAATCATATAGAGAAATATCACATTGGATAGTAGACATGAAACAAACTATCACTTAAACAATGTGATTAAGAGTATTGTATTAGAGAAGGACCGTATTGCATTGTAGTTGTAACTGGATAGGTTCTCCAACCACTTCTACTTAGCTTGGGTAACCATGACATGCTGCTAGGCGTCACCCATGGTTTGTGGAAGCCCTAAAGATTAGCAAATACTAATTTTAAGGGAGAATTGAAATGTGGTTTCAATTCACAATCGATCGTTAAGAGTAACATCGCCCACTACCTCGCTAATTGGAACCTAATGGATCGTACACCGAGTAAGGATATAAGTGAAGAAATTATATGAAATGGATAAGCAATTAAATGGTTTAATTGAAGAATGGTCAAGATTAATTAAATAGTTAATTAATTATACGAAACGTTCGTATTGGGCGTTTAAGTTAGTTTTGGGCTTCGGGGCACAAAAACGTTTTGGTCCACAAGGCCCATTATGTTTAAGTTGTATGACAACTAAAACAAAATGGGCAATTAAGCCCAATAACAACATATGGCCATAAGGGTGAGGGGTAGCAAACTTGTATTAATTACAAGTTTGCCACTCACATGAAATGAAGTGTAAAATCAACATTATAGCTTGGTTTTCACATTAGGGGTTTTCTAATAGAATTTGGGTGAAACCTATTCTCTCATTTTTCTACATAGAGGCCGGCCACCTTAGGGGAAGAACATCTAGCAATCTTTCTTCCCTAAGTCATCCATTTCATCTTCACACAACATCTTTGGTGTGGAGACTTAGAGACACCAAACTTTTGGTGTTTTGGAGAACAAATCCTCAAATCCTCAAAGAAGAAAAGGAGCACTAAAAGGGAGGAAATCACAAGGAAGATCCAAGGAGCAAGGAGGTGACTTGAAGGCCCTCCACTTGGGTGAATCCCTTGTGCAATCAAGGATGAGCTTCAAGGGTAAAGAATCTCTAAATTCTTATTCTCTTTAATATTGTTAAAGAGTCTTATGGTTCACCATATACTAGGCTTTGAAAGTCATGGGTTTTATGAATTGTTTTTGAATGCATGCCTACTTTAAAGTGTTATTAGTATGCCTATGTATTCAAATGTTCATGCATGTTCTTAGCTAGGACAAAATTTTTCCTTCAAGTGGTATCAGAGCCTAAGCCTAGTTTATGGTGGATCCTTTTGGGTTTTGTGATTTTTCATATTTTGTGATTTAAGTGTTGTAAATGTTACAAGCTTTGTTCTTGCTTTGAATATAAATTTTACTTGAAAATTTAGCATCTCAAATGTTGTAGATGTATTTCATTAAAGCATGAATAATGGAACTAAAAGTTGGTGCCAAGTGTTTTGGGATTTTCGGCCAAATCCAAAGGGTGATTTTTTGGGTTCATGTTAGGCTTGTTAAAATGGTTTTAAAGTGCTTTTTGGAACCCCTAAGTACCCTAGGATATTAACCCTCTTTTGAGTTGTGAAAATTTGAGTTTTTGGTGAAAGAAAACATCCATGGAGCTATTATGAGTTTTCATGTATGTTCTTCATATTTCTTGAAGTTCTTATCAAGAACAAAAGTTTTGAAGTTTTGATTCAAAAGTTTTATGTTTTACATAAAGTTTTGATTATTAGTTGATGGATGATGATTGTTGGTAAGAAATGATTAAATGGTTTTAATTATATCAAAGATATATTTTCTTTTCAAACCACCCCCACCATCTTTAATCTCACCCACCAAAATCCACTTACAAAATTCCTTTTATCAAAAATCTCTATAACAACTATCCTTGGCCGGCCACCCCTCTAGTGGGGTGCTTTTGTGCAATTAAATAAAGTTTTGATACTTTTGTGTATTTGTATTTTGGCCCAAAAGTTTGTGTTTTTGCAAAATGGCCCAAATAAAATGAGAACAAAAATTGTTTTGTCTCTTTAATGAGAATTGGATTTTCATTATATTTAGTTCCATTTAAATCAATTCTATGGATCCAAAAACCAATTGTTTAAAGTTGCTTTCTTAGTTAATTTAGTTAATTAAGAAAAGGGTGATTATGAACCAAAGGCCTCGATAATTGAGCTATGTGATTGGCCGATTTACATTATGAATGATTGGGTTTTAAGTAATGTAGATTTGAATGTAATTTGATTAATTCAAGTTGTTGTAAAGGGCATAAGCCCATTATTTGTTTTGTAAAAGGGCATAAGCCCTTCTTATTATTTCATGTATTCCTCTTTGTTTATATGTATGCAAATTGGAATAGTTGGGTCCAACGCCCAATAGGAAATAACGGTTTAATTGGATTAAACGCGTAACTAAAATCAACAACTATCTACCTTAAACCCAAGGTCCAACACAAGGCTCGTGTTGGATCAAATCAAACGGTTCATAATCATCCTAAAACCTAATATGACTATATAGTCCATATGAGGATGCAATGCGTTCGTTAGTAGTTCCATATAGTCTCGCTTATTTCAACGAAACAGTGGGAGTATTATATGCTACTAAATCATATTAACTTGGACCAATAGTTATGATAGGACCATGTTCTTTTAATATGATTAAAATGTTTTTGATGTAGCCCAAAACTACTCCCTCAACAAACGAATATTAAGTTGATAAACGAGAGATGTTTTGAACATTTCTTCGTAGGCCTTCCACCGTGGTGGGCTCCAATCGTTTGTGACTCATGCACCGGCTTCACCCTATAATGGGGAAGTACAAAGTATGGGCTTACATCCAGGAAGAGTCCATAAACATATGATGAGGTGAGTGTAGACAACGAGTATGACCAACATGATATAATTCTGAGGTTGTGCTTGAACCTCTACATAAACTAAGCATGGTGGGAATAACTTAACTAAGTGCAATGGTGCCAACATGATATAATTCTGAGGCATTCATTCTCTAAAGGCCAAACTAGATGGGTAATTACAAGAGTTGTAAATGACTAAAGTGTTATTCTCTCATCATTATTTTTGCTAACCAACATGATATAATTATGAGGTGGGCTTGGTAATGGTGAGTCTCCCATACCCCGCTAAGAGTTCAACATAACTCTCGGATTCTATTGAGGGATATGAAATTTGCCAAAAATAGTGGGTGGTACTATTTGATTCAAGACCCAATCAAGTAGTTAATCAACAATCTAATACGATTTCTGTTATGTTATGTAGTTAACGACATGCCTAAAATACTACCCACCATTATACTTGACAAAATGGCCCAAGACTTTTTCCTTGCATATCTCTCGGATGATTTCACTAAGTTTATTGTAAACTATAAAGTGAATAGATTCGATCATACTTTTAACGAGATGATTGACATGTACTGTAAATTTGAAAAATGTTTCAAAAAGGATAATGGGAGTGAGAATGCAAAAACAAGGAAAAGGTTACATAAGAAGAAGGCAAAGAAATCCAAAGGAACATGCTTTCATTGTGGAAAGGATGAACGTTGGAAGAAGAAATACAGGGTGCGCATTGCGAGCCTTATGACACGAACTTTTGAAGAGACTATTTCGGTCATAGAAAGTGCTTTTACAGTGAGCTCCAATTCCTGGATATTTGATTCAGGCGCTAGTCAACATATCTGTAATACGATGCAGGGACTAGTAGGGAGCAAGACACTACGCAATGGGGAGATGGTTGTGCGAGTTGGGAACGGCGCTAAAATCTCTGCAAAAGCAATAGGCACCTATATGCTTAACCTACCCTCTGGGGAAGTCCTGGAACTTAAAAATTGTTTATATTTTCCTTCATGTATAAAGAATTTGATTTCTATCTCTAAGCTTTTACGAGATGGGCACTCAGTATTGTTTGACAAAATGAGTTGCACTTTATACTTGAACGGTCATATTATCTCTCATGGTAATATGATAGAGGGACTTTTTCACCTAGAGACGAATAGTGGGATGCACTGTATTGAAAGCGGGAATACCTCAAAACCCAAAAGGGCTAGAGAAGAAGTTAACCAAGTTAGACTTTGGCATCTTAAACTTGGACATGTAAACCAGGATAAGATTCGCAAGATGTCGAAAGATGGATATCTTGGCCCATTAGGTAATGACCTCATGGGAACTTGTGAACCTTGTCTACTGGGGAAGATGACCAAATCTCCATTCACTGGGAAAGGAGAGCGTGCCACTGAAATTCTAGGGTTAATCCACACTGACGTATGTGGACCTATGTCTACTACGTCGAGAGGAGACTTCTCCTACTATATCACATTCACCGACGATCACTCTCGGTTTGGCTATTTGTATCTTATGAAGTACAAGTCAGAATCCTTTGAAAGGTTCAAAGAATTCAAGAATGAAGTTGAGAAGCAAACTGGGAAACAGATAAAGACCCTAAGATCGGATCGAGGGGGTGAATATCTGAGTAATGAGTTCCTAGATTATCTCAAAGAGTGTGGAATTGTATCACAGTGGACTCCACCAGGAACTCCTCAACATAACGGAGTTTCTGAGAGGAGAAACCGAACCTTGATGAACATGGTTCGTTCTATGATGAGTTCCGCTGATCTACCAATATCATTCTGGGGATATGCACTACACACAGCAGCTTATTTGCTGAATGCAGTGCCTTCTAAATCTGTTCCACAAACACCATATGAGATATGGTATGGAAAGAAGCCAAGTCTTAAACATCTTAAGATTTGGGGTTGTCCAGCATACGTTAAGAAACAAGATGCTGGAAAGCTTGAAGCGAGATCCGTTAAATGCTATTTTGTGGGGTATCCTAAACAAACCTATGGATAGGAATTCTATCACCCTGACGACCATAAAGTCTTTGTCGCCAGAACTGCTATATTCATGGAGGATGAATTAGTTCTTAAAGGAACTAGCAAGATAGAATTGAAGGAAATTAATGAGATTAATGATGAACCACAAACAAGCACTCGACAAGTTGACAACCCTGTTCCTGAACCCCTAGCTCCACGTAGATCTGAACGGGTTAATAAGCCACCTAGGAGGTATGGCTTAGATAAAGACTTTGGGGAATTGTACCTTCTAGGTGACAATGACACAAAGGAAGACCCTAGAGACTACATTGAGGCAATGTCCGACATTGACTCAAAGAGATGGCAAGAGGCCATGAAATCCGAGATGGATTCCATGTATCAAAATCAAGTCTGGACTCTTGTAGACCCTCCAGAAGGTATAGTACCTGTTGGAAACAAATGGATCTTCAAGAGGAAAATAGGCGTTGATGGGAACGTGGAGACTTATAAGGCTAGACTAGTAGCCAAAGGTTACAGGCAACGAGAAGGGATTGACTATGAAGAAACTTTCTCTCCTGTAGCCATGATTAAGTCCATTCGGATTTTGCTTGCTATAGCTGCATACCATGATTATGAAATCTGGCAAATGGATGTGAAGACAGCCTTTCTGAACGGCTACCTAGAGGAAGAGCTTTATATGGCTCAACCCGAAGGTTTCGTGTCCAAGTCTGAAAAGACTAAGGTATGCAAGCTTCAAAGGTCCATTTATGGACTTAAGCAAGCCTCCAGGAGCTGGAACATTCGTTTTGATACTGAAATCAAATCGTTTGGTTTTACTCAAAATGAAGACGACAATTGTGTTTATCAAAAAGTCGTTGGGGAAGCAGTTGTATTCCTAGTGTTATATGTAGACGACATATTACTATTCGGGAATGACACTGCAGTACTTTCTTCTGTAAAAGTGTGGTTGTCCAAAACCTTCCACATGAAAGATTTAGGAGATGCATCTTATGTACTTGGGATAAAGCTCTATCGTGATAGATCCAGAAAATTAATTGGATTATCCCAATCTATGTACATTGATAAGGTGCTAAGTAGGTTCCAGATGGAGCAATCTAAGAAAGGTATTCTTCCTGTAGGACATGGAATTCATCTTTCTAAGTCCATGGGACCTAAGACTCCTGAAGAGATACGGCATATGAATATGATTCCTTATGCTTCCGCCATAGGAAGTCTTATGTATGCCATGATATGCACAAGGCCTGATATCGCATATGCTGTGAGCATTACTAGTCGATATCAATCTAACCCAGGATCAGAACACTGGGCAGCTGTCAAGACGGTCCTTAAGTACTTAAGAAGAACTAAGGACATGTTCCTCGTTTATGGAGGAGCGACAGAGTTGCGAGTGGAAGGCTATACAGACGCAGATTTCCAATCTGACGTCGATGATAGAAGTTCCAACTCCGGATATGTATTCACTCTGAATGGTGGGGCTGTCAGCTGGAAAAGCAAGAAACAAAGTGTAATTGCTGATTCCACGACAGAGGCTGAATATGTCGCTGCAGCTGAAGCCGGCAAAGAAGCGTTCTGGATGAAGAAGTTCATCAATGAACTTGGAGTGGTTCCAACCATTACATCACCAGTAACTTTGTACTGTGATAATAGTGGGGCGATAGCTCAAGCCAAGGAACCCAGGGCACATCAAAAGAACAAGCATTTTGATAGGCGCTTTAATATCATTAGAAGATATGCTGCCGAGGGGAAAGTTAACATCCTCAAAGTTGCTTCAGCCGATAACGTAGCAGATCCACTAACGAAGCCAATGTCTCAAATCCAACTTGACCGTCATATGGAAAAGATGGGTATTAGATACATGGGAAGATGGCTTTGAGTGCAAGTGGGAGATTGTTGGAAGTATGCCCACAAAGCCACTCATTTGATGTAATAGCTTTTTGGAATACTTATTGTGTTAAACTTTTATATGTTTAATAGAGGGAAAAAGCTTATTGTTAATCACTATTTATAGTATCTTGTGTTTAAGCAATAAGGGAATCCAAGGAATGTATTTGATCTAAGAGACAAGTGATTTAAGTTAGTTAAATTAACGAGACCTTTCTCTTATGTTCATTCCTAAAACGTTCCTAGCCATAGGATTGTCAATTGGGCATTGACAATCCGCTAAGGTTAGTATGTGTTATGTCGACTCAAGCGTGAGTATGAACTAGTCTCAAGTCATTTGGTGTTGGACACTAAGGCAAACACATAGGTGCTCGAAAGAGTAATCGAGTACACTGAACAACGATCAAACGAGAGTTCGAACATACATGTCATGTGAGAACTCAATAGTTGCAATATGCAAAGTAGTCCTTTGACCTGAGGCATCATTGATGTCTAATGGTTAGGTCCTTGATCTTTGATTATGTCAACGGCATTCCATTGGAGTGTCCACGGCATTGTTGGGGTCAAGCTATCTAGTCATGTAGGCATATGAATGCACAACAAGGGATCTCTAACCTTCCATGGTGGAAGGAGAATACTCTAAGATATGATTCGAGAGTCTTTGGCCAAAGCATATGAATATGACTAAGGAAGGTTGTTCCAAATCTTATTCAATTGAATCATATAGAGAAATATCACATTGGATAGTAGACATGAAACAAACTATCACTTAAACAATGTGATTAAGAGTATTGTATTAGAGAAGGACCGTATTGCATTGTAGTTGTAACTGGATAGGTTCTCCAACCACTTCTACTTAGCTTGGGTAACCATGACATGCTGCTAGGCGTCACCCATGGTTTGTGGAAGCCCTAAAGATTAGCAAATACTAATTTTAAGGGAGAATTGAAATGTGGTTTCAATTCACAATCGATCGTTAAGAGTAACATCGCCCACTACCTCGCTAATTGGAACCTAATGGATCGTACACCGAGTAAGGATATAAGTGAAGAAATTATATGAAATGGATAAGCAATTAAATGGTTTAATTGAAGAATGGTCAAGATTAATTAAATAGTTAATTAATTATACGAAACGTTCGTATTGGGCGTTTAAGTTAGTTTTGGGCTTCGGGGCACAAAAACGTTTTGGTCCACAAGGCCCATTATGTTTAAGTTGTATGACAACTAAAACAAAATGGGCAATTAAGCCCAATAACAACATATGGCCATAAGGGTGAGGGGTAGCAAACTTGTATTAATTACAAGTTTGCCACTCACATGAAATGAAGTGTAAAATCAACATTATAGCTTGGTTTTCACATTAGGGGTTTTCTAATAGAATTTGGGTGAAACCTATTCTCTCATTTTTCTACATAGAGGCCGGCCACCTTAGGGGAAGAACATCTAGCAATCTTTCTTCCCTAAGTCATCCATTTCATCTTCACACAACATCTTTGGTGTGGAGACTTAGAGACACCAAACTTTTGGTGTTTTGGAGAACAAATCCTCAAATCCTCAAAGAAGAAAAGGAGCACTAAAAGGGAGGAAATCACAAGGAAGATCCAAGGAGCAAGGAGGTGACTTGAAGGCCCTCCACTTGGGTGAATCCCTTGTGCAATCAAGGATGAGCTTCAAGGGTAAAGAATCTCTAAATTCTTATTCTCTTTAATATTGTTAAAGAGTCTTATGGTTCACCATATACTAGGCTTTGAAAGTCATGGGTTTTATGAATTGTTTTTGAATGCATGCCTACTTTAAAGTGTTATTAGTATGCCTATGTATTCAAATGTTCATGCATGTTCTTAGCTAGGACAAAATTTTTCCTTCACTCTCAACCCAACTGATTCGAGCTGAAGCATGAGAAGTGGAGAAAGGCACCTCCTAGCAGAAAGAGTGGAAGAATCGAAGGTTATTTATCGCAACTGTCGAGACTTCTTGAGGCAGTGTCGAGAAAACACTATCTACATAAGCTCAAGGATTAAAAACCCAAAGGTTATCGAAGGGTTCAGTCCCTTACCATAACGTAGGCTAGCCCTTATCCCAGGTCAGGAACGACAAGCCTTGGATGGACAAGAAGGTGCAAGAGATTTGAAGGATTTCAAATGGGCACATCCCAGAAACGAGTGCGGTGAATCTTGGGAAAGGCCACATGCCTTTGACCAAACTTCCCTACTTCCAAAGGATGAGGAAAACTTACGAAGAAATGTTTTAATGGTGCTTGACTCCATTTAAGACCCCTTTATCTTACAACTTCTCAAATAAGTGAACAGGCTGAAGGTCTAGTGTCAGGCCAAAATACTTGACTGGAATCGGCCAAGGCCAGACCCTCTACCAAGGAGGATCATTTGCACCCGTCTACAAGGAAAAACTAAACATAAGCTTGGCTTATAATCGTATACTGGGATAGAAGATCTAATTGAGCATATCCACATCTTTGAATCTACCATAGCATACCGAAGACATAATGATGAGGAACGATGTCTTATATTCCCCTCAACTCTCTCTAGTAGAACTCTCAATTGGTATTGTCCTCTTCAACCTAATACTGTATAGATTCCTTCGCTGAGCTAACAAGATTCTTCATGGCTCAACATATTTTCCAAGCTGATCGTTTACACTCCGCTGATGAGTTATACACCATTCATCAGAAGTTGAATGAGTCATTACGTGAATATGTTGGTCGCTTCAGTCACGAGTACTCTCGTTGCGCTGAGGCAAATAGTAAAATAGCACTTAGAGCCTTCACGGTAGGCATGCATGAATGCTTCTTCAAGTACATGATAAATGTTAACACTTGGAAGACTTACTCTGAGGTGATGATACAAGCTTACAATCATGCCTTTGCCGATGGAAGGACACACCAAGGGAACCCTCCTATGATTTAACCCCTATCAACAAGTAAGGAATGGAAGTCAAGTTCAACCAAGTGAGAAGGTTTTGGCTATCCAGACACTCATTGCATCCTCTTCTGCCTCATTTAGCTACCCGCTAAGTCACCAAACGTATTTGTCTTTTGGCAAGAGAGAGGATTTTTACTCTCAATAAACTCGTTACAACAAGAGGTTAAGCCTCATTCTTTCAAAATGGGGGACTAGGTGTCGAAGGAAATGCTTTTACAAGAAGGCATACTCATTAAAAATGTTTTAACCTTCAACCGTTTGAGATCCTTTGTAACACAAGTCATTCAACAAATATTTAATGAAGAGGGAATTCAGACAACTTCTTTTGAGTCTTTTACATTCTTAGCATTGGAACACTTGGTCTATGCTACCTACCTTTATCTCGGAGCTTCAGCATGCATATTTGACATAAAGTAAGTGAAACTAAGTGTTACAACCAACATGGTTCACATATCCAAACAATGGATTCGTTCATGCATAGCAAAACATTCAAGGAACGCTGCATTCTCTGACAATCTTTGCCTTCTCTGCCTTGAACTTTTTGACGTATGTACAAAGTGACTCTTTCGGGTCCTTCTTCATGTCAAAGAAGTGGTCAAACTTCTTCTTGATCGAGCAGTAGGGTGTGGAACTAGTCTGGTTCCTCACCTTGGAGCGTTGTGGCAAAGATTTTGCACATGAGAGCGTCATTGCTGCAGTAGAGGGTTATGGCACTTCGGTAGTGCATCAAGCACTTGTCTGAATCTTCATCTCCTTTGAACAAGGTGAAATGCAACGAGCTGAACTTCCATTGTGGCTCTGTCTGCTTGATCTTGTCTATAAACGACAACCTACTCATGTTGGCCATGTTTCTACTAAGGGCATCATTAATAGTATCAATACGTTGGAATTCGCACAGCTTCTCTACTACGAGCCTTTGTACTTCCTTCTGGATTTGCGCCTGGTGGGGGCAACTGAGCCTCCAGCTGCCCCCTATGTTGGCCTACTAGTCCATGTTGCTATTCGGTATGTCTTGCTCGTCTGTGCCGCAGTTCCGGTACATGTGGTTTGTTTTGTGCTGCTCGTCGTCGCGTTTGGCGAGGGCTGCCAATGGAACTTGAGCTAGATTGCTCTCATACTTTCTTCGGTCCGTCATGTGGCTGTCTACTCCAATGCCTTGCATGAGAATCTTCTTGTGGGCCTAGCATCATGTAGACGGTTCGCATGGAATGTCCTGAGTGCTCATCGGAGTGTGGACTTAACCTCAAATGCACACTGACTTGTGAGTCGAGTCAGGAATGAACACTTCTCTGCATATCTAGGGGGAGAAGATGTTTTCCTGAGGGCCCAAACGAGAATGCACACTACCCGAACGCACGATTCATGGCGGACTGAGCGGCTCTTTGCCAGGATATCGCTAAAATAAGTCACCTTTTTTTACCCTCGTCCTGCTTCGGGACACCTAGTTGGGGGCTTGCTATGTCTCCATACGCTCAAGGAACTGGTTCACCAAGGTGGTCTAATGTGCAAGGGCGCTTATCAAATTGGTGACCTACTGAGGTAGGTAGTGCTCGTCATTTGGATTGTAAGAGTCAGGATAATGGGCGTTTCTATATATGGTGGAAATGTAGTGGACTACAGGTATAAAGCTTGAGCCTAGAGCGGGCATTCCTGCAGAAAAGTGGAGTGAAAATAACTTTGAGACGATAATTGGACCGATGGTTGGAATTAGAATCGCCGAATGTGGCCTCATATTGGATTAGGTTGTGGGCCGAGTTGTCGAAGCAGGTCGGTCGTGGGGCGAGCCAACCCCACTGAGTGGCTAGGCCGTGCAGGTGGGCTCATTGGGCTCGCATGTGTGGCCTTGGGCCTATGTTGCGTGATAGGCCAGTGATTGCTCCTCACGTTGGGCTTGCACGGGATTAGGCCCTCCTGACCGTTAGGTTGTCTCGCCATGGCATGCTAGCTGGGTTGCCTGAGCTTGGGCCTGTTGACCTGCCTAGCTAGCAGTAGCTAGGCTTACTACTGCAATGGGCTAATCCTCCTGCCCTGGGCCTGCTGTGGCAAGGTTTAGGGCACTGTAAGGGCAGCGATGGTTGCATCTGGGCCGTGGCTTGGTGGCCCCGCCGAGGCTGTTGGGTCGCGGTGGCAACGGTAGCTTAGCTCCACAGCGGAGGAGTTCCTCTTGCCGTCGTGTTGAGCCTTGGGGATTGCCATCGTGGGGCTATGTCCTTGTCTCCACTCTCCAGTCCAAATCCTTGTACGTATAGGTTTCTGTTCGTCGTGGTTTCTGAAATTCCTACCATTGTATCCTTTTTCCAGAGATTGATCAATACACTTTTCTAGGAAAAATTAATTGATACAACGTGTGAGAAATTCAATGTAATAGAAAATTCAAGAAACAAATGCAAGAAGCTTCTTCGAGTATTTGAATCAACTCTCAATGAAAGCACCAATTTGTCGATGCAAATTTCCGCTGTCTTCAGTCTTGACAAAAATGCACCTGCAAAACAATCAATTCATTTGATCAAAGACCTAAGCCTGGGGGTTAGGCCAATGGATCTCTGATGCCTAAATTAATTTCTCTGAGGAGAGTAAAGTGTTTAGGACTTTTTAGGGGGTAGCAAAATCTTCTGAAATTTGATAGAATATGAGGTATATATAGGAGGAGAGGGTCGGCCATAGTGTTAGGGTTTTACCCTACACACGACGGCATCCTATTGGCCAGTGTTTATGAAGAAATATTCTTAAAATATTAAATAGGAAATAATATCTTGAGATAATGGAGTAATTATTTCTAATTGATTTAAATTGAGATTACTTACTTGATTGAAGTCAACCTTCAATTAGGAATGTATTAAAGATGTGATTTTGGGTAATTAATCATCATCTTTAATGCTATCTTTAATGCTTTGACTTTTCTTTGCCAAGGGCAGGTGAGCTGTGGGCAGTTGTATTCAGCTGCTGAGACCTTCAGGGGTGTGAACTATGCGTGGGAGTATCTGAGGATCCTGTGCATTTATTGAGAGCAATCTTATTTTTCTTGAGCAAAAGTCCGCATATCGCCTCAAGAATTTTTGGAATTATTTTAGACTCCACAGTATCCATCTTAAGCAATAAACATAGAATAAAATTTTGATTTTGGTAGATATGTCGCAATAGCCCAAATGAAGAGATATGTCGATATCAATGAAAATATCAGTAAAATAAAATATAAGAAAAAATTAGCTATAAAACATATAGTGCAGCCATGTGAACCTCTACAAACTTTAAAACAGACCAATAATGCTTCCATTTAACATATAAAATGATGGTTACAAACATACAGGTGTACAAGCTACAAAGTGGCCTCGTTTTTACCATGCCATGAAAAACCTCCTAATCAGAAAACTAAAAGACTTTCAAGCCGGCGGTGGTATGGGAGATATAATTTGTGGCTCCAATTTGATGGCGGAAGCAGAAGCAATGAGAACGGTATTGATGGCTTGTGTGGAGTTGGGATTCAAGTTGGTTCAGCTAGAGACGGAATCGAAGGTTTTGGTGGAAATGCTTATTGGGGTTTTGGCCCCGGAGACAGCTCTGGAAGGTATCGCATGGGATATGAACTATATTCGACAACAATTGAGTTCAGTAGCGTTTCTATTTACTCCTCGTGCTTGTAATTGGATTGCACATCAAGTGACTTCGCATGCCAAGCGTGTGGAGGGTTGTCATATGTTGGTTCGTTTTGAAGCAGAGTGGCTGTTTAACACTCTGGCTTCTGATATAAACATTTCAGTTCATCTTTAATATTATTGAATTTCGACAAAAAATTAAAAAATTAAAAATTAAAAAAATACTAAAAGACTAGGACGATTTGTATAATCTCAGCTCAATGAATTCACGAGCAAGTGAGTTAGTTGTCCAAATCGCAACACCAACACAAACCACCTAGTATCGCTACTGAGACAAAATGGTCCATCAAAATAATGTTATTCATACCATGTTTTTGTACCACATTTTTATATCACCTGAGGTGGCATTTGATGCGGACAACCACATTATTTGAATTAATCAGATTTTTAAATTTAGTTCATTATTTAATAAACTAATAATTAAAAAAAACTAGTTAATTAAATGATGATTGTGGTATACGAGGAGTCTTTCTCCTTTCTTTCCTTGGGTTTTGCAAATTTTACAAATAATGTGGTTATCCACATCAGATGTCATCTAAGATGGTATAGAAATATGATATAAAAACATGGTATGAATAGCATCACTCATATCTGTTTGGGTTCGGTCAATGACGGTGAGAGATCTTGGATGATATGGAGCAAGAAGAGAGGCGACCGTCGATGCAAAAGCTATCATAAAATCAAAAATGTGATCTCAACCGTGATGGAAAGAGAGTTGCGACGGACGGCGCGTGAGGGAGTATATTACACGAGAAAGAAATATTCCATCATCTCTGATCTCATTTCTTATTAGAGGAAGGTCATGGTCGTAAGAGATTTCAGAGTGGCCATCCAATATTTTGGTAGCAGATGCTAAAGTATTCATTCGTATTTAATTAATAAAAAAAAATTCCGAGAAAAATGAACATAAACATGGCCATAATCTGACAACACAAGATTAATTCCTTTATATATAGACTATAGTTACTAAAACTGGGCAGCCACGTCTACATAAAATTTACCTCAACTCAAATCAAAAAGGAAAAGGAAAAAAAAAATCTCATGGTCTTCCTATGCTTTAAGAATACGTATCTTTTTGTGTCCGTGCAACAAAAGTTTGTCCAATTTGGAAGAGTCTATTTTACTGCTTTATAATGTCATGGCATCACCCATGCGTTACGTAAGCAAACTAGTCCTCGTGGCTGCTCGGTCCTTCCATCAATTCAATATTAGTCATCACTAAGCTGCTGTTGCAAGAACCATATATTCTCTTCATTCCACAAATTCTCCACTGAAGTGTCCCCACCGGTTGAACAATAATCGCTTTGCTTAAAGCCATGAATATCTGAATTTATACCATTTTGACTATAACCCGACCCGTTTTCTGAACCATATTGACCGCTGCATGGATAAGTCATGAATTCATCACCACTGCTAGTACGGTCGGTGGGAATTGAACAAGCTTGAACCAGATCATATGAGTCTGATGAAGTATTGCCAGAGGTTTTGGGCACGAAATTAGTGTCAACCCAGTATTGACACTCAAACTCGGATGTCGTAGTGGTACAAGTCCTGGGTTGATCTGCTAGAGATTCAGGCAAGGCCCCGATCCGTTCAATTAGACGGGGAATCCATACGTAACGCATGGCGTCTTGAAATTGTTTGCTGTTAACATCACACTTGAGCTGTTTTGCTTGCTTTTGCACTCTTGTTCTCCAAAAGTTCTTTATCTCATTGTCTGTTCTACCGGGCAAGTATTCGGCTATCTTGGACCACCTAATTATATGAGTGTGCCATTAAAGACAAAACACACAGAAGATTAGGAACAACGACATACATGTATATGTATATGTACCTGTTGCCCCAGCTTGAATGAAGTTGAAGAATTATAAGCTGTTCCTGGAGAGTTATGTTTCCACGTCGAACGCTTGGTCGCAAGTAGTTTAACCACCTTAATCTGCAGCTTTTGCCAGTTCGTTTCAGACCTGACTAAGTATTATCATATTAGTACTTTGTCCAAAATCATAGTGATCAGAATTGGCCAAGGCATAAGTCTTCCCAAGAATTTCAAAAATTAAGGATTGGAAACTATATATTAGTTTAAGCTATGACGCATGTAACTTACTTTCCAAAATAATTAATATGAATTCTATTCAAAGGCTTAGAAGGAAGAAATGGTAGATAATACATACAACTACATGACTAAGTAAACTAGTTATTGGTATATTGGTATTTTTCTTCAGTCTTGAAAGAGTCTGGAAGAGAATTACGTACCTGCATGACGAGCCAAGGAATTCCAGCGGCCTTCACCGTGAAGGTTGACGTAATCGATGAGAATGGAGTCCTCCTCAGCTGTCCATGGACCTGTTCTTAAGCCCAGTCCTTCTTCAATTGGTTGATCAGGAGCTGCTGCTGCTTCTAATGAGCCATAACCTGCTGATTTCATCTGATCATGTACGTTACTAATATCCATTTCCTTTTGTCTGGTTTGAGTTGGAAGACAAAGAATACGGATTAGTTTGGGATTTAGTTTGCAGGCTACAGAAATTAATTAGTTGACCTTGTTAGGATTTCCTTGGGGATTACAATTCATGAGAAGGGTTTATATATAGATGAGAGAGAGGACTGAAAAATAGGATTGGACCGAATAAATTACCAAATAAGAAAAAAGTGAGCATCGCTCAAGACTCAAGACTCAAGACTGAAAGTTACAAAAAAATTAGTAATATTAATTCTAGTGAGAGAGAGAGAGAGAGAGAGAGAGAGAGACATCTTCCATGGCACAAACCTACAAATCCTTCATTCTTTTTTATATACATTTAATCTGAAGTTGACCCTTTGACCTTTGCACCCATCTAATTCTCAAGCGTATGAACTTTTAAATTTCTTAAACTAGCTTGGGTTTTTTTCCTTTTTCTCTATGGTTCTAGCTAGTGGTAGTTTTCTATTGTGCATTTCTATACATTATTTTATGTATGCTATTTGAAGGCCTTGTTATATATGATTTGTACATGTGAAGAGAACGTGATGGACAAATTTTCAGGAGAACTAAATGTTAAATAAAAAAAATGAAAGCATTGGGATGACCTACCAATTCACTTCTTCCTCTAGAAACTATCATGCATGTATACTGTTTGTAGTATGCACCATAAATCCCATGTCATTCGTCCGTACTCCATAGTTGGCCAACATTTTTAATGTATATGGATTTCGGTTGACCAGAAAATACGATAGGGTATATGTGTGTGGATTTAAAGCATCTCTAAATCTTATGTGGAATGCTGACTAGTCACTTTTGACTGCAAATATTGCTCCACCCAAATAGTCTTTTAGGTGATCTGAATTCGTAGTAATGTTTGAAGTTGTTGCTTCTACCTTCAATTGCAAATTTTTTTTTTTTTTTTTTTTTAATTTTAACTCATAGGTCTCATCATCCACTAGAATATTAAATTTTTTAATTTGGTTTTACTGTTCATTTATTTTAATGTGGGTCCTATATGATATAAAATAATAACTAACGTATTGATTAGAATATACTGAATTTGACAAAAAAATTCGACATGCCCATTGAAGATGTTAAACAAACTTAATGCATAAGGTTGAAAGAATCGTTGGGTGTTTAATTTAGCATTCATTATGAACTCTGTGTTATATACCTTCATCATGACTCCATAAGCCCTAGAGATATTACTAAAGTTCATTATGCTTAGGGTTATTGATAAATATGTTGGAAAACTTAACTAGTTAGCAATTGGTTTGCACTTATGTTAGGGTGTTGGTATGTTGTCTATTCAGGATAGATTGTACTATATTTACTACTATTGTTAGATTGTTTTTCAAGTCTATTTTTACTCACCCCTAACCTTGGTTGACTCTTATGTTAGGGGTGTTGGTATGTTGTCTATTCAAGTTAGATTGTACTATATTTTCTACAAGGGTTAGATTGTTTTTCGAGTCTATTTTTACTCACCCGTAACCTTGGTATAGCATTACCCTTTCTAGAATTGGGTCGGATCTATTAAACTAACCATGGCTAGTCTATGCTTTTAATTAAATTTTTATCAAAAAGAAAAGAAAAAAATTTGCTTTCTGTTGTAGCCTACTTTGTCTAACAGGGTTAAGAGGGCTGGCGGCAAGGAGAAGAGAGAGTGAGAGAGATGTGTTTGTAGAATTGTAAGGGAATGTGTGTGTTATCCCTCCTACATAGTGCCTTTATTTATAGTAGTAAAAGAAGTGACGATATTCCTTCATCCCCAAGGAATACAAGATGTAATAGGAAAGGATAACTAGAATCCAATCTAATCTAGGATTTACACAGTCACACTTAAACTAGGAAAGTTTACAACACTCCCCCTTAAGTGTGTAAATACTCAAGATAGATTTAGCATCATGCAGAAGTTGAGGAAGTCGACTTATCAGCACTGATTCTCTAAGGAACAACGCTTATTCTCAATAAGGTAGGAACTTGCATAAGTAAATGAGTCTCACTAAAAAACCCTAAGGCTATGGCAAAAACCCGAGGAGGGACAAAATCCATAGTCTAAGGAACAATGTGTGAGAAATGCAAAGTCAAAATAAACGTCTATGGGACGTCATTAGAGATATGACCAACCCAATGTGAGTGCCTCATTGAAACCTAGTTAGGTAGCAAAAATCCAGTAGGAAAAATGCTCCTAATCATAGGGAAAAAGAGTACATTAAGATCAAGCAAGTATCTTCAGAATACTTCCCCTAAGTTTGACACAATTCCAAAGAGAAATAGCAATGTTACAACTCAAAAAGTTTACGCATACTAATTCCATGAACAAGCTTCTGAAACATCGTCTTCACTAGTGATTTGGTGAAGAGGTAGGCCAGATTGTCTTGTGAACGGATTTGCGTGACTTCAATGTTCTACTGCTCTTGCTATTGATGTGAAAAGAAGAACTTTGGCGCAATGTGCTTGGTGTTGTCTCTTTTGATGTAACTCTTCTTAAGCTATTCAATGCATGTTGCGTTGTCTTCAAAGATCGTCGTTGGGACATCAACGACAGATAGAGATCACAAGAGCTTCGAATATGGCCCACTACTGCTCTCAACCAAAAGCATTCCCTAGTTGCTTCATGTAAGGTGAGAATTTCAACATGGTTAGACGAAATGGCAACTAAGGTTTGTCTAGTTGACCTCCAAAAGATTGCAGTGCCTCCAATGGTAAAGACATAACCTGTTTGAGAACATGCCTTGTGTGGATCAAATAAGTATCATGCGTCGGCATAACCAATAAGGCGAGAATCAACTCGAGAAGCAGGGGGTGCGGCATCACTCGAGGATTCATAGGGATAGAACAAGCCTAAATCTGTAATACCCTTAAGGTAACAGAAGATGTCTTTTACACCAGTCCAGTATCTGCATATTGATGCATTATTGTATCTTGCCAAAAGATTAACAACGAAAGAGATGTCGGGTCTAGTGCATTAAGCTAAGTACAATAAAGCGTTTATCGCACTTAGATAAGGAACTTCAGGCTCCAAAATCTCTTCATCATCCTCCTTCGGACGGAAGAGATCTCGTTTTGCATCTAGCGATCGAACGACCATAGGAGTACTCGAAGGCTTCGCTTTATCCTCATTAAAGCGGCACAACACCTTTTGGTTGTAGTGCAATTGATGTACTAGAATTTCATCTGAACAATGCTCTATCTTGAGACCGAGACAGTATCGAGTCTTACCTAGATCTTTCATCTCAAATTCCGACTTCAAGTACACAACAGTTCTCGCGAGCTCTTTAGGAGTTCCGATAAGGTTCATGTCATCGACATATACTGCAACAATCGCAAATTCGGAATGTGACTTCTTAATGAACACACAAGGGCATAGTTCGTTGTTCACATATCATTGCCTAGTCAAATACTCACTCAAACGGTTATACCACATACTTCCGGATTATTTCAATACAAGATGTAATAGGAAAGGATAACTAGAATCCAATCTAATCTAGGATTTACACAATCACACTTACACTAGAAAACTTTACAACACTTTCTTGTTTGTTTCAGAATTATTTATTTATAAATACACTTCTTGTAACTCAATAGAATTAAGTTCGACAAGATAGTAGTATTTTCAAGCAATGTAGCCATCTGACAATTTTTTAGTGTTCTTTAAGAGCAACTCCATCCCTAAAGACTTTGCGCCAGCACCCAGCCCATTTATCCACTTCAGTGAACAGTAATAGACCCTAATGAACAGTAATAGGCCAAAGCATCTCCACCCCAAAAAAAATGTGCTGGCACCCAGTCTAAAAATGCGCTAGCATAAACGATCTCCCACCCCTACAAAATGCGTTGGCACCCAGTCCATTTAAAATATTAAATAATTTTCTTATAAAATAATAAATTAAAAAAAATAGTTTTAATTTCAGATAGGATTTTTAACCAATCTCGTCACGCCACGTGTCATTATCCGAACGTACTATTTTGTGAATAGATTTCCGCTAAGATTTTCAACCAATCCTGACAAGCCACATGTCACTTCCTGTTTGATAAGATTTTCAACCAATCTTGTCATGCCACGTGTCATTATCCAAACGTATTATTTTGTAGATAGATTTCTGATAAGATTTTCAACCAATCCCGACACGCCACATGTCACTTCCTGTTTACAATAATTTAGCCAAGATTTCGATAAGATTTTCAACCAATCACGTAGTGCCACGTGGCATTGTCCAGAACCTCATCTTCTTTTTTTTTGTCCATATAAACCCTACATCCCTACATCCATCCTCACACTAAACTCAATCCTTTTTTTTCAGCTCAGAATTCTTCTTTATCGTTTTCAAATCTTGAGTTCTTACAATATCTTCTTCAAGGAGAGTGTATAAACAGTTGCAAGAGTAGCAGAAAAGGTTGTTGGCACAACAGGAAGAATTGGTCAATCTTGACGAAGGTGGAGATGGAGATGAAGCCTTCGCAATGGAGAAGGATGAGGATGATCACCATAGAAGACAGAGGGCATCACATTCCCACCGTATCATGGAAGCTGTGGGTCAAATAGCCAAACCCAGACGTGCGGCAAACATCGATAGAATAAGGGAAAGACAAGGTAAAGATCTCTTGGAAGATTATTTTATTCCCAACAGTGTTTTCCCTTATCATGTTTTTAGACGTCGTTTTAGAATGCAACGAAGTTTGTTCGATAAAATCATGAGTGCTGTTTGCAACCATGATCCATATTTTGTGCAAAAAGATGATGTTTTTCATGTTTTAGGTCTTCTTCCTGAGCAAAAAATTACAGCTGCCTTACAAATGCTTGCATATGGAGCATCTTCAGATCAAGTGGATGAGATTGCAAGGATGAGAAAAACAACTGTTCTGGAGTCCCTAATGCAGTTTTGCTTTGCAATTGAAGCCTTCTACACCAATGAGTACCTTCGAAACCCATGCCAAGGGACATGCGAAGGCTTCTGAGGAAAGGTGAGATGCGAGGCTTCCCTAGCATGATTGGAAGCATCGACTGCATGCACTGGACTTGGAAAAACTGTCCAAGTGCATGGCAATGAGCTTATGGCAACAAAAAATGAGCCAAAAGCATCATTTTGGAAGCGGTGGCTTCTTTTGATACATGGATTTGGCATGCTTTTTTTGGTGTTCTAGGAACTCAGAATGACCCAAATATCCTTGCCCAATCTTCAGTGTTTGACGAACTGCTATAAGGAAATGGGCCGAGATGCACATATTGGGTTAATGGTAATAAATACGAGCGACCATACTACCTTGTAGATGGTATTTACCCAAGGTGATCAACATTTATCAAAACAGTGCCACATCCACAGAGTGAAAAAGACAAACACTTCGCAAAGTGTCAAGAAGGGTGTAGGAAGAATGTCGAGCGTTGTTTTGGTATCCTGCAAGCTCGTTGGGCAATTATCAGGGCTGCAGCTAGAATGTTTGATGTCGAGGCTCTTCGATCCATCATGATGACGTGTATTATTCTCCACAACATGATTGTTGAAGAAGAGTACGATTATGATGTCGTCGATGAATACGAGCCGAATCCGATGAACAACTCAAGAACACAAATCTACTATGCTCATGATCAGACCGAAGATCCCGCGCAACATGAGCCATTGGAACGGGATAGACGTTACAATGAATTGATCGTTCAGTGGTACACTTCATTGCAAAAGTCATACTGGCACATAACCTGCCAGTATGACTTGATTGACCACCAGTGGGGATTGCACGAAGGCAAAGATAATTAAAATAAGGCTTGTGGTTGAAGAATAAAGTGTGTTGTTTTTTAAGTAATCTTATTTAGTGTGTTTTTTTTTTATTTAAGTTTATATGGTGAGGTTATGTAATTTTATTTGGTGTTTTTTTTAATATTTATTTGGTGAGTTTATGTAATCTTATTCAAATATTTAAATAAAGTACAAAAATTACATAAGAAATTAAATAAAGTTCTAAAAATAAATAAGAAATTAAATAAAGTTCTAAAAATGTTAAGAAATTACATAACAAATTAAATAAAGTAGTACAAATAAATACGAAATTATACAAAGTCTGTGGAGTTAGGATATGTGGTGCTAGGATCTTCGTTGCTAGGATTTCTGTAGCTAGAACCCCCTTGACTTGTTTCAGCATCTCTTGCACGCCTCCTTCACACGACATCTCTTTTTTCTGATGTCCAAAAATATTTTGAATTCGAAGACAGTCCTACTAGAGACTTATTCATAGTGTCACGATCTACTTGAGCCATCCTTTTTTCTCTAAGCATCTCATTCTCTCGATGAAGTGCTTTTCTAATCATCTCGTTCTCTCGATTAACTATTTCTCTTTGTCTCTCAGCCGCCGCATCACGAGCCTCAGTAGCTGCTATTATTGCTACCATAGCAGTAGCTTTTTCCTCATCTCAAGCCTTTTCCCATGCCATGTTCAGTTCATCTTGGTGAGCAAGTTCCTCCATATATTTAGTGTAGTCATTTTTGGAAGAACTACCTTTTTTCTTTGATGCCTTTTTACCTTGAGGCTTGAGGGACTGACGAGTCGATTAGGTCTGCGGCACTTCTTCAAGCGTCCCTTCCGTGTCTTCAAATGTGTTGGCTTCTTGTTCGGCCATGTCTGCTTCTGGCGAACTGTGTAGAACCATACCGTGCATGACAACTTCTGGACCAGTTGCCACAATTTTGTATCTAGGGCAATCTTTGACAATTTGCCACCATTCCCATTTGTTGAATGATTTGTTACGGTTCTTTGCATTGTAGAATGCTTGTGCTTGTAGTGTCTATAAAAATGTGGGATAAGATAGTATTAAAAAATACGGGTGTAACACAAATAAATAAATTAAAATATTGATGGGCGTGGAATGCATATAAATTACATAAAAATTACACAAGAAATTACATAAAAATTGCATAAGAAATTACATAAAAACTACATAAGAAATTAAATAAATTAAAATATTGATGTGGGTGGAATGCATATAAATAAATAAAAATATTGTTACCTGATCCGCTAAACTTGTCCCACTACGCAGATTACCGGAAGCATGAGAGATGGCATTTTTCCAACAAGTAAAGGATGCGTTGAGTTTTTTCCAACGACTTTGAAGACCTTGACTAGATCTGGCATCTTTTTCATGTACATCACAAAACGATTTCGTAATTTTACTCCACATTTCTCGCTTATCCATCTCATTACCTGTAATTGGGTCATGAGTAGTGTGAACCCAACATTCACACAACGTAACATCTTCAATGAGCTTCCACAAAGTCATTTTTTTCTCTCAAAGTGTACAAAATATTCAAATGTAGAAAGTGTAGAAAATATTGAAATGTGGTGTAAGGTGGAAGATGAGGGTTAGGTATTTATAGAAAAAATTAATTAATCTTTTTAAATTTTTCTGTATTTTTTAAAAAAAATTCACAATTTTTAATTAATTTTTAATAAATTTTAATGTTGTAATTAATTTGGACCGTTGGATTTGAAAAATAATCAAATCCAACAGCCAACAAGCTGCCACGTGGCCAACGGTCAAAATTCTAACCGTTGGGCCTTTTTTTTTTTTTTTTTGGTGAAAAAAACGTGGACCATTGATCTGTGATCGGACGGTCCATTTTAAAAGTCAAATTAAATTTTTTTTTTTTTTACCTTTGGAAATCCAACGACTCTGAGGAGGGCCACGTAGCCCTCATCCGGGTAAACACAAGTGGGCTAACAAGTGGGCCCCACCGCCTGTACCCTTGTCTCCTACTCTCTGTTGCCTGGCTTGGGCTGGGTGCCAGGCTGTTTTGCGGGCTGGAGCACTTGGACAGGGTGTTGGGCAATTCCACCTCTGATGGAACTGCTCTAATTTTTTTTAGTTGGGGACCGCACTTTATAGAAAGCATTTTTTATTATGTGAGAAGTGTTTTTGTTTGAAAATGCATTTGAAAGTGTTTATTAATGAATCAAATAAAGTGTTTTCACATATAAGTAATAAGAAGTGCTTCCATACCCAGAAACATTTCTTCCAACCATGCTAGAAACAATTTTGAATCCTTGCAAACTGACTCTTAATGCAGGCCAAGTTTTATCAACTCATATAGCATCATTACAGGCATTTTAAATTATATACGCGTCTATAGTGAGATTTATCGATTTTCATGTACATACAGTATATATTTATTTGGCATTTCACTTAGATCCAAAAAATTTATTATGCATTCTAAACTTTATAAATTAAAATAGAAACTTTGTATTAATGAAAATAATGCATAATGACACATTTTGAGTGTCAATAACAACTTCCTTCTCGTATATATGTTACAAGTGACATAGCCTGATTAGTTTTAATCCAGCAGTTTAACCAGTCCGGGCACTTTAATGTGAGAAAAGTGCATTTCCATGTTTCTTCTTATGAGAAGAGGGCATAACAGAGGATTATTATTCCCTATAATGGAAAAAAGAGCTAGCTATTAGGTTGTGAAAATATAATTTAAAAAAGACTACTATTGTTCTCTGTTGCCAACGGATCCCTCCATATAGACTAGAAGGAAGAAAGGCCAACAAGAACCAGCACAGATTCTTAAGTACCTCAAAAACCACTACCTGAGAAGCTGAGACAAACAAAGATGACGGAATTATTCTACATAATGAAAATCAATAACAGAAATAAAAAACGCAGTCAAAAGTTTGATTAGAAAAAGACTGTGTAATGGATTAAGTGGAATTTTACCAAAGAAAAGCATGCAAGTATCTAATTAAGAATCAAGAGAACGTGGAGTAAATCCACAAAAGATACGTTACTTTGTTGGAACTTTTGGTCAAAACTAAGAGCAGTGTCTGTCTCTCAGAGGTTCATGGAAGTTTCCATGAAATATGATTTGCACGTATAAACGTCCAAGGTTCCCTCCAACAATGCTACAACCCTACTTTGTAATTGATACATGACCCAAAATATAATAATTTAAAGAAAAAAAAATGCTACAACTCAAAGCCATCCATGACATACAAGGTAATCTCCATCTTAGTGCATAAAAAAAATAGTCATCTCAGATAATTCTCTTGAAGGGATTAGATGCTTCAAATCACTTGAAGCACCATCGTAGTCAACCGTACAGCTGCATTTTATTCTTCTAGTGGAAAGGGGTAATATAATAATTTTATAAAAATGTTACGACTCAAAGCCATCCATGACATAATCACCACTGGGTGACCCAGTGTTTGGGGATAAATTTTATGTCCGTATTCCACATGGCACGTCCAGAGTTCGATTCCTAGCACTGGTAAATTGTACGATGGTGGTTAGGAGGAGGTTGAAATGTCTCTATAAGTCTTCCTAACCTTATAAAGGGTGAACTACAATGGCGATGCCACCATCTGATCCCCTTTTTTTGGGAAGAGAGAGAGGGGGGGGGGGGGGGGGGGGGCGGTTGTGGAACCATCCATGACATACAAGGTAATCTCCATCTTAGTGCAGATAAAAAAATAGTCATCTCAGTTAATTCTCTTGAAGGGATTATATGCTTCAAATCACTTAAAAGCGCTAAGGTAGTTGAGCATATAACCTTACAACTACATTTTATTCTTCTAGTGGACTCTGGAAAGGAGTAAAATAATTAAATTCGCTAATATTTAAACTTAAGACCTATCACACTAAATGATATGATTCATATTTAAATATACATAAGAAATTATTATTGGTTGATGTGCCCAAGAATCGAATTAGCATACGATGTAGTGAAGTTAACCTTCGCATGAGTGCTTCAGTCAAGGGTAGAATGACTAAGTGATTTGCAAGCTAAAGAGAGCACGTACGAAGGACACATGTGTGGTACTGGCTAAGAGCCTCGATGCTTAAGTTAGTAATGTATTTTTTGGACGCCACATGGGCGTGTTTATTGATAATATCATGAAGATTAGTAATTAATGGTTACTTTTATAAAGGAATAGAAGTTTCCTCTTTTTAGAGGTGAAGTTGGAGAAACTTTGATGAGCTAGTCAATGTGGGATTGACTAGGGTTAATATTATATTGTCACTTGTCGTGTCGTGATTGATTTTCAAGTTGGAGGGAAATCTCCTATTGGTTAAGGGATAACTAGTAAGTGACTACCACATGTCGTGGCCTCCCACCTGTTTGGGGTTAGTTTTGTGCGATTTTGGTAAGGGTGCCCCAGCGAAAATGCTTCAACAGGTTCATGGTGCTTTACAGGTGGCCGATACTCGGTAACTTTGAGGTTGATCATATATGATACAAACATTTATTCATCTATCATCATAAAGTTTACCTTAAGCTTAAAGTTCAAATTTTTAAGCTCATTTTAAATTAAATAATTCAAAACAAGATTTACAAGAATACACTATTGTCATTCACTTCTTATAAACTTCACTTTAAAATTTTCATTTTGCGCTCCTCATAAGAGTATTTTTTTTTTTAAATAAAAATAGTTTGAAGTACAAAATAAGAATTTTTTAATGCTAATAACAATTTTCTGTACATAAATATGAAATGACTATATAGTCTCCATAAGATTTTTAAAAGAAACTTATTTCTAAAACCCACATAAAGATTGAATAGAAGATGGAGCAAATTTTCGTTTAGTAGATATTCCGACAACAATTAACAATTGTATGATTGACCACACTATCATTGTCGTTTATCGTTGAGAAGCCTTTGATCAGTTTTATTGTCAAACACAATACATCCTTGGGGGTCTTAAATAAATGGCATATCCTTTGGGAAATGATATATGCGACTGTGAGAGAGGTTGTCTTTGTATGGAAAAATGAGGAATTATGTAGGCTATTGATTTGAAAATTGAATAGAAAATGGGAGGAATTTTTTTTTATTTGACTTTCCTCGGCTTCTTTCGAGCGATGTGTCTTCCTCTACTTCTTACTTTTTAAGGATGAACATGGAATACGCGAGGTTGATGTAAATATGCGGGTTGCAAATAAACAACCCATATGAATCCATATACAACTCTAATTGAATTATATGATGTCGAGTCAAGTCAAAACACCACAGCTAAAAGTAAAAAAAAAACAAAGTATTTAGTCAAAAAAATGTTGTAGAAGAAATCATAGGGATATTGAAAGTAGAAAAAGAAACCGAGAATTCGTTGAATCAGAGGCAATTGTGCTCAATCAATATTGTTAATCGTAGATTTACTTGAAACAACCAAGATCAGCGTTTGAATACAAAAAAAGAAAACATTCACTTATTAGGGGTTCGTTTGATAACAATTTTAATGAATAATAAAGTAGTTATCATCAAAGTTTCAGTTTATAGTTATAAAAATAAAAATATATATAAAAAAAGTGAAAAGAAATTTTAAAATTAAAAACGAAATAGTTATGGAACTGCTCGAAAGTGAATAATTTGTTTAATTTGTACCATCAACTTATCAACGCAAAAATTACCACTGGCTAAGGGGCCTTAGATGCTGTTGGGTTGCAGCAAAGTGTTCGACCCGGGCCTTTCGCTGGATTGAATCAGGCCCACATCTAATTGGAGTCCCGTGGCAACAACCACCTGAGAGAAGAGAGGTGGACAACTCGGACAGGTGAGGTGGCTCTGTCATCATGATTTTGTGGTCTTCAGTCTTCTGAGTTGACTCGAGTAACTCGTTAGTTGGTTTTCGGTTTCGCCGTGTTTTCTGCTTTTATAATTTTTCTACCAAAAAAACGTTAATTCTTTTGTTTGTTTGACCATGTCTTGTGCTTCTGCAACTGCTGTAGCATCAGTCTACATTTCCGGCCCCAACTGTCCCGGCAGTCTCACCCACATACCCATTTGGAGAAGCTCTTCTCTCAGACCACCGCCGCCGTCTTCTCTCGGCGACTTCTCCTCCAAGATCCCATGTGGGTCTTTCAGGCGGAGCTCCGTCCTCACTGGATTCAGAAGTACATCCCCCGTCGTTATGCAATGGCAGGACTGCACGTAACTTCCCAAATTTTTCATTTATTTATTTATTTTCTTGCTGCCCAATTTGAGTATTATGGCTATCAGAAAGTAGTTCGATTGGTAACATGGATTAATATGTGGAATTATGTTTTGGTTACTTGGGCAGATTATACATTAGCAAATTGTTATTTGTTTTTTTATTTGTACAAGCAATAGTGGGGAGGGGGGAATCGAACCTAGGATCGTGGATCGGGGCTCGGGTTAAGTGCTCTTAACCAACTGAGTTACAAGCCCGTTACTCCATTAGCAAATAGTTATTGATTCAATATGTAATGAAACAGTGAAACTGTTTCTTATGTTTGGGAATTCCTACGATGCTTAATCTTTTTTTCGGAATAGTTTTATAGTACAATGCAAAACCATAAAGAATGTGAACTAGTTCTTGGAGTGAGGTGTAGCATGCTTGTGATCAAAGCCTTACTTACTGCTACTGATTACTAGACAATGTGATCAAATGCAGAGTAAAGATGGAAATTGATGTGCCTATTTCCGTTGCATATGATTGTTACTCTGATCGTGAGGCGATTCCCCGTTGGATGCCTTTTATTTCAACCGTGAAGGTGCTAAACTACTCTCCTACTACTCTTTAGATGATATTCAAAGCAAATTTGATTTTTCTTGTCAGTGCCTACTCGAGAATTGAGATATAATCACTTGTATCAATACTTTCCCAGCCTACATTTTGTTGTTAAAGTTCGCTAATTGTGAGGGAATAATTGATTTGCTCTGATCTGATTCCTCAAGAGTCGAGAGTAAAATGTTGCAGCGGATATGATTTCAAGTTGGCCGATTAAAGATTCAGTTTTTTCATTTTTCAAAGATTGATACTTGATTTGTTTTCGTCACATTTTGAAAGATTGATATTTGATATGGTATATAAAAACAGATATTGGAAGACCAGCCTGACCTATCACGATGGTCACTGAAGTATAAAGCTTTTGGTCGTAATATTGAATTCTCATGGCTTGCTCGGAATATGCAGGTAAGATTTACGTTTTACTTAAAATCTGTTTTTCCTTCCGTAATTCCTTCATCTACTGTAAGAGCTGAGTTCAATGATGTGTCCTTACAATTCATGCAGCCTACACCAAATCAGAAAATCCACTGGAGATCTCTAGAAGGTCTTCCTAACAGGTCAGAAGACGAGATATTTTAGCAGAAGCTGTGTACTTTAGTAGCGTTTTTGCCCAAACTATAAGTGTGGTTCTTGTCGTCTTTACTTTAAATGAAGCATTTGACAAGAGTGCATTTCAAGCACTTACTTACAGTTACCGGGATTTGTCTAACAGCGGTACTTGTACACTGTCATCCTAGAGCTTATATGTTAGTCATTGTTTAAGATTTACCATGGAAAATATGATAACTCAACAAATAAAAACAATTACCCATAAAATTTTAGTCATATATGTGGTTTCTGCGTTGGTACATAGAAAACTAGAAGCTTAGCGGTTCAATCCCTAGCACAACTAAAGGACGGGATGTTAGTCTTTTGTCATCTTAAGTGGAAGCTGCATTTCATAGGATGCAAATGAGTAATTGAGAAAACAGTGAAAAATGTTCAATATATCTTGTTTTGAATTGTCTGGAAGCCACTCTGTAGTGTATCACAAACAAAATGATGCTCATGTCATTGAGGTTACAAACCTACAACATGCACAAATATAATGTTTAACTAGTGATTGTATGTTGTATGCAAATCAAGCAGACGCTTTCCTTTGCTTTATATTGATACTGTAATCTTGATAAACTGTTTTACTTTTTGTATCTGCAGAGGTGCTGTTAGGTTCTATCCAAAAGGTCCTTCATCATGCTTCGTAGAAGTGAGGTTTCTGTCATATATTGAACTTCAATTTTTAGCAATTCTTATTTCGTAGTGTTCTACATCTTTATTCACTTGGTATGATCAAGACATCCAATTGGTGCCTCGCGAGGGGTGATCAGTCGTCGTCAATTTGATTATTTTACAACTTTTCGTCATTCCTTGGCCATCAATTGAACAGCATAAACGCATCTTGATTGGATTGGTAAAATGCAAAATAATTCCTGTTGACAGGATTTCCTGTTCCAGGCTTCCCATATCTAGGAAACGGCCATTTTTGCTTCTCATTTTTCACATTGTATTGCTCATATTGCTCTTATCAATTTTCAATTGCAGCTAACGGTGTCATATGAAGTTCCGCCAATTCTGTCTCCAGTGGCATCAGTAAGTATTCTAACTCTGTGCTTAAGATATTATACATTCTCCTGTCCGGAGACCCTATCCAGATCCAAGTCAGTCAAAAAATGTAGAGATGTTTTTCAATTGCAATGTTGTTTACTTTACGGTGGGGGTGTAGTAATCCATCATTACTTTGATTTCTGATGTGAATCCTCCAGGCGCTTCAACCATTTCTTGAAAATTTACTTGGACGTGGCTTGGAAAGGTTTGCGACATTTGCAAGAACCTACAAAACAGACTCACCCGTTTGATATTTTAAACGAGTAACCACTGCATCTTACCGCGTGATTTTCCCACTGAAGCATTGTTTGATATTTATACCATTTGGGTCCAACGACCAGCTTCTCTGAGGCTGGCTTTTCCCTCTTGTAAGTTACTTCTTCCCAAAGGCAAAGAATGAAGAAATTATTCATATAACCTCAACTTTTTGCTTGAATTGGTAACCAATGAAATACTACTGCTCTCTCTCTCTCTCTCTCACACACACACATGCACACGCACACACACAGTGTTCTTGCGCCACTCCTAATATTGAGAATGTTTTGTGATCTCAATCAATTTACACAGCGTCGTCAGGGATTCGTCGCATTTTCTCAATTCAATCAGGGATTCTTCGCATTTTCTAAATTCAACCAGGGATTCGTCGCATTTCCCAATTCAATCATGACTGTCAATTTCCAATACTACTGACTGGTCCAGACAAGCGTCTGTCAAATGCTGTGAATAACTAGTGCGTTATTTGTTGATAACCAAGTGCCAAAAGGAAAAAGCACACTCGAGAAAGAAAGAAAGAAAAATGAAAATGAAGATCCCACTAATATACATAAATACACATGACCGGATTAGAAAAGGGCTACAGCGGATGGACAATACAATCACACTGGACTAACTAAAAGAAAGAATGTATCAACAACATGCATCTTTTTACAACACTACGCCATCCGATCCACACCCCCTTTCTTATGTATGTACATCAACCCTGAATTCACCGAGGTATACACGAGTAATCCAAACACCTACAAAACTGCTAGCTGCTTTTTTATCTCGCGACTGAAGCAGCCGAAACAATGTATGGTCGCTTACGAGGAAGACCCTTACTGAAAAACTGCATGTACAATCAGCTACTGGCACTACTGTCCAACAAGGCCCTCAAGCTACAAAGGGCCTCAGCAGAGAGGCTGCAGCACCTTAATCTCCGTTCTCGCTGTGGCGATAGATCCCGGTGCTCAAGGGGGGAGAAGCATACAACGATCACCGTGAGGTTATCAAACGTGTTGAGGCGAAGAGCCTCCATGACAAGGTCCCTGGCACACTGCTCGGGGTCGTCATGACGCCTCAGCCCGCGGCGAACAAGGCTAACAGCATGCTGACTAGACATCACATCCCAAATCCCATCACACCCTATAATTAGAAACTCGTCATCCTCTGTTAAAACCACCTGCCGGAACTCGGGCTCGGCGATTAGGGGTGAAGAAGATCCACGAGGAAACTTCATGTCCCAGTCGCCTAATGCTCGGGTAACTGATAAGACACCGTTCAGATACCCATCATCAACATATCCACCTAATTCTTCTATCCGCCTCCTTTCTGAGGGATATATTGGCCTGTGGTCTTGAGACATATCAATGGCTTCTCCTTTCCGACAGAGTACTGCTCGGCAGTCCCCAGCATTGGCCACCATTAAAAGCCTGGAGAAGGTCAATTACAATGAGAGACTAAAAAATATAGCATGGACAGAGACAGAGAGAGACAAATGCCAACACTAACAAGGTCTGTAACAACTAAGATAAATCTCACTCGGGATAGCTTAAATCAACGCAACAGGTTGACCAATCATACAAGACCTACTAGTTTCGAAAGGGTAAAACATTGCCACATAATTTTGTGGATAGAAGAAAATACTAGTCAATGGTAAATTTTGGAAGTGAAGTCTAGTTACGACAAGGAAACCAGGTCCTTTTTTTCAGTGGAAAGAGTGGAAAAAGATTTTAAGCAGAAGTATACCTTCCAAATATCATAGCAGTTAATGCTGTTGTCCCCGAAGAACTGCTTACACTGCAGTCATCAGCCAAAGCAAGGTCAACCACATGAAATGCCTTGCGGAGGGAGTTCTCAAGCTTCTCTGAGAAAATTTCATCAACGTCAGAAGTTCGGGGAAAATTGGCATCTTCAAAAAAGAGTCTGAGCACATTTTTCCGGACATAAGCAGCTGCTTCAGGTCCTCCATGTCCATCAAATACCTATATGACATTTTCAACCACAGTAAGCTCCAAACAAAGAATCAACCAAATTCAAGGCCATTGCAATTACAAGTCCAAGGCGATATATTACCCCATAAAATGCATTTGGCTTAGCAAAACTAAAGAGTGGTCCCAAGTGTGAAGATAGATCATCTATTAGAATATGTTCATCTTCCATGTATCTACGGGGTCCAATGTCAGCAAAGCTACCAGAACGCAGCTTGGGGAAGAATTGCTGGTCGGCCGAGGCAGGAACCAAATCTGGAATTTTGTCCACAGGCTTAGCATCCTGAAAAGGAGTAATGACAGAGAAATTAAACGCCAATATTTCAATTGAAACAAAAAAACTACTAATCCTGCTTGCAAGCATAGTTGTTAATGAGCAACAATTTACCCTGCTGAAGTTCCAAGGCATACGACATATATGAAGAGAACGTACTAAACCACAACAACCTCCCGAGCTTTTGCAAACTTAATTTTATACAGGTCATATTTTCAATTTACTAGGCAATTCATAACGGATAAGTTTGACAACGATCTGATAGTTCTATGCTCACAAATATACTTAAAGCAGTGATAATATCATCACATCAAGGTTACCAAAAGTCCCGCCTTATTAGACTAGAAATTGACTACAATTTCATCTACATCAAAACTCAACCAATGTTTTGATGAAAGATTCTAAAACACGTTAGGCACTAATCAGGCAACGGGCTGGAGCCTAACGCCTAGGCGGCTAGGTAGATTTAAGTAAATCTATTATATTTTGTGTAAATAAGTATCATTTATACTTAAAATATATATAATTTCATCATAAACTACCAAATAGAATGACATATATACTATGATGTATTGGAACACAATAAAAACATGGGAAATAAGCTTATAATGTGTGTTCATTTAAGCATTCAACAAGTTTCTTACAATTTATTAAGAAAAATAAAATACAAAATAAAAGTTATCTATTTTTCATCTAAATGAATCACAACCTAGACGGATGCCTAGAGTGTCTAGATGGGTGCCCAGCGGGTTCCTAACATGTCTGGATGGGTCCCTAGGCGATCTAGGGGTCTAGGTCAAAGCGTTCTTCTTTAATTTTAAAAAAGCTAGGCATTAATCGGGACGGTAGTTCTAGTTGGGATTTTTAGAACAGTTGAACACAATACAATCCTAATTTCTCATATGTGATAGCAGAATTTCTCAGTAAGCAAAAAACCCAATTTCGAAAAGTCAGATCCCAAATCATCAAATTTCAAAACCCAGATGCATGATCACCTAAAAAGTAAAAACAAACAAACCCACATGGAGTTTAACAACCAAAAGATTAAATAGTCCAAAAGCAGGGAACTTGAGGTTCAGAAAACTCACGACGGCTTGCGAGCTAAAGAGAGCGGCGGCGGAGACCGGTTCCGAAGAAAGATTCCGGTCAAAACTCTTGGGCGACGAAATCGATTGGGTAACTGCAACTACATCTTCAACTTCGTGAACATTTTTGGTAAAGTACTGAACATCCAGCACCGGCACGCTCTGCTGACACACAACCTTAGCTTCTGCCACCATTTTCTATCAAATCATGCCACGCAAACAAACACCCCCAGAAAATATCACGATCCCACAACGTTGTTAAACTCGAACAAAACTTCGACAACCAACGACGGAGACGACGGAGACGAGGAGGAAGAGAATCCGATAACTTTTTTTTTTTTTTTTTCCCGCGGTTTCTGGAAAATATTTTCGCACTTTCGGTTCGTTTTTCCTTTTCTTTCGCTGAATCAGCAAAAATCGGGGGAGTTGTGGCTGAACCGGTATATATATGGTCGGGTGATTTGGCGAAACCGGTTACCGCGTGACCTTTGGGATGTTTCCTCGATATTACTCAAATGCCCTTCATTCCCTCTCTGGACTCCAGCACGAATAAGCTGTTGCTAGCCGAGTTGACTTTTCAGTTTTCCCAATGCTATGCAGATAATAAGCAGTTTTTTTTTTTTTTTTTAACACGAAAGAAGGAAAAAAAATAAAAAATACTAAACAACTAATTTAGCTCTAAAGATTTAGATCAGTCTTTGAAAACAGTTCAAACTAACAAAAAAAAAAATTGCAATCTTTTCAATATCCATCTCATTATTTGAACTCAATTTAATTAACCCGTCAGTTATAAATTACATCCAATTTTTTATTTAGTGTAACGTTTTGATCCACTAATACTTGTTACATGGGGAGACAATACATCTTTAAATTAGAACAGTGAGCGACGATAATGTTCCATGCAATTTATACTTGAGCAGAGGGTAATTTAGGAAATAAGTTGCTATTGCCGTGTTGGAACTTTGAACAAGCAAATGTCAGCGTGCACACATTACAATACTATGTGTGCTGACGTTGCGGGTGCTTGATGGGACGGAAATGTTAGAGTAAACGGCATACATTTAGCAGGCTGTCGTCGAATGTTTTCATCTAACTCGCCAAACGCGTACGAACGATGGGTAGGTTCCGCGTCGAGATACTTGGACGGTGTGATGCAAAACACGCCCAGTGTCTCGTCTCAACAAAACTTTCTTCCATAAAAAATACTAAAAAGATTCTTTCGAAATGTGATTTTTATATAAATTTTTTATTATTTTACTGTTTAATATTAATTTTCGTATTAATATTATAAGATATTTACTTTTATAGAATCACTTTAGTATTCTCTTCTTCCATACAACCTCCGACACCAACGTGTTTTCTGTTCTTGTTGTTTCGGTCGATCCTTGTACACAATTATTGACCCGGCAAAGTAAAAATAAATTATTATTAACACTTTAAATATTTTATTATGTATTTTTAATTTTTTATATTTAAAAAATATAAATGTAAAATAAAAATTTTAAAATACGAGTACTCTTCCCAAATAAAATCGTTGGCAGTTAAAGATCTTTGCATGCATGATTGCCAGGTGGCATAGCAATCACCAGAATTTATTGTTTCTGGATTCTGGCATTCAGTGGCTGTAATTATTGTACCTCGTTATTCTGATCCTGGTTAGGATCACGCCCAGCACTAGGTGTCCAATTATTGGGGTTGCGAAGAACAGAGAAGTTTTTAGTTGTGATGGAAACACGGGTAATACATCATGTGTTTTTCTGTAAGTAGTAAAAAATTTTATTTTTAAGTTATTAACTTTTTAACATATATATCTCACTATTTATATAACTATACGTGATGTATCATCTTGTGTGACGGTCATACTAAAAATTTTCTCAGAAGAACATCAGTTGACGTTTTACACGTGGCTCCGCCCAAATGCCAATGATCTTCCTTTATTAGTACTAGATGTGTGTGATTAGGTGACACACCATTTATCTTAACTTATGCCATAAAATTAATTATTAAATCTTAGCTAAAATGCTAAAGTGGAAGTGGGTTCGGTAATCCGACTGATCAAGCCACACTAATCACATATGAAAGATGATGATTGACTTTTTAATGTCTCAAGCGCAAATTAATGCTCCTCCTATGTTAGGGTTATTGGTTCTAGATACAACCAGTAACTTCATGGTGTGTGGACCACCAAGAACCTAAAACTTTCACTACAATTATGTCTTTATTTTTATGGTTTATGGCTGGTTTGCCTCAATTACAAACAATCACTTGATTAATGTAAGCATTAAGCAACACATTCATAGTTTGTTAGTTTCTCTAATTTGGGTTGAACACAATTTAAGATATGTTTGATAACTATTTCAATTTTAGTTGACAATTTATTTTTTCTTGGCTTAAGATATGAGAGAAGTATACAAGAGAAATAAGGGATGAATAAGGAGAATTGGAGAGAGGAGAATAAATAAGCACAAATTAATGAAAATAATATCTTAAAAGTGAAAAACAACTTAAATTATGAGTTGTTTGATAACCATTTTGTTTTTAATTTTTAGCTTTTAGTTTTCACTCTTTTTAAAAACTGAAAAATTAAAAAGTGAAAAATCAAAGAAAACTGAAACTAGTTATCAAACAAGATTTCAATTTAAAAAATAAAAAAAATAAAAAAAAACTAAAACCGAAATAGTTATCTAGCGTAACATTTCTTCTCTATCCACTATGTTCATCCCTCTTAACTTCCATGTATTTCTCTTCTATCAACCACACAATAAGTAAAAACCAAAAATTAATTCCGAAAAAATCAAACGGGCTATTGACCATTCATTAGTTCAATGTGCAATTGAAGAAAAACGTCTTTAAACTCATTACGTTTTTCCAAACATATTTTATGTATAATATTGAAATTTTATGGGATCATTTGATAACTATGAATTTACTTTTTAGTTCTAGTTTTTTTTTTTTTTTTTTTTTTTTTTTTTTTTGGTTCCCTCCATAGAGAGAAGGGAGGAATATGAAGGAATGGGAAGGTGGATCGTGGATAAAGAGCGGAGGGTAGGAAGAAATGAACGAGAATGTAGGGGGAGATTAAAAAAAGCCCTCTTGTTTAGGTCCTTACGACGACACTAACCCTGTTAATTTAATAATTGAAGTAAGAGTAAATTGTAGCAATGATCTCTTAACTTTAACTCAATTGGAGTAATAATTCCTCAACTAAAAATACATTATCATTAGTCCCTTGACTCATCAAAACGTGCATTTATGGTCTCTCAACTAAAAAATTTATTACCACGGTTTTGTTTTTAGGAACTCACGCGAGTAAAACTTACTAATGGGTCACCCATCATAGGAATGCTCTGGCCCCTTTCTTACTTAACTTCGGAGTTCTGATGGAACCCGATGCCAATGAGCTTCCAAAAGACTTCGTGCTAGGTAGATATGAAAATATACATATAAGGCTTATAGGATCCACTCCCCTAAATAATGTGGGATGTTACATAGACTTGCTCATGTGACAGGTTGAACTATTTTGCCGAATCAATATACGTTTCCCAATGGCAGGCATATTTCAGATTGTATTTTGTTGCCCCTTCAGTGTGTTAATTTATTAGACAATAAGTGTTTGGGGGTAATATCATTATTAAGTTTGATGTTGTTAAAACTTTTGATACTCTCAACTAGAAATTTCTTGATCTAGTGCTTACAGCTTCTGGTTTTCATGTCACGTTTGTTTAGTGGATTCGTGCAATCCTTACTCCTGCTCTATTGTCTATTTTATTCAATGGTTCTCCGGTTATTTTTTTTAATGTAGTGTGGGTGTTCGCCAAGGGGACCCTCTATCCCCTTTTATTTTTTGCCTTCCTGAAGAGGTTCTTAGTCGAGGCCTTGTGGATCTGTAAATTTAAGGAAGCTCAAACTGATTTCTTCCCCTCATGGAGTAACTGCTCTTTCTCATATTCTCTATGTAGATGACGTTATGGTTTTTCTGCAGAGGTGACATGCGCAAACCTCTTATGCATTATACTGAAGAATATGGTGTAAATTATGGCCAACTTATTAGTAAGGCTAAGTTCCGTTTTTATGTTGGGAATCTGCATCCATGCGTCGTGCTCTTATTTTATCCTGGCTTGGTGTATTTGCCGATGAGCTTTCTTTTATTTATTCGAGGGTTCCTATACTTAAAGTCAAACCTAAGAGGGAATATTTTCAAGCTTTTGTAAATAAAATATGTTCTCGAATGTTTCAATGGCAAGGTCATTTTTTCTCAATGGTTGGTTGTGTTACTTTGATTAAGTCTGTTGTTGTGAGCATGCTTTCTCATACCTTTTCAACTTATTTCCTACGATATTAAACCAGGTTTGTAGTTGGGCTTGAAATTTTATGTAGACGAAATGTGCATGGTAAAATTGTTTTGCTCCTTTAAATGAAGGACTCTTTGCATTTGGAAAATTTCGACTTTAAATAAGGCTTTTTTTTTTTTTTTTCTTTTTTTTTTTTTAAACATAAGGAGGTGGATCATCCCAAAAACCAGCTCAAAGTTATCGCAGATAGTTCAAGTTTAGGGAGTCCCATCATATCATCAAATAATTGAGTTCAAATCCAATCCAATCAGAAGGATTCTTAAAATAATGGTACTCAAGATCCATATTATAACTTCACTTGGCAACGCCATCTGCCACCATATTATTCTCTCAGAAGTCATGTACTAGCTCACATTCAGCTATGCATGTCATAAGTAGTCTACATTAATCAATGATGGTTGCAAGAGAATGCAAGCTGATATCAGTCATATTATCAATTAAATTAACCATTCGACCAGTATCCATCTCCACACATAATCTTGCTTGTGAACTACAAGTTTCAATCCGAAATATAGTCCCAAATTTCAGCATCAACCACCTGCCCTTTGCTCAAGTTGACAGAGAACCTGCCAAGCCATTCATCGATGTTATCTCTAAGAACTCCTCATGCACCTATATTTCCAGTAGCATTAATCCGAGAGTTGTTCACATTGAACCAAAAGTAATTTGATTTAGTTCGGTTTTCAAATTGTTTGACTTTTTTTCTTAGTCGAAACCAATCAAACGGGTCAATATGGTTTGAATCGGGAATGAAATTCTGTTATTTGGGTAATTTTTTTTATTGAATATGTTTTGATGTCAAGGATGGGAATCAAATGTGGGCCAAAATGACTAGGCTAGTTCATTTTATCGAGGCAGGCAAGCGAGGATAAGAATTGGGCCTAAGAAAGAGATAAAGAAAGGGACAAAGATTGTCAGCCCTTTTATTTTCGATATTTTCTCGTGCTTTTTTGTTTGTGTGGTCACGGTTAAGTTACGACAATATTTTATATTATTATTCATTTTTACCTTATTATCTTTATAAAAAAATATAAAATATTAACATTGTTTAATCGTGACCACATAAAACAGAAAAGCAGAAAATCCTTGTCCTAAAGAAATTCATATGGGGAAGAAGAGCAGCCAAGTCTCTAACTGCCATCATAATTGTGAATAAAGAGAAAATTTTCAAAGGGGCAGGGGACAGTGGGGCCCCACGAGGGGTTTGAACGGTCAAAAAAGGAGGAGAAAGAGACTGTTGAAAGTCGAAAACAAAGAGAGGATTGAGGAACGAAGAACGAGGCAAAGAGAGAGATTATTAGTTGATTACTGATAATTAAATGGTTGATTATTAATCTATATACATAAAGTAAGCACGATGGAACATTCAAAATATCATATATTGTCTTTTAAGAATTTCAAAAATTACAATTGAACCAAAAAAAGTTTAATTAATTCATCGCTTTTTAATTTTCAATGAATATAAATTTAAAACTTCACAAAAGAAAAAAAAATCTCCCACGTTAGTAGGTGGTTAAGTTTCATGTTTTTGCTTTTTTTTTTTTTTTGAATGATTTTTAATAAAAATATAAATTAGCGAATTAAATAAAAAAAAATTAAAATGAAACATAGCCTAACCAATTGCCGGAGGCTTGTATTAATATTAAGAAAGCACACATAAATGTTTGAGCTCTCCTCTTCTCTTCTCCTGCGCTTTGATTTTTGATCCCCTTCCCCCACCCCCCCCAAAAACCAGGCAATCTCCTCTCTCTCCTCTCCTGTCCTTGACCAAACCAAATCAGACCAAATCCACTTCATTCATCTTGTATTTTCTCCAAATTCCAAATCTTCAATTACTGTACTATTGTATAAAACTATTACGCACGTTAGTAGGTGGAAAAACAGCCACCTATTTTAAATTTTGCTCACACTTTTATTTCAACTTATATTCTGGTTGAGCTGCTGTGATATCTTCTTAGAGTGTTGTTTTGTTTTTAATAAATTCTGAAAAATTTGTAATTACAGTTTAAGATTAATATTTCAACTAGGTTGTGTTTTCTAGGGAAGGACGATTTACGCAGGGTGATGTACTTGTTATTCCTTACAGGGTACCATGCCAAGACTTTACATATCCATCATGTAAGTGTGACCCTGTTTATAACATGGTGGAATGAATATTGGATGCCTAGGTACGACTTCATATTAACAAGGAGTCATTAAATTAAAAGTGATTGATGACCGTGTTTAACTCCTAAATTCTCCAATGTATATTCAAATACAATAAAATGCAGATATATATAGTAAATCAGTTTCCACTTTTTGTACCATTGAGCTTTATTTAATATTCATTTTGGTAAGATTTTTTTTTTTTTTTTTAACCTTTTGAGCATATTCTTAGACCAGCGATGGTAATAATGCAGAATCCTAAGTTCTTTATGATCGGAATCAACGGTTCAAATGCAGCAATCAGGCTAGTTGATAAGAGCAGAGGTTAAAATACATAGAGACATGTGTTTCAGTCAATTCTCTAAATCAGGTTCAACTTTGTCTCAATTATGCATAAAGTTATTATTGATACCTATAGTAAATTTTGAGTTGGATTTTGATACAAGTTACTTTATCACCGACACATTGTGTTGTACCACCTCCTTTTCTACTTATGCAACAAGGAATCATGACTGAATTTTTAATCTCTCATTTTAACCACATCACCACCAAATACTATTGTACCTTAGATACCAAGTAAACAGCCATCACTCTCAAATTCATATGAATAACTCATCATATGAAATGTACATAGTTGATACTTATAAATCCGCTCTTGATGAATTATTTAAAAATGAATGTGTTAAATTTTGGTTACGAATCCAAAAGCCGCAGCGGAGGATGGACATTTTTACTAGCCTCCAGCAGCATGAGAGAAGGGCAGCTACAACTGGATGGCATTAGACCCATTTGAATATCAGAAATCGGCAAACATGCAGCATGTTAAAAGTCAAAAAACTGTATATGATCTTAGAATATAAAATTTAAATTTAGAAATTTTTTCACATAGACTGATAGACATACATTTAGATAATAATTAAGATAATGACTAAAAGTGGAACCTATATACTACTCGAACTCTATAAGGATTTACGTACTAAACGGGTAACTTATTCAATAAAGATTGGGGAGACAAGTGCGGTTTGACGAGGACATCGAAAGGGGTGAGTTTCATGTTCGTAAGTCCGACGCTTCCGGTCATATCAACCGATGTAGGGATGTAGGGTTTATATAGACAAAAAAAAAAGAAAGATGAGGTTCTGAACAATGCCACGTGGTACTACGTGATTGGTTGAAAATCTTATCAAAATCTTAGCTAAATTATTGTAAATAGGAAGTGACACATGGCGTGTCGGGATTGGTTGAAAATCTTATCAGAAATCTATCTACAAAATAGTACGTTCGGATAATGACACGTGGCGTGACAAGATTGGTTAAAAATCTTATCGAAATCTTGCCTAAATTATTGTAAACAGGAAGTGACACGTGGGTTGTCGGGATTGGTTGAAAATCTTAGCGGAAATCTATTCAAAAAATAGTACGTTCGGATAATGACACGTGACGTGACGAGATTGGTTAAAAATCTTACCCGAAATTAAAACTATTTTTTTTATTTATTATTTTATAAAAAATTTATTTAATATTTTAAATGGACTGGGTGCCAGCGTATTTTTAGATTGGGTGCTAGCACATTTTTTTTTTGGGGTGGATGCTTTGGCCTATTACTGTTTATTGGGTCTATTACTGTTCACTGAAGTGGATAAATAAGCTGGATGCTGGCGCAAAGTTTTTAGTTGTGGAGTTGCTCTCAAACGCACGTAGAAAACCAGCCAGGGTCAAAAGCGTCACTTGAAGGCCAAAAGTTATACCAGGGCATGCTCTTCTACCACTACCAAAAGGCATGAGCTCAAAATGCTGACCTCTATTATGGGTGGTGGGAAATCTCTCCGGCTTGAACTCCATCGGTTCGGCCCAACCCCGTGGATTGGTTTGGATCTTCCACAGGTTCACCAGCAGCCACGTGCCTTTCGGAACATGGTAGCCTCCGACCGTACCGTCCTCGGTGAATTCCCTTGGGGCAGAGAGTGGTCCAGCAGGACTTAAACGCATTGCTTCTTTGACAGTTGCTTGCAGGTAGACAAGATTGCTGATATCTGATTCGTTCACTAGCCTTTCTTTACCAACATGCTTGTCTAGTTCTTCAAAGGGTGAAGGTTGTTCAAAAGTAGCGAGAGTGTCCATATCAGAGTCAACGTGGTTGAGTCACTCCCTCCAGCAAGCAAACTCTACAAATAATTGAATCATAATTGGCTTGGTTAGTTAAACCGAGTTCAACCGAGAAAATTTACTTAATTAGTTTGAACTTTTAAAAAGAGACAATCTTAGAGTTAACTATAAACAAATTTAGTATGTACCAAACATGTTGCTTTGATGACTGTATCAGTATCGAAGCCTGAAACATGTGCTCCATCAAGGACTCTGAGCATCACACCCATGAAATCTTGCTGATCATGGCCCTTAGCTCTTCTCTGCTTGTGCTCCTCCAACCATCCCATAACAATACTGTCCAACGCTTTGGCAGTTTTTTTCATAGCCTTCTGATGACCGCCCATATCCAACCACCAAAGCCAAGGAATAGCATCTCCCATCACAAACATTCCCACCAAATGAAAGAACTCCCTCATGGCCTTTTGCCAAGTTCTTGCCAACATTTAAGCCTCTCTTTCCGGCAATCATCCTTAAAACCACATTTAGAGTCAAATCCCCAAACCACTTTTTCATCTCCACCAAAATATCACACGAAGATCCACCATCTTTTCTTTCGGTCCATCGCTTGTACAGCTCTTTTAAACTCATCTCCACTTCGCATACTCCAACGCTTTTGAGTAACTCGAGCCTTCGGTTTGAGAGTAGCTCGAGGGATGTAAGTTTGCGTATTTCGCGCCAGTATGGACCGTAGGGGCTAAAGCCGAACATAGCAAAGTTATAGCTCAAGTGCTTAGCCCCTAGGGTAGCAGGACAGGAGGAAACAATCGAGTCATTGGTGGTGAAGCAATCCTTGGCAGCCTCCCAAAGTATTTACCACCAGAGCTGCGTGGATGCCAATTTTGATGGTGAAGATTGGTCCATATTTGTCAACCAAGGCTCCCAAGGTTATATGGGGAGGCTGGGATCCTCCGAATAGATCGAGATGACCTAGCAGAGGCAACCCACCTGCCAATTTTGGTGGTTTGGAACCCCTGGCATTGGTAGCGGCCCTAAACTTTTGTATGAAATGGTACGAAAATACAAGTATGGCAAGGAGTCCAGCTATGGCAGTGTTTAGGGATGGGAGAGAGAAATCCATTAATTGTAGCTTGGGTTACTTTGTTATCTATCACTACAATGATGCTTATTTACTGTACACGAATTTAGTACGTACCAAACATGTTGCTTTGATGACTGCATCAGTATCGAGAGAAGACTTACCCTGCAATCAAAGCCAGTTAAAGAATTTTATTCGAATCAGGAGAATGGGAGCTGTCGTGCTGGTTCAATCCGTCTTCGATGATCTCGCCGAGCTGGAAGGGGGCGGCAGAGGCAGCATCTCCTCCCAGCTCCTGGCCCACTGATGGTGGTTGTTGGACGGCATAGTTAACATAGTGAAGAAGGTAGCCAAAGAGAGGCTTCTGTATGCCACAATCGTCTCTTTCAGTGTTGAGATTTTGAGAGAGAGAGAGAGAGTGGAATGAAGGAGACTTGCCAACTTGTCTAGTCTCCCTCCCACCCCAGCTAAATCAACACGCGTATATTCTACCTCTTTCCTTTCCTAGATGACCCACACATGTACATCTAGATCCTTCTCTTCTCAGATAGACAAAAACGAAGCAGAAGACTCCAAAGAAACCTATGTCTTGTTGTTTCAAACTTTCTAGTTACATATCAATGTTGGAATCTTACCGAAAATGTCTTCGCAAAGAACAGCAAGTTCTCCAAAGAAATGAATCTATCTTTTGTGCCAGGTAATCCAAACTAAGCAAATAAGGGAATGGACAACACAAACTAAGCAATAAGATAATGCTGTCAAACTGTAATAATTAGAGAAGTATACTTGTGTTTGAATGGATGAACAGAACCGTTGTAATCATTTAGTTTACCGCCATCATTATGTCTATGTCTATTAGACCAAATTTCAGTAAGGGATATATAATTGAACGGATCAAAAATTCCAGCACAAATTGGAAGATCAATTATTCACCATACATTGCACAATGTGTATAGAGCAAGTACAAATTATAACAGCAGAATATTCTTGCATCCATTCCATAACAACCCAAACTTAAAAAACACAAAAACTCAGAAAAGATTAATAATTTACAGATGTTTAAAATGCAAGTGTATGATATAACAAATGGGTTTCTCAATCGAACTCAGACGCTTCAATTTTTCGAAACGGAGAACCAAAAAAATCAGAGAAATCAAACCAGAAACATGAGCATAAGAGTGACAAAATTCAACAGTAAACCAAAATCAAAAGGACTACAAAGTAAAATTTTATTCTTTCTGGCAGAATTAAGAAAGAATAAAATGTACAAATCTAAAAATGTATCCAAGCAGCAAATTTTAGTTGTTAGTTTACTCATGCATCATAATTTATAACATCCCAAAGAGATGTAAGAACAAATTACCTTGATATGAGGGTGGAGGCTAGAGGGAGATACATATTTTTAGTCGGGAGCGGGTATTTTTGGATTTTGGCAGTTTTCCTCTATGAGATGGTTCAAACATTCATCTTAGCTGACTTTTGTTACTACTACATAAAGAGGTAAGCCACGAAGAAGAAAAATCTCGTTTTCAACCCCTCGCTCATGTTAGCAGAAGTTTGTATACAATGCGTTACACTCTAATTATGAATCCAAACTCCCATGTTCTTGTGACCCTTTGAACACTTATTATGAGCTGTTTGATAACTATTTCATTTTTAGTTTTCACTTTTTAAAAAATTGAAAAATTAAAAAGTGAAAAATCAAAGAAAATTGAAACTAGTTACCAAATAAAATTTAAGTTTTCAAACAATACAAAAAAAAAAAAAAAAAAAAAAAACAACTGAAAACGAAATGATTATTTAATGAAACATTTCTTCTTTTTCCACTATGTGCATCCATCTTAACTTCCAAGTATTTCTCTTCTATCATCCGCACAAAAAGTTAAAACCAAAAATTAATTACAAAAAAATCAAACCGGCTATTGACCATTAATTAGTTCAAGGTGCAATTAAAGAAAAACGTCTTAAACTCATTACGTTTTTTCCCACATATTTTATGTATAATATTGAAAATTTATGGGATCATTTGGTAACTATGAATTTACTTTTTAGTTCTAGTTTTTTTTTTTTTTCCTTCGTAGGGAGAAGGGAGGAATATGAAGGAATGGGAAAGATGAAGGTGGATCGTGGATAAAGAGAGGAGTGTAGGAAGAAATGAACGAGAATGTACGGAGAGATAAAAAAAAGCCAACTTGTTTAGGCCCTTACGGATACACTAACCCTGTTATTTAACCATTAATTGAAGTAAAAGTAAATTGTAGAAATGGTTATTTAATTTTAACTTAATTGGAGTAATGGTTACTCAATTAAAAAATCATTACCCATGGTTCCTTAACTCATCAAAACGTGCAACTATGGTCCCTTAACTAAAAATTAATTACCATTGACCCCTCAATTTTAATCCAACTAAAGAAATGGTTCAACAACTTTAATCCAATTGTAGCAATAATGCTTTCAACATAATTCATTTTGACAAAATTCTGACGAAGTTGACGAAAAATATCATAGCTACAAGTTTTGATGAGTTGAGAGACCCCAATTATAGCAATGATCCTTCTAACATAACTCATTTTGACAAAATTTTGATAAAGTTGACGAAAATGATCATAGCTCCACATTTTGATGAGTTGAAGTACCAATGGTAATGGATTTTTAGTTGAGGGATCATTGCTTCAATTTGATTAAAGTTGAGGGACCATTGCTCCAATTTGATACAAAAAAAAAAACACAATGTGTTAGAAATAATGTGGTACTAAGTGACCATAGTACTACTATACCGTATTATTAAGTGACCACAAAAAATAGTTAATAGATAAACATATTTAGGCATTAAGTTGAACTTCCTAGTATTTCGATAAGGCAGAATGTTAATATGCATTATACTCGGAAAAATAAAATAAAAAAGTCATTTAAGCACTACTGAAAACAAGATTCTATCCAATGTTTCTTTGGTTGTCCAACGTTTCTTTGGGCATGTAATATTCTCTCTAAAATGAATTCAAGTTTTGTGGCTCTAATTCCTAAGGTTCAAAAGGCAGATTCTAGTTTCTAATTTTGCCCCGTAGCTATGGCTAATTTTATTTTTAAAGTCATTACAAAGATTGTCGCAGATAGACTTGCTCGTGTGACAGCTTGAACTATTTTGCCGAATCAATATGCTTTTCCCAAGGGCAGCCATATTTCAGATTGTATTTTGTTGCCCTTTGAGAGTGTTAATTTGTTAGACAACAAGTGTTTGGGGGTAATGCCATCATTAAGTTTGATGTTGTTAAAGCTTTTGCTACTCTCAACTGGAACTTTCTTGATCTAATGTGGGCCAATATAATTGGGCTAGTTCGTTGTATTGAGGCAGGCAAGCGAGGATAAGAATTGGGCCTAAGAAAGAGATGAAGAAAGTCATATGGGGGAAGAACTCCAACTGCCACCATAATTGTGAATAAAGAGAAAAATTTCAAAGGGAAGGGGGCAATGGGGCCCCGGAGGGGTTTGAACGGTCAAAAAAGGAGGAGAAAGAGACTGTTGAAAGTTGAAAACAAAGAGAGGATTGAGGAACGAAGAACGAGGCAAAGAGAGAGAAATTATTAGTTGATTACTGATAACTAATTGGTTGAATAGTATTAATATTAAGAAAGCACGCATTCTCTTCTCTTGTGCTTCTGAGTTTTGACGTGCCCCCCGAACCAAACCAAACCAGACTAAATCCATTTCTTCATCTTGTATTTTCTCCAAATTCCAAATCTCAAAATCTCACCTTTGCTTTTCTTAATTATTTTTCTCAGCCCGTACAAAATTGTCAATAATTGGATTGAGTGATTGATTGACATCAAAGTTTCAGAATTTCACATCGCCATCAAATCGCCGGCTCATGTCTCCGTCGCGGCGATTCCCTCACCTCCGCCAGCTTCCCAGCCGATCGGTAAATCTCTCCTTTTTTTCAATTTTTTTTTTGTTTTTGAATTTTCGATCTTGTGCTGAATTTGTATGAATTATAATTTGATTTCATTGACTTGCTTAATCCAATGTTGAATTATTAACTATTTTGAAGTGTGGATTTGTTTGGAAACAAATTCGGATTGGATTCTTTGGCTTCCGAGTTCCGACTCTTGTTTAATTATTTAATATCCTTCAAACTACAGTTGATAGATTCACCAATTAAAAAATGTAGTTAATACAAGGACCTGCTTCTTTATTTTAATTTACTTTAATTAACGGCACTAGTGCGTGCGATAGAGGATTAGGCGAGCAGAACCACACACCGGGCTGTATATTGAATAATGAAATTTCATAACATGTTCATTTTGCCTATGAAAATGTTATATTCCGCGTAATACTTAACATAAACTGCATTTTGGGCAAATGCATGATACGCGGTTGTATTTTCGCAGGGAAGTTATTGATTTGTTTGATTGAGCTGAGAAGAGGAATCGAGAAGGCGGTTTGCTCAGTTCCTTTTGTTTGAGCTCATGGCTTCCGTAAGCGTGGTTCCTGCTTCTGGTCTAAGAGAGCCCAGCGGAAATGCAGTTGGTGTTGATAATTTGCCTAATGAGATGAATGACATGAAAATTAGGGATGACAAGGTGAACCATGTGACGTCTTCTTATGGCTTTTACTCAAACTTGATCATTTTACGCAAGCTCCTTTTGGTTCTGAAATCTGGAATATATTTTCGTTTCCTATTTACAGGAAATGGAGGCAACTGTTGTTAATGGTAATGGAACGGAGGCAGGTCATATTATTGTGACAACTATTGGTGGAAAGAATGGCCAGCCAAAACAGGTAAGCTTTTGAAATGCCTTCTCTTTCTTTCCTGCAGCTGCATTTTGTAGTTTCAGGCGTTTCAGATAGATGGTGATATGCTTTTGCTTTCAATGACTGTAGACAATAAGCTATATGGCTGAGCGTGTTGTTGGCCATGGATCTTTCGGATTGGTTTTCCAGGTAATTTCTTATTTTACTTTTTTCTTATGTGTTTATTCTCAATAAACTGTTTGCAGCTGTGTTACTTCAAATTTTGTTCGAATTGTTTTGTTTCTTTTTATGTCAATGAATTGATATTTTGATTTTTTATTTCTCCAGGCCAAGTGCTTAGAAACTGGTGAAACTGTTGCTATTAAAAAGGTTCTTCAAGACAAGAGGTACAAGAACCGGGAGTTGCAAACCATGCGTCTACTAGACCACCCAAACATTGTGTCTCTTAGACATTGTTTCTTTTCAACAACTGAAAAAGATGAGCTATATCTTAATCTCGTACTTGAGTATGTCCCCGAGACTGCCCATAGGGTGATCAAGCACTATAGTAAGATGAATCAGAGGATGCCCCATATATACGTTAAACTTTATTTTTACCAGGTATTTTTTGTCATTTTAATTCTTTACAACATATTCTTTTTTCCTAAACTGTTCACATGAAACACACTACATGTTTCGAGGAAACTCTGCATGTTGCTCTAAATATTTCATAATTCTTATGATTTATCAGAGATTAATACATATGACCCAGTCATTTTTTGCTCTTTCCTCTAATACTGTATACGTTTGTACAGATTTGTAGAGCTCTTGCTTACATTCATAATACTATTGGAGTGTGCCACAGGGACATAAAGCCTCAAAATTTGTTGGTATGCTGGTATTTGCTCTGTTCTGTACTTTGGTTCTTACTGTGCATGCATATTAATTGATTGTCTATCCACATTCTCACAGGTCAATCCACATACGCACCAGCTTAAAATCTGCGACTTTGGGAGTGCAAAAGTCTTGGTTTGTTTTCTGCATCCAGACATTTTCTAGACACTTTCCTTTTATCTGTGGCTAGTGATGTTGCAAATCTGACTGGGTTGTACATATGACAGGTTAAAGGGGAACCCAACATATCTTACATCTGTTCTAGGTACTATCGAGCACCTGAACTTATATTTGGTGCAACCGAGTATACAACAGCCATTGACATCTGGTCCGCTGGCTGTGTTCTAGCTGAACTACTGCTTGGACAGGTAAGTATTATTCCTCAGTGATTTAATTTCCTCCATCTTTAGGCTTTGATATATGCGCTAATTAAGTAATACCTATTTCTGGCAGCCCCTGTTTCCTGGAGAAAGTGGAGTAGACCAGCTTGTTGAAATAATCAAGGTGATTGTGAGCCTTGATATTTTCAAGTTTAAGCTGTTCGGATAATGGTAATTGTTCTCATAATAACTTTTTTAATTCTCATGCAGGTTTTAGGTACCCCAACGAGGGAGGAAATAAAGTGCATGAACCCTAACTACACAGAGTTTAAGTTTCCCCAAATTAAAGCTCATCCGTGGCACAAGGTACTTGGGATATTATTTGTGGTTTATTTTCTTTCCAAGAAAATTAAATGTTAATATCCTTTTGTACATCATTGATGATCAGATATTCCACAAGCGGATGCCCCCGGAAGCTGTGGATCTCGTATCAAGGCTGCTTCAGTACTCTCCAAACCTTCGAAGTACAGCTGTGAGTATTTCTGATGGGGTCCATTATCAGTGTTCTCTTTCTGGCTGTTTTTGCATTCATCTATAGTCACTAGAGGCCTCAGTTTATCCCAAAAAAACAAAAATTGCTATAGTTGTACGTATGCCAAGCTGTTTGGGTGTTATTGTCCCCATCCTAAGAGATGCTCATTCATTGTTTGTTGCGTGTGGCAAGCCCATGTGGAGTCCATTTGATACTTCTTTCTTCTGTTGCATATGTGGAATGTATGTTGCTGGAGTCTGTCCTTAATTATCATGCATCCTACCTATGCCTTGCAGAGTTTTTTGTGATCCGCATCCGATTCTAATCTTTCTACTTGAGCTTTAGCTTGTTACGTCATGCCGTCTCAAGTTTTAATGTAAAGTGATGTGTTTTCAATGCAGTTGGAGGCCTTAGCTCATCCCTTCTTTGATGAGTTGCGTGACCCTAACACCCGCTTGCCAAATGGACGCTTCCTTCCCCCTTTGTTCAACTTTAAGGCTCATGGTAATAAGCGCTGTTTATTTTTTGCACTGTACGCTGTTCACTTTGGTTTTAGTCTTTGAGCAGTCTAAATCCTAACTAGCAATTCTTTTTAATGATCTCGCATTGATTAGAACTGAAGGGAGTACCTGCAGAAATGCTTGTTAAGCTGATTCCAGAGCACGCAAGAAAACAGTGCGCCTTCCTTGGGTCGTGACTCTTCTTTGTACCTGCTGTCTGAACTGCACAGAAAAACGTGGGATAATGTAGAACCGTAGCTTCAGTCCCTTGTTCTTTTGTTCCATTTATTTGTCTATCCGATTAAGCCTTGTATGTAAAACAACAGTAGATTAAGAAGGTTATTCTGCTTATTATGTTCCTCAAATCTTAATGGGTTTGCACACCCTTGATTTTCTTCATTCTATTTATAGATTGTAACCAGATCTTGGCACACCTGAATGGTTTCTGATGGATGTTGTTTGAAAAGAGGTGGTACTAAATTACTCGTTTGTATCTTTTAGGTCAGCGACCACTGTAAACACGAAAAGTTCCTGAAACAAGAAACAAGAATACCGTGTACAAAATATCTTTTTGTGTTTAATGATTTTGGGGTTACAATCTCTTTGTAATTTGATCCTCTGATTCTATCTTCGTAGGGTGTAGGTTTGTGGATGAGCTGTTGATCCAAAGGGCCGTCGGGGCTTGATCTAGGGATGAACAGTTGATGAACGGATCTTCGAGGGCTTTTGAGCTTGATCTTGAATACTGGGTGTATGGATTTCTTCAAGGGGGCCGTCGGAGCTTGATCTTGAGGGTTGATGGATGAGCGGATCTTCAAGGGCTTTTGGGCCTAATCTTGAAGACTGAGTGTATGGATTTCTTCAAAAGGCCGTCGGGGCTTGATCTTGAGGGTTGATGGATGAGCGGATCTTCAAGGGCTTTTGGGCCTAATCTTGAAGACTGATTGGATGTGTGGATTTGTTGAGGTTGTTGATCCAAAGGGCCGTTGGGGCTTGATCTTAGGACGAACGGATGATGAACACTTTCTTCAAGGGGCCGTCGGGGCTTGATCTTGAGTCGGCGGAAGTTCTTCAAGGGCCGTTGGGGCTTGACCTTGAAGGAGGGTTTGACGAAGAACGAAGAGTGTTTTCTTGATCCTTCGGGATTTGCTTGAGAGCTTTAGAGTTTCAAGGCTTCAAGGTTTTGGTGTGATGTAAATTCCCTTCTTTCTTTCTTTCTTCCTTTCTTTCTTTCTTTCTTCCTTTCTTTCTCTCTTTCTTCCTTTCTTTCTCCCCCTAAATGAATGCCTTGGCTTCCTATTTATAGAATTTCAAAACTTGATTTTTGGATTTAAATAATCAGATGAAATAAATCATTTCTGCCAAGTAATGACACGTGTCCTATTTGATGACTTTTCCAATTTATTTCGATTTTTCATTGAGTCACACGCTACATGTAAAATTTATGTGACACGTGAGTGTTGAAATTTTAATTATTGGTCAACATTCATTTCACCGAAATTTCGATGTCCACAAATGCCCCCACTTCAAGGCGCGTCGTAGACATGTGCTTGTCACGTGTAGAAGATGCGTTTTGAAGTCCCTTAATGTAGATGTCAACCCAAGGGCCGTCGAGGCTTGATCTTGAATTGAGCTGGAAATTTCTTCAAGGGCCATCGAGGCTTGATCTTGAGTTCGACTGGAAGATTTTCTGGTTTCCTCCAATCGTTGATTTTCCACAAGCTTAATCTTGAACTGGGCTGGAAGATTCTTTTGGTCTCCTCCGAAGGTCTGAACTTACTCCTTTTATCTGGAGTTGAATTTGATTCAAGGGTGGTGAACACTTGATTTTGAATCGGACTTGTGATTTCTTCAAGGGCCATTGAGGCTTGATCTTGAACTGGGCTGGAGGATTCTTCTGGTCTCCTCCGCTCGTTGATTTTCCTTTGTGCTACTCTTGAACTGGGCAGCAGGATTCTTTTGGTCTCCCCCCGAAGGTCTACGAGCGGTTTCAGGATATGGCAGGCAAGTACGAAGTGGAGGTGCTGACCTGTTTCTTTGTTCAATCTTTCCAATTCGTATTGAATACGAATCGGAAAGATTGAAGTTTCCTTGTCCCTTCTCTGGCAGTGTATCAACCGTTGAAGATGACTACTCGAGAGCAATACTAGGTAAGCAATCAGGAATAGGTTCCAGGTAGTCGGTTCCAGATCGGAAGACTGACTCCAAGTGCCGGCTGATTGCTTCTTTCACTTTGCCATGCGAGTAAGAACAAGGACAAAGGAAAAGACAGGGAAAAAGCATGATATGAGATACCTTTACTTTCGAAGAAGCAGCGAATGAATCAACACATATATTTGTTGTGCTTGTCTCCACATGCTTCGATGTATCATTTTCACTTGCCTTACTTGCTCCCCTTTGCAGAAGTGGTATTTCCTTATGCAGGTTTAGCATCTTCTCTTGTAGTATTTGTCCTCCGATGCAGGAGTTGAATGCAACCTTTGCATTTAAATGGTGCTTCACTTCTTGGTGGCAACTGGTTTGAGTGGAGGTTCCGACATATTGCTTTCTCTGTCCTTGTCTTGGCAGGTGAGAACAAGGGCAAAGGAAAAGATAGGGAAAAAGCATGATATGAGATACCTTTGCTTTCGCCCTTGATGATATGAGATACCTTTGCTTTTGAAGAAGCGGTGAATGAATCAGCACATGCTTCAATCTATCGTTTCCTCCTGGGTCATCTGTACTCCAGGCGTCTGGTATCTTCAAAGGTTGAATAGGTTTTCTCAAAGGAAGAAGAAGAATTGTGTATTTCGAGAGGCTTTGCTGGGAGTGCGCCCTCAGAGGTGAGGAAGAGTTGGGCATTTTCTTCAGGTCTGCCTTGCCATAAAAGACGAAGGTCGACACATATAGGGATTTCTTAATAGCAAGTGGTGGTACCGTTCTTTTACCCTTGTCGACAAACGTCTCTTCGATGTCTGAACGACGCCTCTTCGATTTCTGAACGACGCCTCTTCGATTTCTGAACGAGCGCCACTTTTGACAAAGTTGCACGCGTTTTCTGAAAAGCAGAGAAAGCGTCGCCGAACTTTGCGCTTGTCGGCTAAAGACGTGTAGTTGCGATGATGGCCTCCACGTGTTCTCGACTTTGTCAGATATCTTTTGACAAAGTTGAACGCATTTTCTGAAAAGCCACGAATGCGTCGCCGAACTTCACGCAGGAAAATCCGGATTTTTGAATCGGTGGTCGTGTCGCTTGGCTTTTTACAGAGGTATCGATCACTCCAGCATACACACTCTGAAAATTGCCCATTCTTGAAAATCGTCTCCGGCCTTTTGAGAATTATCTTCATCCACCCATTCTCTCTGAACACCTTTGAAAAAAAATGACTAACTCATCGAACCTTTGCTTAGATTTGAGTCTCAGCAGCGATCCGGTTGCACCCGGTCAAGGTAATGTATGGCGCCCTTCTTTTTTATCTTCTAACGGTCCTCTTACAGGTGAAGACTCTGTGATGCAGGACGCCACAACAGCTACAATAGTAGCTAGGAACCTCCTCACTCCAAAAGATAGTAGGCTGCTGTCAGGACGGTCCGATGAGTTGGCCGTTCAAGAGTCCCTCGCTCTCAGCGTTCAGTGTGCAGGCTCTGTGTCCAACATGGGCCAACGCCTACTTGCTCGCTCCCGTCAGGTTGAATCGTTGATGGCAGAGGTGGAAAGTCTCAAGCAAGAGATCAAGCAGCTGAAGTATGAGAATAGAAGTTTGCACGTGCTTACAAACAACTATTCGACGGGCATGAAGAGGAAGCTTGATGAGCTGCAAGAATCTGAAGGTCGGATTCAAAGTGACCGTCAAAGGTTTTCGTCTTTCCTCCAGAGGCACCTTTTTCCTGGGTCATCTAGCGTTCCACCCAGTATTGAGGCCTGGAATGCTCTAGCTTCAATGCCTCCCGCTCCGATGCCTTCCGCTTCTAGAGTTTTGTCAAGTAATGGGGCTTCACGTGAACATCCTTTGTGAAAGCTCCATCTTTTTTTTTTTTTTTTTTTTTTTTTTTTTTTTTTTGTACACACTTGTAATTTCTTGGAGATTAATGGACATACTTTATTTTATTCAGTGTATTGTGTTAAATACAAATAAAACATATACATCACTAAGTTTTTTTTTTTTTTCTCCTTCGGTGGCGCTGATCCACCAAAGTTTTTTTTTTTTTTTTTTTTTTTTTTTTTTTCCTTCGGTGGTGCTGATCCACCAAAGTTTTTTTTTTTTTTTTTTTTTTTTTTTTTTTTTCCTTCGGTGGTGCTGATCCACCAAAGTTTTGTTTTTTTTTTTTTTTTTTTTTTTTTTTTTTTTCTTTTTTTCTTCGGTGGTGCTGATCCACCAAAGTTTTTTTTTTTTTTTTTTTTTTTTTTTTTTATGTTAGAAAGTGGCCAACTTGGCTATGCTTTCAGCTAGACAACAATTGCAAATGCTTTTGGCTATAAAAAATTATAAAGGAAGAAAAGGAGAAACATTTTCCTTGTTTTAGGGAGGAAAAACAGGAAAGTGTTTTTGTTTTTTTCTTCCACATCCGTTGGTTTAAATAGCCTTTGAAGCAAAGGAAAAAAAAAAGTGAAGATAGCTCATTTCGGTTTTGGAGAAAATAGAGAAGAAGAGAGAGCTCAATACTCTGCTGGGAAAAAGAAAAAAAAAAAAAAAAACTGCAAATAGAGAAGAGAAACTGCTGCTTCATTTGGTTAGTAATCATCTACCAAAGTAGTTGTTTTTTGTAATAGCTTTGAGCTATATGTATAGAGAAGAAATTATTCATTATATTTCTTCCTCTATTTGTTTCTTTGGTGTGTGAGAGCTTTTGGGTGTATTGGGTTATTTGGGCTGTGAGATTACCAACACTTTGTAAACTCCCATTTGGTTGATAGTGGATTATTGGGTGAGCTCCTACTGCTCCAAGGACGTACTCCAGTTACACTGACTGTGGAGGAACCTTGTTAAAATTTTTGTGTCTTTTATATTTTGTTCTTGCATTTTTTTTTTTTTTTTTTTTTTTTGTGTTTTTTTTTTTGTTTTTTTATTATATATATATATATATATATATATATATATTTTTTTTTTTTTATTAATTTTTTTTTTATATGGTGATCTGCAAGGCTGAGGCTGCCAAATCGACGAAGAACCCAGGAACGCGTAAATTGGTGGTGTAGAAAGAGTGGTGTTGTGCAAAGATTGCAAAGGGATTTTTTGCTGTGTAATGCCTTTTGGTCACAGTCTTCCCTTGGTAGTGACGTTGCCGTGCCTCTTGCCGCTGCTTGGAGCTTGTTGCAGTGTGTCACTTTTACCGTGTGGGGTTATGCAAAAGACTGCAGCGAGTTTATGCTGTGTAGTGCCTTTTGATCATAATTTTCCTCGGTGGTGACGTTGTTGTGCCTCTTGTTGCTGCTTGCTGCACCGTCATCGCTGCACACCATTGCACTGTCTGTTGTCCTGCTGTTCAAGTTTTGTGGCTGTTTTTTTTTTTTTTTTTTTTTTTTTTTTTTTTTTTTTTGCGGTCATGGTATTTTTCAAATGTTTTAAGAGCAACACCATTACCATTCTTGCGAAGGAAAATGATTCGCAAGATAGGGGAACAACTCTGAAGATTTACGCCCCACTGACTGGCCTTAAGGCGCTTGCTCTTCCTACAAAAGACAACTCCATGCATATTAAGTCGTGGTCTTCTGAAGTATCTTGGAAGGTGGCAAACTTTGTTCGATCAAATACGAAGAGGGAGGCGTGCACACCGGGGATTCTTATCTTGAACCCTTCACACCATGCTCATGACAGTCATCCGGCTTCGTTTAAGCTTCTCGGAGATCACATCCGCAGCGGAGCTATGGCTTGGAATGATGCCTTGTCGACTACCGGAGAAGCTGTTTTTGATGAGTCTTATTGGGAGTGGCTTGAAGATGTCTTGGGCCGATCTAAACATGTGCTTACTAGCATGGGCCTTTACCATGCCGTGTACGCATCTTTGTTTAGTTATGATCTCCATCATTCTGTCCTTCATGCGTTCTTCGAGCATTGGTGTTCAGCGACTAACACGCTTCATACAGCTCAAGGAGAGATGTCAATTTCACTTTGGGATCTCCACAAGATAGGGGGATTGCCAATCCAAGGTAAGTTTTATGACGAGGTCGTTCCTAGTGCGGAGGAACTTTCTCTCTGCAATACCCGAGGATTGCCTGCGAGTTGTCGCTGTTTATTTTGGGCATATCACAAGCTTTTCCAAGATGCTCGAAGTAAATCAGGCGTGAAGATTTCTTCATGGATCCGCTTCTGGTATTGGGAGGACACAAGGTACAAGAAGTCCTCGAAGAGAAGAAGTTGCAACAAAACCACTAAGCCAAAGGGAGACTCATATCCATCTGGTGCCATTGGTTCAGCTAGGCGCCGTTCCCCTGCCGAGTTGAGAGCGTTTGAGGACCTTGGCATAGCATCAGAGCATGTGGAAGAATCTTACCTAGCTGCTTTCTTAGCTTGTTGGCTTTGTAAGTTTGTTTTTCCAATCGGCGACGTCAACTTTGTTCGTCCTGGGGTTTTCAAAGTTGCTAGCAAGATGGCTGCAGGTGAATCTTTCAGTCTTGCTATCCCGGTTTTGGCCAATATTTATAATGGCTTGAGTGTTGTTTCGAACTCAGCAAACATTGAAGATCGTGCCGCGGTTCTTCCCTACCATTATGTGTATGGTTGGTTGGGTGAGTACTTCGGTACTCATTTTTTTTTCTTCAACTCTAAACAAGTCAGGGCCTTTGATGACGAAGCATTCTGGCGTGCTTTCTTCGAAGAGCCTCGATGATTCCCAGGCGCAAGCACTGTTTAGAAGCTGCGAAGGCTTGAAGATGGACTATCTGGCGAGAGTTGGCTCGGTGCGGCGAGGCATCATGGACGATTCGCATCTTCGCTTCTCAGACTTATCTTACCTTGTAAGTCTTCGCTCAGGGTATGTTTCTTTGCGGCAAGAAGATCGATGCATTGTTCAGCCGTATAGTCCCCACCGTTTCAGCAGGCAATTTGGTTTTGTCCAACATGTGCCAGGCAAGCTGAAGGAAAAAAACCAATTAGACTCCTTGCAAGCCGTGTATATGCATTGGGAGTCTTGTACCCGTGCATGTACAAATGCTTCTATCACCCTGCCGGCAAAAGACGAGTTCAAGAGTAGTCCAGTAACCCGTGCTTACATAAGTTGGTGGTCAAAGGTATATTATGAGAATTCGGGGATGGCAAGTGGTACCAATTCTTCTCATTCACACCTCAATGTATTGAAGGAGGGGTGTTCTGTGGTTCCTACACAACTGATATCTTTTGATTGCGCGAGTGCTGCTACTTTGCAAGATAGACCAGTGGTTTTAGTCCCTCAATGCCCACGCTTGTCTTCTCAACATCTGGATGTATCTGAAGAGGCCGGTGATGAAGTTGATTCGCACGAAGATGGACTTGTTTTGCGGCAGGGTCAACAAGTTTTAAACAAGCGACGTCTTGAAGGCGCTCAGGCTGATAGCGATGTCAATTTTCGTCATAAGAAGAAAGAAGTGTTTAGGCTCCCTCAACTCGATGGTAGTGTGTCGTTTGAGAAAGACGTATGCATCTTCTTCTCTCTTATGACTTCTTCTGCTTTCATTGTTCTAGCTTTTGTTTCTAACAGCTTTCTTTGTTTTCTTTAGGTTGGGCCTTCTTGTTCTTTTGACTTGGCGACCACAGGTATTTATTCTTATACGGAGATGCTATTTGGAGGCGACCTACCCACAGGCGAGGAGATTGGGGATCCACCTGGTACAGAGCTTATCCCAAGTTCGTCAAGTTTCCCAAGTTTGCCGTGTGTAGGTGGAGGCATGCAAGATCCCGTCATGCATTCTACACCTTTGCCAGCTAGCTCTGAGATCTCTCTGAGAGGGCCAAACCTTAGTGGTACTGAGCAGCTTATTCATCGCATCAATCTTCGTGCGGCAATGGATATCAAGAGCCATATTGAGGGGAGGATTTTGAAATGCCCGTCGGAGGACCTTGCGTTGCTTAAAGAGGACTTGTCGAAACTTATTTCTGCAATTGACAATCTTAACATTGATTCTTCATCCTTGAAGATCAAGATCGCCGAAATTATGGCCGCCTCAACTGAGTATTCTTCCTTGCGTGTTATTTCCTCGAAGAAGTTGAGTCCAGATGTTAGAGCTCACCAACTTGCTGCAATAGACTTGTCACTAACCCAAGCCCGGTCTTCTCAGCAAGCTGCTTCGGGAGATTATCAATCTACAGAGACTTCTTTAGCTTCTGTCCGGGTACATCTAGATACGTTGATGCGAGAACAAGAACAGCTTGGCATCGAGGCATCAAAACTTGAAAGTGTTCTCGGGGAGCAGGGAGCTACACTTTCTCAATGCCAAGAGGAGATTTCACGCCTAGAACAAGAGAAAGACATGGCTATAGAGTTGCCCATCCTGTCTCTCACTGAGGTAGAGACTTTGAAGGCTTTGGAAGGCTTGCTTGAAGACCGCCTCCTTAGTTTTAGGGACATAGTTTTCAAGTAGTGTCTTCCGCCCTTTTTCTTTTGTAATCAGACTTTTTCCTTCAAAGAAATAAAATGTTTGCATTCTTGAATTTGCTCTTTATTCTTCAAAGCGTTTTTTTTTTTTTTTTTTTTTTTTTTTTTTTTTTTTTTTTTTGAGATGTGACTGTACTTGAAGTTTTGAAGTTTCAAGTTGCCTACGTACCCTTGGTTGAGGAGGGATCAAGTCATGACGTAGTTCAAATGAGTGATGGTTTTTTATGATGATTTTGCCGTACACAGTTTATGCTCTTGCGGGCCAGGAGCGTGGCGCGTTTGCTTTAGGGGTAGTAGCGCTTCAAAAATCTGCCGTTGATGGGGCCGATCTTCAACCCGTCTTCTGCCGTGATTAAGTAGGCGCCATTGGTGTAAATCTCTTGTATTACGTAGGGTCCATCCCATTTTGATGTGAACTTGCTTTTTGTCTTATGGGTTGTAATGATAGGCCTACGCAATGCCAGCACGAGATCTCCGGCTTGGAAAGACCTTGGGCGGACTTTCTTGTTGAATGCCTTGGCTAACCGTGCTTGGTAGCATTCCAAGTGTTGTTGAGCTTCGAGCCTTCTCTCATCCAGCGCTTCCAACTCCTGAAGGCGCAACTTTGCATTTTCTTCATCAGTCAAGCCTTCTTGTATAGCCATCCTTAGTGAGGGGATTTGACTTTCAAGCGGTAGAACAGCTTCTACGCCATATACGAGAGAATAAGGTGTAGCTTGGGTAGGAGTCCTATGTGTAGTCCTATATGCCCAAAGTGCTTCACTTATTCTTTCATGCCAGTCTCTCTTTGTTCGGCCGATTACCTTTTTCAGGAGGTTGCACAGCGTCTTGTTGAATGCTTCTGCGAGGCCGTTGGCCGGAGCATGATACATGGAAGACTTGTGCTGCTTGAACTTGTATTTGTCGCAAAGCTCATCCACGAGTCGGTTGGAAAACTGCTTTCCATTGTCCGTGATAATGTAGCGAGGCACCCCATATCGGTGGATGATATGCTCCTTGATGAAACGAACAACAGTTTCCTTTTTTACTTCCCTTAAAGGTATGGCTTCAGCCCACTTGGAGAAGTAATCTGTTGCAGCTAGGATGTAAGCTTCCCCTGCAGATGACTTTGGCGTAATTGGTCCTACAACGTCCAATCCCCATGCGTCGAATGGCCATGAAGCAACTGTAGGGTGTAATGGTTCAGGCGGTTGATGTATGAAGTTGGCGTGGAATTGGCAGGCTTGGCACCTTTTGGCGTGTTCCAGGCAGTCCTTCACCATGCTCGGCCAGTAGTAACCCATTCTTTTAAGCTGGAAATGTAGCTTTGGTCCAGATTGATGTGCCCCACACACACCTGAATGTGCTTCTTCCATGGCTTGATTAACTTCTTCCTCACCTAGGCATCTCAGGAGCAGTCCTTCAAAAGAGCGTCGGTAGAGTGTTCCTTTGTAGTAAAGGAAGCGAGGTGCTCGTCGACGTATTTCGGAACGGTGTCTAAGATCATCGGGAAGCTTTCCGTGCTCTAAGTAGTCGATCAGCGGCTGTCTCCACTCTTCAGTATCGACTGGAAGTACTGAGATGACATTTGTATCATCTAGTGACATTTCATTAACGAGCGGAATCACCCATCTTTGGCAAACTGGCACGTCTGCAACTTCATCTTTTCCTAGTGTCATACTTGAGGCTAGATTGGCGAGAGCGTCTGCCATTTGATTTTCCTTTCTTGGCACATGTTCTAGTGTCACAGCTTCGAACCTTTGTAGCAGTTGGGTCGCTAGCCGGAAGTATGGGACGAGATCATCTTTCCTCACCTCATATTCAGTTAAGAGTTGATTGATTATGAGCTTGGAATCGCCATATACCTCAAGAGCTGTGATTTCCATGTTGATCGCCATTTGGAGCCCGATGATCAATGCTTGGTACTCAGCAACATTGTTGGAGCATAGCTCATTCAGTTGGAAGGAGTAAGGTAGTATGTGCCTTTGTGGTGACATAAATACTACTCCTGCCCCCGCTCCGTCTGCTCGTGCGGATCCGTCGAAGAACATCGTCCATGTCGGGAAGATGTCGATGTAGAACACCTCCTCGTCAGGCAAGTCGTCTGAGATTTTCCAATCAGCCGGGATTGGATGATCGGCAAGGAAGTCTGCTAGCGCTTGTCCCTTGACGGCTTTAGCTGGGACGTAGATGATCTCATATTGATTAAGAAGCAAAGCCCATTTAGCGAGTCGCCCTGTCAAGACTGGCTTAGTCATAACGTATTTGACAGGGTCGGCTTTAGCAACCAAGTGGATGGTGTAAGCATGCATGTAATGTCTGAGTTTCTGAATGGCAAACACCAAAGCGAGGCACATCTTTTCTATTGGGGAATAGTTCAACTCAGCGCCGGTGAGAGTTCGACTGAGGTAGTAAAGTGCTCCTTCTCTTTGGGATTCATTCTCTTGCGCCAAGAGTGCTCCGATTGAACTTTCCTGAGCAGCAATATACAATATGAGTGGTTTCCCGGGCACAGGTGCCCCCAGGACAGGTGGACTTGACAAATATTTCTTTATGCTTTCAAAAGCATTATGGCATGCTTTGTCCCACACGAATGGAACATCTTTCTTCATAAGGCGACTAAACGGTTGACAACGCCCTGCGAGGTTGGAGATGAAGCGTCTGATGAAGGCTAGCCGTCCTTGTAGACTTTTCAGCTCGTGCAGGTTTCTTGGCTCGGGCATGCTTTGAATAGCCTTGATCTTTGATTGGTCTACTTCAATACCACGGTGCTTGACGATGAAGCCGAGGAATTTTCCAGAGGTGACGCCAAACGCACACTTTAACGGGTTCATCTTGAGGTTGTATTTTCGCAGCCTTTCGAACACTATTCGCAGATCCTTCAAGTGTTCTGATCTTTTCTTCGTCTTAACCACCACATCATCTACGTAACATTCTACGTTTTTGTGTAGCATGTCATTGAAGATTTTCTGCATTGCGCGTTGATACGTAGCTCCAGCGTTCTTTAGACCAAAGGGCATTACCTTGTAGCAGTAGATACCTTTTGGAGTACGAAAGGCTGTTAGTTCCTCGTCTTCGAGGGCCATGCGAATTTGATTGTATCCAGAAGAGCCATCCATGAATGATAATGCCTCATGGCCAGTGGTTGCATCCACCATGATTTCAATGATTGGCAAGGGGAAGTCATCCTTTGGGCAAGCATCGTTGAGGTCCCGGAAGTCTACGCAAACACGTATTTGTCCTGATTTTTTAAGGACAATGACGATGTTGGAGATCCACTTGGGGTATTGCACTTCTCGAATAAAGCCTGCTTCGATTAGCTTGTCGATCTCGACCTCGATTTGTGGGATAAGCTCAGATCGATAGCGTCTTTGAGTTTGCTTTATCGGCCGTGTTCCAGGCCTGACCGCAAGATGATGAACAGCGATGATAGGGTCCAGGCCGGGCATTTCTTTGTAGGTCCAGGCAAAGACGTCTTTGTACTCTAACAACAGCTGATAATACTCCTCTATCTCGTCTGTACTTAATAATGCACTTACGAAGATAGGCTTTGGTTCCTTGCTTGTACCTAAGTTGAGTTCCTTGAGATCATCAATTGTGGCTTGTCCCCCATCTTCGAGCTGTGGTGGTGCAGCAGTGACATCTTCCTCGGGGATTTCGTCTTCTTTACCTTCTTGAACCGTGACGTGGAAAACATCTTGGATCTCCTCTTCGGTGCTGTCTTCTCGGGCTTGTCGGCATAAGGATTGTCTGGTGTTCTGGGAGAGGCGTTCCTCGCAATCTTCATAGGAAGGAGCCTTGACCGGGTAATTGAAGAAGTCTTCTGGGAAGAGGTCGCACATTGTGATGGGGATGGACGATCTTTGTGTCGAAATTTCATTATCTCCAATACTTTCACATTGTTCTGGAGGTTGACAGGAGCTGTTTTGCCCCCTTTTCGACTGATAAACTTGTGGACAAGATGGTTGCTGCTTGTCCAATTTCTTCGAAGCGATCTTCGAAATGCATTCCTCACAATCTTCATAACAAGGAGCCTTGATCGAGAAATTGAAGACATCTTCGAGGAAGAAAAGATCCCGCATGAACGATCTTTGTGTTGTAATTTCATCATCCTCAACATTTTCATGTAGCTTTGAAGGTTGACGGTAGCTGCTTTGCCCCCTTTCCGATTGGTGAACTTGTGGACAAGACATATGTTTCTCGTGCAGCTTCTTCGGAGTGACCTGAATCCATCCTTCATCTTCACTTGACTTGACTGACATGGTTTTGGAACATGCCCCCAGCGGTTGAGGTGAAGACTTTGAGTCGAAAGAGCCAGAAGTGACATCTTTCTTAGGGATTTCATCTTCAGTGCCGTTCTCTTGGGTTTGTTGGCATGAAGATTTGCCAGTGTGGACGATGATGCGCCTCCTTACCTTTAGTGGTCCTTTTGTGTCAACCTCTAGGATTGCTTGGCGCTTCATCCTTGAAGGAATCAAGCTTCGAACGTCGTCCTTTTCTCCTAACCCATTGAGCTTTTCTTCCTTTAGTGTTGTCTTCCTTTTTCCAAAAGGCTTCCCATTATCTTCAAACCTTTCTGAAGCTGATCGTCGCAGAGGAGAGATAACTGTGTTGCTTTGTTTCTTAGGCTTTAACAACCTTTCAAAAACAGAGCTTTGGGATGTCGGCGCGTTAAGCCTCTTGAAGACAGAGGTTCGGTCTTGACCACCAATGCGATTAAGCACTGAAGTTCTGGAGCTTGACTGGCTCATCCTATCGAAGACCGACGTCCGAGGGGAGGGTTTAGGCTCTTCTTGGTCTTGTTCAATGCTCATGCTGACATATTGAGTGCTAGTGTTTTTCGCTTGGCTTGAAATCATCACAGGTGCATTTGGTGTGAAACCAAGTCCGGCTTTGTTGTTGTCAACTCCGTAACCATGCTCCTTCAACTTCTTTTGAGTTTTGGTGAGGTTACGTTCTTCGTCATTGACAGTGTTTGAAACCTTCTTTCCAGCCACCGCAGAAGAAGCGAAGTCGTACCCGGCTTTTGACATGAGTTTGTAGGCGTTAGGGTCAAAACCTTCCTCGGTCCTCTTGGTTGGAAGAAAGCTTGATTCCACCTTCTTTGGTAGAGCTTTTATGAAGCCTTGTGGTAGTCTTGCGGCCTTAGCACCCCCTAGCTGTGTCAGAGGCAAAACTGCATTCGTCTTGAGCAACTTCACGTTATCCGTGTGCCACTGTGTGTCGGCTTTTCTAGTTTCGAATGGAGATTGACCATTCTTTCTTCTTGACATCGGGATATACCGGAATATGGGTGCGTTCGGTCCTTCTGACGGCATCCTACTCCCTTTGGTTGTTGCAGGTTTAGCAAACTCGTCATCATCTTTGCTTGAAGATGGCCCGGCCTGCTCTTTTTGTTTTTTAGGCATGGCTTGCCACTCCTGCTTTTTAGGTGCTGCTCTGCCCGTGGATTTGATCTCTTCCGGAAGGGCTTCGGGTACCGTCTCTTCATCCATGTAAAACTTGGCATCTGCAAAGTGTGATTCGGCTTCGGTGAATGGCTTGGTATCACCTTGGATCACCTTCACTCCTTCTCGGTAAAATTTTAGGCATTGGTGAAGGGTGGACGGCACTACCCCATTTGCGTGGATCCAAGGTCTTCCTAAGAGCAAGCTATAGGAAGTTCTTGCATCAATCACGTGGAATATCGTGCTTGATTTGAGCTCTCCCATGGTCATCTCTACTCGGATCATACCTATCGCCCTTTGTCCTCCTTGGTTAAAACCCTGGATCAGCAGACGGCTCAGGGATAGTTCATTCACCTTGATGCCGATTATGGTCATTGTTGATTTTGGCATGATGTTTATGGCTGACCCACCATCCACAAGCATGCGGTTGACTTTGTATTCCTTTATGTACCCGGAGACGAAGAGAGGACGGTTGTGAGGCTTTGATCCCAACAGTAGGTCTTCGTCAGTGAAGTTAATTACGTCATGGGTGGCACAACATGTGGCACATTCATGTGGCTGAAGCTTCGAGCCTTCGTCGTTACTTTCTTGCACTTCGTGGTCGTCGGGACCTGCCAAGACTGCTGCTAGTGCTCTTCGCATCTTTTTTGGCAATGGTAGCGCTTCCTCGATGCTAAAGTGTGTTGGCAGACCTTCTCCAGGTGTAAGGGTCTTTTCTACCTCAGTGGCAATAGCTTTGCCTTTTGAGGGCTCTTCTATTTCTACTTCAACCATGTGACAGGCCACGGTAGTGCACTGTTGGAAAAAGTCATTCGGGAAGTACTCACGCAAGGAAACGGGAATGCGTGGCTCCTGCTCCATAGGTTCCCTAGCATATGTTGTTTTATTATGCTTTATGTTTCTTTTAGGCTTCGCATTGTTGCGGCCGTGGTGATTTCTTCTTTGTTCCACCTTTGGCTGTATGACTTGTGGTCTTGGTTTCCTTGTCTTTTTGTAGGTTACCAATATCCATCCTTCTTCATCATCAGCATGTGTATCTTGGTCGCTTCTCTCCAGTGATGGTTGTGTAGGAGGTGCCGTGCAACTTAAGCATTCACGGGAACGGTCAGGTGTCATTTGGAGAGGCACAGGATTAAACGATCCAAACGCAATTGTAGTGGTATGCGTTGCGGCCGTGTCCTCAAGGTCGAGCTCAATTTGCCCTTGTTGTGCTAGCTTCATGATGAGTTCTTTGAGAACGAAGCACTTGCCAACAGGATGGCTCACAATACGATGATACTTGCAGTACCTAGGATCGTTTGTGCGATTCATTTCTTCAGGACGCTTGCATTCGGGTAGCTCAATCACCTTTTTTTCCAGCAAGTCATCTAACATGGCAGCTATGTCAGAGTCAGGAAAAGGGTACGTTTTCTGTTCCAACTCTCTCAAGGTGCTCTTGTATCTGTCTTGGGTGCGAGAAGGCTCACTTGTCTTTATCTCCTTCGCTTTCTTCTTGGAGGAGATCTTGATGGGCGCTGAGGAGGTCTTGATGGGCGCTGAGGAGGTCTTGATGGGCGCTGAAGAGGTCTTGATGGGGGTAGTGTTGACGGTGAAAGCTTCCTTAGCGGGCTTCTTCCCGGTCTTGTCTACATTTGGGGCGAATACTTTCTCCTTATTGAAGTTAGTAATTGGCTCCTTTTTCCCATGATTAGCGATACTCAGCTCCATGTCGTGGGAACGAGTTGCTAGCTCTTCGAATGTTCTTGGTTTTATGCCTTGGAGGATGTAATGTAACCCCCAGTGCATGCCTTGAACGCACATCTCAATGGCAGAGGTTTCAGAAAGCCGATCTTTGCAATCCAGACTTAAGGAGCGCCATCTATTTATGTAGTTGACGACAGGTTCATCTCTCCACTGTTTCGTACTGGTCAGCTCTAGCATGCTTACAGTACGACGAGTGCTGTAGAAACGGTTGAGGAATTCCCTTTCTAGCTGGTCCCAACTGTTGATAGACTCAGGTTCGAGGTCAGTGTACCAGTCAAAAGCGTTACTTTTCAGCGAACGCACGAACTGTTTGACGAGGTAGTCTCCCTCTGTCCCAGCATTGTTGCAAGTTTCAATGAAATGGGCGACATGTTGCTTCGGGTTGCCTTTTCCATCGAACTGCATGAATTTTGGGGGCTGATAACCCCTTGGCATTTTCAAAGCGTCAATCTTCTTGGAGTAAGGCTTTGAGTACAGTACGGAGTCATGCGAGCTTCCTTCGTACTGTGTCTTGACAGTGCTTGCGATCATCTCCTGTAGCTGCTGGATAGAGAGAGATCCCATGAATGCCGTTTCTTGGTCTAGCTTTGGCTTCTCTTCAACTTTCTCCACTGGTGGCTCCTCTTCTTCGTCGTCTTCTTTCTTTAATAGGCCAATATTTGGGTCGACTTTCACGTCGGGCAGCGCATCTAGTTGGTTGACAAGTGCGGCAATCTGCAAGTCCTTCTCCTCCACAGTCCGTGTGAGCTTTGCGATTGCTTCATTCATCTGAGCTAGCTGCTCCTCGATTGAAGTTGCTCCAGTGGTCATAACTTGCATGGTTGTACTGCCGCTCGAATCAGCGTCGGAGAGTAGGGACTCTGAGTATTTCCTCGGGCTTTCCCCCCTTGATGCCTTTAGCGAGGCTAGGGTGATCACAGGCTCGTACCTCAGGTGCTCTTGTTCCTTTGACAGAGTCAATGCAGGGGCGGAAGCCGCGGCAAAAAGAGCTCTTGCCTTACTTCGGGTTACGATGCCCGAAATATCACCACTTGCGGCGATGATGTTCTTGTTCTTTGCTTTGATTGCAGGAACAGCTTGATCCTTTCTTGATGCCATTTGCGTTTTTCGATGATTGGAGGATAGAGATGAGAGGTAGAGATTGTCCCACTGGGCGTGCCAAATTTGTAAACACGAAAAGTTCCTGAAACAAGAAACAAGAATACCGTGTACAAAATATCTTTTTGTGTTTAATGATTTTGGGGTTACAATCTCTTTGTAATTTGATCCTCTGATTCTATCTTCGTAGGGTGTAGGTTTGTGGATGAGCTGTTGATCCAAAGGGCCGTCGGGGCTTGATCTAGGGATGAACAGTTGATGAACGGATCTTCGAGGGCTTTTGAGCTTGATCTTGAATACTGGGTGTATGGATTTCTTCAAGGGGGCCGTCGGAGCTTGATCTTGAGGGTTGATGGATGAGCGGATCTTCAAGGGCTTTTGGGCCTAATCTTGAAGACTGAGTGTATGGATTTCTTCAAAAGGCCGTCGGGGCTTGATCTTGAGGGTTGATGGATGAGCGGATCTTCAAGGGCTTTTGGGCCTAATCTTGAAGACTGATTGGATGTGTGGATTTGTTGAGGTTGTTGATCCAAAGGGCCGTTGGGGCTTGATCTTAGGACGAACGGATGATGAACACTTTCTTCAAGGGGCCGTCGGGGCTTGATCTTGAGTCGGCGGAAGTTCTTCAAGGGCCGTTGGGGCTTGACCTTGAAGGAGGGTTTGACGAAGAACGAAGAGTGTTTTCTTGATCCTTCGGGATTTGCTTGAGAGCTTTAGAGTTTCAAGGCTTCAAGGTTTTGGTGTGATGTAAATTCCCTTCTTTCTTTCTTTCTTCCTTTCTTTCTTTCTTTCTTCCTTTCTTTCTCTCTTTCTTCCTTTCTTTCTCCCCCTAAATGAATGCCTTGGCTTCCTATTTATAGAATTTCAAAACTTGATTTTTGGATTTAAATAATCAGATGAAATAAATCATTTCTGCCAAGTAATGACACGTGTCCTATTTGATGACTTTTCCAATTTATTTCGATTTTTCATTGAGTCACACGCTACATGTAAAATTTATGTGACACGTGAGTGTTGAAATTTTAATTATTGGTCAACATTCATTTCACCGAAATTTCGATGTCCACAACCACATCCATAGATGGCGGTAGAAATGAGGTGGCTATCGACAGAGTAGCAGTTGCGATAGGTTTTGTTTGTATCTTTGTTACGGAAGGTTTCATAGATGGCGGTCGAAAAAGGTTTGTGGGTGGCGGGGAAGGGATGTTGAAGTGAAAATATCGGCAAGCAGGTTTTGTAACAGAAAATAAGTTGATGGTTATTTCCCTTTTAGCTGCTAAGTTTTCAAAATACTTTGAGGTTTTTCGTACACGTCTCAATGATTTTATTAGATCATACGTTTTCTAAAACATCAATATGTATATTATACACCTACGTACCTAGTTTTCATGACATTTTCAATAATACATATAAGTTCATGTATTTTACACAATTTTTTATGTAAATAAATATTAAAAAAAGAGTGAAAATGTCCGAAAATTGCAGAAGTATTTTTTAGCAAAGTATCCAAATAGGACGAGCCAAATGTTTGAAAGCAACGGGGGATAAGAGACTTGTGATTCACCTAAGCACTTGTTTTAAAGGAGGAAACACTCTTCTTAGATTAATCTGACAATTCCCTAATTGACCAAATTAAACTTGCCTATGGCGCCCTTTAAATGGTGAAGTAACTTACATTCATAGGAGGGATAATTAAAACTAAAGATAACATATTATAGTATGCAATCTAACTAAGAGAACCTTAATCATGTTCTTTAAAAAATGAAAAGACACCGACCGTCATGAATTAAGCTAGCTGTATTAACTTATCGTTTACGCACGGCATCAAACTCCTCCCCTTATAAAGAACTCGTGCTCGAGTTTGAATCCTTTTTAATCTTTGCTTGAATTTAAGTTTTCGACCAGAGCCATGACATTCCATTGCTTGTGGCTTTCTCAAAACTTGATATTTTACCCAATGCCCAAGGGAATTACAAAGCAAATTTGACTGGCATCTTGATGACTTGGTCGCAGCCATATCTTTGAAAATCCATAGTGCTCCAATGTTGAAGTCCACGTTGAATGATTAATCTTATCATCCTGAAAAATTATGAATCCTTCCAAGCAGCAAAATCCAATAGCTACCAAAGCATTGACTTCTACGATGTGCACTTCAACGTTACCAGTTGTTTTGGTAGCAACCATGAAAAGTTGAAAACACCATCCTCTTGACACGGTTTATATATTAAAGGTAAATTCCGATCAATTCTTTATGAATAAAACAAATCTTCTTTCCAAAAATATCTAACTAGAGGTGCTTTCACATACCTTACTGTTATCCATAGAAGCAAGATGGTGGTATATCCCCTCCTTTGAAAAGGAATTTCGCTTTGCAGATATTTGTACAACTCATACACCCTTCAGTATTTTGCTAATAAATTTTGGCTTATCTTTTGCACTGCCCCTGAAACTTAACTTAATCTCACTTCTCTCTAAAATTCAAATTTCGCCGCTTATTGTTGTTCTTCTTGCCATATCAATACTAATATTAAAAAGTATTTACTATTTTAAAACTTTTTAAAAGAAATTAAAAAAATCAATTTCAAAATCCAAGTTAAACCAAGGGTGTGCTATCTACACACCCATTTTTATTTTTCACACATCACTCTCAATTTCAGTCATCACATATGTGGAGCCAACAATAATCAAGAGGCGACATGTGGATTTTTAGGTGAAGAGGACAAAATTACCCTTGAGACACATTGGGTTTCCTACATGCGAGTAGTGGAGAGTTATCCATCAACCGAGTCAAGAGTGCGCAAAATAGGTAACAAGTTCAAATTTATCTCATCCATCTTTACTCCATATCCTCTACAAGGAAATCATTCCATAACCTTCAAAACCTTCCTTATAAATTAAATTAATTAGGCTAATTAATGGATTAATTCCTAATTAATCCATTAATCACCCATTACACATATTATCACCCATTACACACCAAAAATACACCAAAGGGCCGGCCACCTTTTTTCCAAAGGGGACCGGCCATGCTCTATATATTGAACCCCATTTTTTCTCTAAAAGGCTAGTTTCACACTCTTGCAAAACTCCCAAAAACTCTCCAAACACTTTTCTCTCTAAATTCTAACTTTGGCATCGGAGGTTCTTCGGCCAAAGCCCCCCTCATTCATCGTTGGCGCGTGAGGCTCTTAGCCTTGACCTAAGGTGTTAATTGTTTTGCAGGTGCAATTTTGTCCAAGAAGAAAAAGTAGGAAATTTGCATCCACAAATTAGTGCTTTCATTGAGAGTTGCAATTCACACTCGTAGAAGACTCTCGCATAAAAAGGTTTGTTCTCTATTTTCTAGTCCACTTGTATTTTTCGTACGTTCTTATTATTAGACTTTTTTATTTGCAAAGATTCTTTGATAAAACGAAAAAGAGAAATACAATGGCTAGAAATTTAGAAAATTCCATGAGTAAAAATTCCAATATAAAAGAAATGGGACCGCGGCGATCCACTAGAGTAAATGTGATCCTAGGAGGAGCGGCACCACCACAACAAGGTTCCACCATGGGAACCACCGCGGTGGCCACCCGTGGCAAGGTCCGTGGCACCACTACCACGACCCGAGCCGTGCCACCAAAGCAAGCCCAAGCTGTGCCATCCAAGGCTCATGGCACCCAGGCCATGACCCAAGACATGTCACTCCAAGCCCTAGCCTCGCACTCACGTGTGCCACATGCCGAGCAGCCCACTCTCGTGGCCTAACCTGCTCCTACCAAGCAGCTTACTCTTGTAGCCTAGCCTGCTCTCGCGGCCTAGCCCACTCCCGTGGCCCAGCCTGCTCCCTCTGAGCAGCCCACTATCGTGGCCCAGCCTACTCCCGCGTCATTCCAAATAGCCCAAATCGGCCTAAGACTATCTCAACCATCCGGCCAACAGTCGAGCCGGAGGCATTTTCACTATGTTTCTCCACAAATTTGACATTTCCCAATTCAAATCTCGTGCCCGGAGCTTACCACACTTCCATTACTCAAGGAGGCATATTCCTTCCAAGTTCTTCTAATCCAAATGGCGAACAACATTTGTCTCGACAAGTCATAGAGTTAATGAGCGCCCTTGCATAATAGACAACCTTGGTTAATCAACTCTTGCAATGTACCGAGATCCAATGTGCCCCGGACAAGGTGTCCCAAAGAAGGACAAGGGCAGACGAACCTCTCCACTAACGTCCCGGCAAGCAGCCACTTGACCAGTCATGAACCGAGCGTTTTAATGGAGTACACTCCCGATTGGACCCTCAAGATAACGTATACTCCCGTCTTAGCGCGTGGGGGAGCGTGCACTTTTAGTTAGGCCCACGGACAAACATACACTCACGATTTAAGCCACACTCCGATAATCAACATGAGCAACCTTCCAAGCAAAATGTTCATTCGCGGTAAGGCCTGCAAAGAGCATCCTCCACCTCACATCGGAGTAGGCAGCACAGCAGACGAAGATAAGTAGTCACTCAATTCGGCTCAAGTTCAACCAACAGTCTGCGAGTTACTAGCTCTCTTGCTAGGAGCATACCACACCGACCGCAGTCGCGGCATAGACGAGCCGAACACATGGAATAGCAGCCTAGACCAGCAAGTCACGATCGGGGGCAGCAGAGGGCTCTGCCACCCCAACAAAGGTAAATTCAGGAAGAAGTAGAAATACTCTTGAACGAGCGATTGCGTGATTTCCCGCGCAATGAAGCTATTGACAAGGCGCTTCGATGAGACATGACCAACATAAGCGAGTCATCTTTCAATGACAAAATCAAGCAGATATGGCTACCCCACAAAGATTACCGGATACAAAGACTTCTTCTGTTCAGACCTATATAGATTACCAGATACAAAGACTTCTTTTGTTCAAACAAAACTAGCAGCTCAGCCTAACGGCACGCCGGGGGCAGACGAGTACCAGAAAGACACACCAACCCAATTACCAAGAACCGGGGGCATGCCTTATTCTCAACACTCCAAAAAATTCCTCTTGTTGCAACCTGGCCCAAGCCAGACCCATCTCTGCTTTCACAACCACGTCTGCCTACTCCACGGCTCCCATCAACCATTGATCTTGCACTATGGCTCCCAGCCATGCTGATCTTGCCATGTGGCTTATACTAACCAGGCCTCAAAAAGGCACACAACGAAACACCTAATGATGGCACAATAATTCTAGGAGTAGCTCACTGCGTTTGCACCTTTACGCGAGGTCCACAAGCAGTTCGAAGTCTCAAGCAGATCGCCAAACATGACCTCGCAGGCTAAGGATTATTTTGATTGTCCCAACAATCCAGCTTTCCTTAGCTGCACTGACGACAACGACTTCCATGCTCTCTAGTGCGAGAGGGTAAACCAATTCCCCGACACCCATATGGGTTTACTCTCTAGTACGAGATGATAAACTAATTGCTCTCCAGTGCAAAAGGGTAAACTAATTGCTTTCCAGCGCAAGAGGGTAAACTAATTACTCTCCGGTGCGAGAGGGTAAACCAATTGCTCACCAGTGCGAGAAGATAAAACAATTCCTCGACACCCATATGGGTTTACTTTCCAGTGCGAGAGGATAAACTAACTACTCTCCAGTGCAAGAGGGTAAACCAATTCCTTGACACCCATATAGGTTTACTTTCCAGTGCGAGAGGATAAACTAATTGCTCTCCAGTGCGATAGGGTAAACTAATTCCCTAACACCCATTTGGGTAAGCTCTCCAGTGCAAGAAGGCCACATAGCTTACAAGATCGAATGCTTGAAGATCAACTAGATAGCAAATGGTTAGGGGGCAGCAGCCAGTTTTGCATTTAGCAGTTCACTCATCCGACACTTCATCTTCAGCAGCTTCGATCTTGGCAGCTTTATCCTTGATTGCTCCATCTACGGCAGTTGAGAAATCAAACTCAAGCAGTTTCCTCATTTTTGGCAAAGCAGCCCAAACCATTTCCCATGCCACGCCACTTCCTCGGCCCATGCTGAGCCAATCCTTGGCTTCAATCAAGCTGAGCAACACAAGCAATGGCCCCTGCCATACCACTGCCTTGTCCTATGACAAGCCGACTCCTGGCCACTGCCAGCCGACGTGCTGCACCACCCCGACGGCTGCCCCGTGGCAGAACTTCCCAAGAAGAAGACAAGGAGAATTAAGTTTTTCTTACATCGATGCGGCGCAAAGAAGACGAAGAACGCAACGAAAGACGGTCCTTTGCACGAGCAAGTGTAGAAAATTGCTAGGGGAAAGGGAACAAATATCCTCTAAGCTTTTTCTTTCTTGTAGGGTAGGATAAATGCTCTCCAAAGTTGATTTAACAACCCACTTAAGGTGGACTTAAATAGGCTTTGAAAGAAATTTATTTCCCTTTCCCAGAATGATCTAATTTCATATTAAAGAGAGAATCTACATCAAAATAAGAAGCAGTCCTAGAGCAAGAAGATCTCTACACCTGTTGCCCTTTCTTACGAGCAGCCCAGTAGGTGTGGAGGCATTTGTGGAGCCAAAAATAATCAAGAGGCGACATGTGGATTTTTAGGTGAAGAGGACAAAATTACCCTCGAGACACACCGAGTTTCCTACATGCGAGTAGTGGAGAATCATCCATCAACCGAGTCAAGAGTGCCCAAAATTGGTAACAAGTTCCAATTTATCTCATCCATCTTTACTCCATATCCTCTACAAGGAAATCATTCCATAACCTTCAAAACCTTCCTTATAAATTAAATTAATTAGGCTAATTAATGGTAAGTCCTAATTAATCTATTAATCACCCAATTAATCACCCATTACACAAATTATCACCCATTGCACACCAAAAATACCCCAAAGGGCCGGCCACCTTTTCTCCAAAGGGGACCGGCCATGCTCTATATATTGAACCCCATTTTTTCTCTAAAAGGCTAGTTCCACACTCTTACAAAACTCCGGAAAACTTTCTAAACACTTTTCTTTCTAAATTCAAACTTTGGCATCGGAGGTTCTTCGGCTTTGCGCGTGAGGCTCTTGGGCTTGACCTAAGGTGTTAATTGTTTTGTAGGTGCAATTTTGTCCAAGAAGAAAAAGACGGAAATTTGCATCCACAACATCGAATGAATTGTAGAAGATGAAAGGCTAGAAGTTAACAAGTGATGTATGAGAACTAAAAATGAATTTATAAATAGCACCATTCTAAATTAAATGAGCTATAAATTTAAAAAACTTTGAATGGGATACTTTTTTTTGTTGGAAAATTGATTCACAGACCATTCCAATGATATGTAACCTTTTGGGTGACACAAATAGAGAGAACTATAATTTAAAGAAGCAAGCTAATAATGTAAAATTAGTAACATGATTTTATCTTTTATACCGGCAGTGGAAAGCCCACTATGATACCACTTGATGCATGACAAGCCAAGGTTTGAATGAGACGGGAGATAGCAAACATGCTCAACTAGAGGCAACAAATATTGCTCGATGTTGCTGATCGTGGAGTCGCTTGACACGACAAGCCAAACACTTGTTTTGGAATGAGGAAACATTCTCTTCTTAAATTAATCTAAAATTCACTAATTGACCGACTTAAATTTACTTGTGGAGCTCTTTTAATATGGTGATAACTTACATTCACTGGAGAAATAATTAAAACAAATGAAAACATTATTATATTTTCAATTAGGGAGATTTTTGAAGTATCGAGTATTCAATGGATAATCCACATGCCATAATACAAATAAAGTAAATAATATATTTTTCCATGTCTCTCCACTAATTTAGAGAGCATAATCATGTTCCTTTTAAAATGAAAAGTCACATGAACCATCATAGATTTAGATGATTGTATTAACTTATCGTTCATGAACTGCATCATATGGTAACCTAACTAATTATTAAGATAAATGTTTAAACTTAGGCTTAATAATTGATTCGCCTCCTGAAACTGATATTTAGTCTCATTTTACCTCTTGAAATTGGTTTTGTCTCACTTTGCCCCATTAAACTACCATTTTTGTCTCATTTAGTCTCAATTCACCTCATTTTCATTCATTCTATCAAATAAATATTAAATTAAAGGGTACTATGGACATTTTATTTTTTACACAATTCTTTGCCTCCAATTTGCCTACTATAACAATCCTAATTCTATTTTTATAACTCTAATTCAAACCCCCCATCTCTCTCTCTTGCAGATTGATGCTTAGTTGTAGTTCAGTTGTTGGATTCAATGACTGGAGACAAATAGGAGTTTGAATTAGAGTTATCGAAAATGGAATTGGGATTGTTTAGTAGGCAAGTTGGAAGTAAAGAATTGCCTCAAAAATAAAATATCCATATTACCCTTTAATTTAACGTATATTTGACGGAATTGATGAAAATGGGGTGAAATGAGAATAAATGATACGAAAATAGCAATATATGGGGTAAAGAGAGATAAAACCAGTTGAAGGGCGTAAAGTAAGACTAAATAACAGTTTCAGGGGATAAAATCAATTAATAAGCCTTAAACTTATGGGCTTGTCCTTGGTGAGAATACAAACATTCATTAGGCTTAATTGAAGCTTTCGTTATGATCACAACGAGGGGTGAAACCAGAATTTTGATTCATAGGGGCACCCTCATCAAGGTTCTAGAAATTTTATACCAGAAGTTCGTACAAATATAGCAAGATCATTTAAAAACATGGGCAGGAAAATTTGAAAAGGGGCACATCCAGCCCCCCGGCTGGGGGGATTATGTGGCTTTGCTCCGATCACAACATTAGGTTAATAAATTTCATGGCCGTTGGCGTTACAAAATATAATTCTAGATAAAATGCTTCAAACCTTATAAATCCAATTGTAACTTACAAAATCCGGAAAACAATAGCAAACTTAGGAATTATAATTAGATTGCATAGTTATGGCTCTCACTAATCCTACACATCAAAACTAGGAACAACTAAGAACAACTCTCATATATATTATCAACATGCTTTAGGGAATGAAGCATTCAGCAAAACCTTATTTAGAGAGTCGGTCAGCATGGATTTGTTGAAAATGAATCTCACATTGATAGGAGGAAGAACCTTGTATGGGCTTATAAATCAGTTAGGTTGATCCTTATATTGTTAATTGGTTTATGGTAGAACCTTAACTTTCTTCATAGTATTAGAGCATGTGTAAAGCCAAATGGCCTAACAAACGTCTACACGAGTGTCCTTGCATGTCGAGAATAAATCTCCCATTGATTGGGGTAGGGACTTTGCATGATGAGCTTATAAAAATAAGTTAGGATACTCAATATAATCAACTTTGATTAGGCCTTCACCTTTTCACACACCAAGATGTACTTCATCAGGATTTAGTGTCAATATAAACACTAGTAGGAAAAAATATTTGCGTGACATAATTTTGCAAGACAAAGCAAAATCTGTCGCGCAAAGAAAAAAAATATCTTCGTCGCGCTATAGCCTTTGCACGATGAAAAGCAGATGTTTGTCACGCAAAGCTAGTAAGAAAACCGCGGGTGATTTTTTTTTGGTGGGAAAATAAATGTGCAACAAAGATTTTACTGCGGAACCTTTGCACAACAAAGTCTTCATCGCGCAAAGCTCGTTCGGTTTTTGGGGTAGAGTGTTCAACGCATAGGAATCAGAGGAACACTTGCACAACAAAGGCTTTGTCGTGCAAGTTACAGTCAGTTTTGAGTCAGAGCGTTCAGTGCATGTGAATTAGAGGAATCTACATTGTAGTTAGTGCACGTCTTTGCGCGACAAATCCTTTGTTGTGCAAAGGCCCTAACCTTCCTATAAATATGCGCTTCTGCTGTCCTTATTCTTCACAATTCGGTTCGTGTTGGGATGGAGGATAGAAACAAGGATCAGAGCATGCCTGCCGCCAACCCGTAAGATTTGAGGAAACATGTGGAGTTCGTGCATACGATTGGTGTAGCCATGCAGAATAATCGTCTTACTGCTGAGTGGTGCTCTTGGAAGAATAAATTGTAGCAATGGTCTCTTAATTTTAACTCAATTGGAGTAATGGTCCTTTAACTTTAACTCAATTAGAGCAATGATCCCTCAACTAAAAATTCATTACCACTGATCTCTCAACTCATCAAAACGTGGAACTATGGTCCCTCAACTAAAAATCCATTACCATTGGTCCCTCAACTTTAACTCAATTAGAGCAATGGTTCCTCAACTTTAACTCAATTGTAATAATGACCCTTTCAACATAACTCATTTTGACAAAATTTTGACGAAGTCAACGAAAATGATCATAGCTACACGTTATGATGAGTTGAGGGATCCCAATTGTAGCAATGGTCCTTCCAACATAACTCATTTTGACAAAATTTTGACGAAGTTCACAAAAAGGACCATAACTACACATTTTGATGAGTTGAGGGACTGATGGTAATGGATTTTTAGTTGAGGGACCATTGCTCCAATTTGATTAAAGTTAAGGGATCATTGCTATAGTTTACTCTTCTTGGAAATATGTGCCCGAGAATGTGAAGAAGACGGTGATGGATGAATTATTAGTAAGTATATTGTTGATGGATCAATAATTAATTTTGTGAAATTTTTTGTTATACGTTGGAATTAATTATTTGCATATATGTGTAACAGTGTAAGTGTACTCTTGATGATGATACAAATGAATAGTTGATGAAGTTTATGGAGGTGGCGTTGAAGGGAGGTTACAAGCGGTGGCGTTATGACGTCGAGCGGAATGGAGGACCATCGAAATAGTAGTTTTAAATTTAAGGTTTTTTTTATTTTTATTTTTATTTGTTATGTATTTGGACTTAATTAGGCTTTAAATCCTATTTGGTTTTTTAAATAATTGAATGGAATATAATATCATTTTATTTAAGGTTTTAATTATTTTTAGAATAAATATTATAACTGAAAATTTGTTTGTAATTATGAAGTTTACATAAACATAGATATCTATGTTTACGTAAACTTCATAATTACAAACAAATTTTCAGTTATTACGTAAACTTCATAATTACAATCGATCACGTTCGTAGCTAAACAGTTTGCGCGACAAAGAATGTCCATTGATAAGCTTGCTTCTGGTTTTATGATGGTCAAAGCAACAGTCTGTAGGCATGCTTGAACCTTCTAAACTATCACATTCCCGTTAATTAGAACGAACTTACTAAGAACTCTACCATCTTATATCTTTTGCACAATATTTTATAATATTAACATAGAAATTAAAATTATATTGTGAGATAGCATAGAATTCATAGAGAGTCGCTTTCTCTAGACTCAGTGAGGTGACTAGATAGCTCGCTGATGCATGTGATAGGAGCATATTTATGCTACTTAGTTATGTTGTTTCCTTGCATTTAGTTAGCTAATTACTATTTATTATAGTGTTTTAAGCTATTTTCGTGTATTTGTAGGTCCTAATGACAAAGTTGGCAAGAAAATGCAATTTTGAGCCTTTTAGAGCAGTTTTGGGCTTATTATGGATAGCTTGCATATGGAGCAAGGTGGATGGACGAATTTGAAGATCAAGAGAGGCTAGGAATGTGATTAACATCTGAAAGAATTAAATTGAAGACTTGGAAGATAAGGAATCAGTTACAAAGAAGGAATATTATCCAAATTACCTTATCTTATCCAAACCTTATCCAACCTTATCTTATCTTATCCTATCCTAATCTTTTCCTACCTTAATTCCAACTTCAAAGAGGACTCATTTTCACATTAAATCACCTAAATATCATGTTCTAGAAGCCCTATTTTCGTGCCCTAAGTTTATGCTACATGTAACCCTTCTAGAAGTTCTAGAATCTACCACAAGGACCATTCCTTGTCCTTCTTGGAATCTGATTGAAAGTGTCCTTGTTTTTTGGTGATTTGGAGTCCTAATTCCTCTCATTTTCAGCCCAATTTCGTGCCTCCCCTTCACCCTATAAATACATGATGCCACAACACTCAAAAAACACCACCCTCTACCCCAAATTCACACCACACCATCCACCACACCTTAAAAGCCTAAATTCACACAAATCCCCATTGTGCGCAGCAAGGAAGGAATGAGGAGCCACCTGGAGTGTTTCTAGGTGTATTCTATCTTTGTTTTTAATGTTTAAGTTTAATTATCTTTGTTTTGCAAACATGAGGAGCTAAACTTGTTTTAGCTAGAGGAGACTTTGAAACCATGATTATATTTGCAATATGAATTGATTTCATCCAATTATTGTTTCATAAATCATGAATGCGATTTACTTATCTGTTTGATTGATAACTTATTCTTGTATGTTGATTAAGGAGGCCTACTTAGTTTGCATGCATGAATTTGATGCTAGAATATAAGGGAGTTTCACGTAATAGTTATTCACTTATATTCACAAGTAGTGGAAGTCACTAGTCATGATTGTGTTAAGTGAATCATTGGCAGGAGTCTCATGCATTTCATAGTGATGAATGCCTTGTCAATACTTATGATTTTCATAGAACTTAATGACTTTTGATATGTATCTCTATCATGCATTTCATATAGGGAACTTGAGAAAGATAATTTGGTTGTAATGCGTATTCATTCAATTAAATGAAATAAGGAAAATCTGATGGTTGGTTGTGCGATGCAATTAACTTGGGGCATTGTCATTCATGGTTTAAAGGAATAATAACTAGAAATCGATTTGTATGCATGTGTGTCATGTGTGGAGATGAACCCTTTAGCTAGCCATTCACCCATATTTCACCCAATTTTGTCCAAGTTGTTTAGAGTCTTTACAATCTGCCTGTTTTTACCTTAATTTCGTCCAAAATCCAATCCCCCTTTACTTGGTTGTGTCTTTTAGTTAGAATCTGTCCAAATTTATGTTTTTTAAGTGTTTTGAGTCAAAGTTAAGTTAGAATTGGTCCAAATCACCCTTTAGAGTCTAGTTTGAGTCTATTTGATTGTTTTGTGCTATTTTGAGTCTTTTTAGTTTGTTTTGAGTCATATAAGTCTAGTTAAGTGTTTTTTAAGTTTGGTTTTGTGTTTTTAAGTCAGTTTAGAGTAGATTAGCATCCCTTCTAATCCCCGGCCTAAAACTATCCATACTTTCATATACTACAATCATAGGGTTTTAATTTGCGTGTTAGAATATTTCACATCAGCATGCACGCACTTTAGTTGGCACTAAAGTACAATGAAACTTGACCAGCTTTAATTATGTTTTCCTTCTCTAAGATAATGAACATTCAACCTAATTCATCTTAGCAATAAGGCTATAAGCAGTCTGACCTTACTCAATTCACGGGTTTTGTCTAATTATTTGCATAATTACTCCTTAATCTAAGTCGTCTCTCTATATTAGTAGATCCACTACTATAAACGATTTAAGTTAGTATACCTAACCTTGGAAGCAAAAACTTGTTGCAGACTCGCAGTGTGAAGTCATATCAACAAGTTGTAAATTTTGTTTTACCGTCCCCAAGTGGTATAAACTATTTGAATTGTTGGGTGGATGTGTTGTTTTTGTTGTTATATTGTATGCAAGTTTTAGGAAATGTTATAGTTTTAGGGGAGGTTCTACCTAATTTTCGGTAGAAAATAGATTTGGTTTTTCCAAAAAAAAAAAAAAAAGGGCCCTTGCAAATTACTTAAGATGTCATAGATGTCCATTCGCACCACGATCGAGAAGATCACCATTATGTGGGATCCTCAACATCGTGCAGCTGCCACAAAGGAGCAGCACAGTGCATTGGCCACCGACATTGTCTTGGTTATCAGGAACCATTGCCCCCTCATGTGGAAGTCATGGAAAGCCGTCCCACATGAAGTCAAGCCATTCTTCAAGAATTATCAGTAAGTATTTTCAACCTCAAATACTAAATTTTTATAAAAGTATACAAATATTTTAAATTTTAACTACTATTTATTTGTTGGGTTTTGCAGCATCACTATGAGCCCTCCAACCTCGATACCAATCAAATGTAGTACATCAATTACCCTTTACTCCGGTAGGTTCACTCAATGGAAGAGCGACCTCCACAAGCATTATGAACTATATTACGGTCCGAAGGTCGCTCTAGCAGTTGGGTGCCCTATAGAGTTGGTGGATCGTCGGGATGAATGGGAGTGGCTCTGCGGCCATTTTCAAGACAAGAAATACCTCATACGTATAATATATTAATCAGAAATTTTACAATTTTAAATAAAATTTCCATTTTTTCGTTCATTTGTTATAAATATCTAAACTAATACGTTTTTTTTTTTTTTTTTTTTTTTTTTTATTTTTTTATTTTTTAAATTCAACAGAAAAAAGTGAGGGCAAACTCAATCAATTGATCGAAGAAGAAACTTCTTCACCGAGCCGGTTCACGATACTTCTCTTATAGGTTGGAGAAGCGACGTAAGGTAATCGTCTATTTATTTTAAGTTTTCAATCCTTGTACTCTTTATTAAACAATTGGTAATCTATGTTAACACTTTTTAAATTTTTTCAGGGGAGTAAAAGTTTCCTGAAATTGACATGTTCAAGGAGGTGTACGTTCTGTCACATCCCGGCCCGGGGCGGACCACTTCCCGGGTCCACTCCACCACCGTAGCACGATATTGTCCGCTTTGGGCCCCAACCATGCCCTCACAGTTTTGTTTTTGGGAACTCACGAGCAACTTCCCAGTGGGTCACCCATCATGGGATTGCTCTAGCCCCATTCTCGCTTAACTTCGGAGTTCCTACGAAACCCGAAGCCAGTGAGCTCCCAAAAGGTCTCGTGCTAGGTAGGGATGGGAATATATATTTAAGGATCACTCCCCTGGGCGATGTGGGATGTCACATGTTCAGCCTGGGGATGAGCTGAAAGAGTAGCTTCATGTAAGTTATTTCAAATTTTTAATATTCAATTAGTATTAATATTAATTACATGTATATTAAAATTAATTTGTTTATTTCATTTTTCTAGTCCACCATGGTGGAGAAGGGCTAGACCAATCTAGAGGAGGTGGCTTCCCAGCTTTCCGTAAAGATCCCGATCTAGGAGGTGTTTCCCCTGGGGATGTTGGCTTTCAGATCATGACAGACACACTCGATTAGACTTTCGGTCGTACGCATGGGAATGTTCACGGGGACTTGGAAAAGCCTATCTTCGGGACCCGTCTGCCTCATCCTCCAGGCAAAGGACAAAGGGGGTCGAAACGCTAACATTTGAAGTGGCAGACTTGAAGGAGCGGATTACGGCCCAAAACAATTTGATGAACCAAATTTGTCGTGCACTTCAAATCTCTGATATTCACTTCCCCGACGTTGAACCATCTCCAGAAACAACCTCCGAGCCCCCCGCTACAGCAACTACGACCTCTCAGCCCCTCGATGCAGCAGCAATACCAATAGCCGACGATTGTGACGTTGAGGACTTCTTATTTAGTTTTGTTTTACATTGTTTTCAAATTTAAAAATGCATTTTTCCATTAGATGTACATTTTCAATAATTTTTTAATTCAAAATTCTTCTTTACATTTTCTATTTTTAATTTCATTAAATTAATTTTTACATATAAACCAATATTAGCAACATTTAAAAGGAAAAAAAAATTAAATAAATACTGAATAAATAATAAATTATTTAAAAGAAAACTAATTTTAAAATCTTATTGTGATGAACTCTATATCCATCGCGCAAGAGTTTGTAGGTCGAACATCTATGTTCATCGCGCAAGAGTTTGGGGGTCAAACCCCAGTTTCGTCGCTCGGTCACACGCAACGACCATCAACTCTATCCCGCAACCTTTATTTCGTGCAACAAAGAGCATTCCTTCGTCGCGCAATGCCTGACATCACGAGCTTTGCGCAATGCTCTCTTCGCCGCCCAATGTTTCTGACGATGGTTTTGGCATTTGCGCGACGGTTTTGGATAGCCTAGTGTTAAATCCACGGCCCCACATAGAGTTAAAGATAACTCTGAAATCCTTTTCGGCCAGAGTCACTTCATTTCCAATTGCACTTGGAAAACCGAAGGGGACTGCATCATATGCATACGTATTTGTAGTTTGTTGTTTAGTTTAATATATATACTTCAATACCAAACTATATTATGTTGGAAGAAAAATAGCCAAAATTTCCTAATGATTTTCATGATTCTCCAACAAATGGACTGCAACCATGGAGCATATATATTGCGAACCAAACTTGTAACCCTAGATTGCCACAAATGATGAAGAAACAAACCATTAGGGAAAGGTACTCACTCTTAATGTAATATTTCACTTATCTTAACCATTTCCAGTAAAGAATCTGTAATACATCGACCTCGTAATATAACTAGGTTTTTTCTGATGCAATGCGACAATAAGGACGGGAAATCAAGCAACAACTTTAAAGCATGACAAAACCTCAAAAATTATGATGGAATAATATGAAAGATAAAAGCCTAACAACAAGGGATGAGACAGTCATTTTATTCGTTTTAGTAATCCGTCTCTGTAATAATTCTGTTGTTAGTCAATCAAATCGAATTGGTTTTTGGTCAATTAATTTTCAATAGTAAAAAAACCGGAAGAGGGAAACTAGGGTCGGATCCTGCCACTTTTGCAATAACTACATTTCGGACCAAAGAAAGTGACAGTCATGCGAGGGACATTTTGGGGTGTGGGGTGGAGGGGCGGGGCTTATGGATTTACCCACCTAACCCACCCATTTCAATGAATCTTGTTATTCCTCCACTAGAACGGCGAGGTTGCAGGTAACCGTGGCCTGAATGTCGGTTGGTGGGTTTCTTTTCGGCGTAGGGTAGTTTGTTGTCTCCCTTAACGAGTGTTGTGGTCGCGTTATAGCATTTGTTGGATGTTGTCTTTGCGTTTGAGTGATGACTTTATGTGTCTTGATGTGTGACCTCGCTATTCGGCGATGACCGGCTGTAGTCACCAACACAAATATGTTTGCGTCTATTGTATTTGTGACATATTTGTGTTGGTGACGATTGTAGTTTTTTCATACTTGTAATAGTTGTTTAGGGGTTTACTCAAGTTGTTTGTTTGAGCATATTCACTCCAAATCAATTTCTTGATCACTAGAACTTTGTACCAAAATGACACCTATGTACCTGTTTGTAATGTTTTATGAAATGTCACTCTATCTCTTATTGTAAAAAATAAAAAAATAATAAATAATAAAAGTTAAAAAAAATTAAAAAGAGAAGCCAATGCCCCAATGGTATTGGTTGGTTTCCTTTTCCCGCGACATGAAAGTATTAAATTAAACAAGAGGAAGAGAGAAAGAAAGACCTTCCACTAACCCTAGAAACTATTATATATAGAGGCTTATCAGCCTTTATGCATCTTTATATTCTGCATGAATTCTAAAACCCAAAAATTCAACTTCTCACCTTGTGCAACTTACCAAAATATATAATTAGTAGTAGTTTATATTCTGCATAATTAAAGGCTCATCAGCCTTTCTGCATATTTATTTCTGCATACAGCGTCCACTGGTTTCTACTTCCCAAAATATAGGGTTCAATTTGTTCTCACATTTGTGTCATGACATTGACAGTGACAAATTAACCCCATAAAATTCCTGAAATTCATCCATATATTTCAAGTGAAAAGTAGAACTCTTCTTTGTTATTTATAGAATTAATTTATATTGAGCAACCCAACATGAAGAATTGCAAGTTTTCACTGCTTGTTTTCTGCATTTCATTCTTTTGCTTCTTATTAGTGTCCAACCAAGCCTGCAGATGGCATAACCATACAAAACAGACGTACTCTCAAAAGCAATCCCACATTTCACCACCTCCTTGCTCTCCGGCTGATCCCACTACTCCTCCCGAAGAGCCGCCTACCAAGCCGTATCATTCCTCCGGTATTTTTGATGTAAGATCATTTGGTGCTGTTGGAGATGGCCAAACTGATGACACCACGGCGTTTAAGATGGCATGGGACACAGCCTGCCAAAGTGATGAATCTGCTGCAAGGATTCTTGTTCCCCAAGGTTTCTCATTCATGATACAATCTACAATATTCACTGGTCCCTGCCTTGGGGGCCTGGTGTTACAGGTAATGTACTAATTTTAGGCCTTTGATTTGGATTAACCTTTACCTTACTTTGGGCCAATCAGTTGATGGAGTACTATTTTTTTTGTTTGTTGGTATTGTGTATATTTGGTAATGAGAAGGTTGATGGAACTCTAGTGCCACCTGATGGACCAGGATCCTGGCCAAAGCACATCAGCAGGCACCAATGGCTGGTCTTTTACCGAATCAACGAGATGTTGCTGCAAGGCGGTGGTGTAATTGACGGGAAAGGAGAGAAATGGTGGAATCTTCCCTGCAAACCCCATAGGGTATTTTTTTTTAAATATAAATTTGTTCATATTCTGTCTGATACTTTTTTTTGGGGTGATTCAAGCAATTTCTGATTCCATGAAAATTCAATGGCACAGGGCATAAATGGAACCACATTGCCAGGACCATGTGATAGCCCAATTGTGAGTTGAAAACATTGCATATATGTTTATCATATATATATATGTGTGGATATATACATACATACACATATATATATATATATATATATATATATCAGCTATATATGTTTAGTAATGAGCTCTAATGACATAAATTTGAATAATGCAGGCTATTAGGTTCTTTATGAGCTCCAATTTGACAGTTCAAGGACTTAGAATTAAGAATAGCCCCCAATTCCACTTCAGATTTGATAGTTGCAGGAATGTGCATATAGAATCCATTTCTATATCATCACCTGCTAAAAGTCCGAATACAGATGGGATTCATATAGAGAAAACATATGATGTCCAAATTTATAACTCAGTCATTTCTAATGGTTAGCCTTAAACTACTTCCAATATCTTCAATTTTTTCTCGTTAATTTTCTCATGAAAAATTCGTTACATCATCTACCTGTATGTTAAAAGACCCAGCTCTCTTCTGTTCTGCAGGTGATGATTGTGTATCGATTGGATCAGGCTGTTATGATGTAAACATAAGGAACCTTACTTGTGGACCTGGTCATGGAATCAGCATTGGGAGTCTCGGAAATCACAACTCACGAGCAAGCGTCTCTAACATTACTGTTAGGGACTCGATAATGAAAGGGACGGATAATGGAGTTAGGATCAAGACATGGCAGGGCGGGTCTGGATCGGTGTCTGGAGTAACATTTAGTAACATTCACATGGATAATGTTAGGAACCCTATTATGATTGACCAATACTACTGCCTTACCAAACGGTGCACCAACCAAACTTCAGCAGTGTTTGTATCGGACATACTCTATTCGAACATAAAGGGGACTTATGACGTTCGGAGTTCACCAATGCATTTTGCCTGTAGTGATGCTCTCCCATGCACTAACTTGACACTCTCAGAAGTTGAGCTCCTTCCTGCAGTAGGATATAAGGTATCTGATCCGTATTGTTGGAATGCTTATGGAGAGCTGCAGACACCAACAATTCCACCAGTCTCTTGCTTGTTGGATGGTGTTCCTCGATCCCTACTGGGCCATGAAATTGAGCGTTGCTGATTAACTGGTCTCATTTGTAAAGTAATCCACGTCTGGGCAAAATTAGTTGAGGGATTATGAATCCGTCCATCCGGTAAACCTCCTTATGTGAGTATAGAGGACGACTGTTGTTTTATGTTCTCCCTACATATATACATAAATATGAAGTATGTTCTGTTTTTTCTTCCTCATGTTGATGTCTATATATGAATTTTCTTTTCTTCTAATTGAAAAAGCTAATGAAATTAGGTCCTGACTATTCCACCACAATCCATCAGTAACCTTACACTCTGCAAGTATTTGTTGGGAAATATACAAGAGACCTTGCTAGTAGAAATAAACCTACAACCCGTACATAAAATCAAGAAAAGTGATTTCCACACACTCATTTTATTTTTAAAAAAAAAATTTCTTTAATTTTCTATTAACTTATTTAATCCAAAAACAAAAAAGAAAGTGCTGAATGCAGGTAGAAAAGAAAGTATAAATTAAAGGTCAGCGGCCATGAATACCATTTACAGATGACGAGACTAATAAAAAATGTTTTCTTTCCTCTCATTAAGTGCACAAACACAAGTATGTGAAAATGCATATAAATTTGAAAAATCGCGACAGACCATGCAGACAAGGGGCGGCCACCAGTTTAGAAGTGTCATGCAATATTGCAACTTAAAAATACATACGCTCTAGCATTAATTCTAGAATGGCTAAATAGTCAAAATAGTCTCTGAGATTTGCATAACACATTACTTTAGTCATTGAGATTGAAAATCAATAGAAATGGTCCCTGAGATTGTCCACCATCCATCATTTTGGTCCTTCTGTTAAAAACTCCGTAAAGTGTTCCAAAGCTCTTGGCCGGAAGTTTGGGCAATTTTCAAAGCATCGTAACTCAATCGTTTCTTAACCAAATTCGACCCATAATATATCAAAATGAAGATAGGAAAGTGTAGAACAAGATTATAACTATTTGGAAGCCCAATGGTTGCCGGAGATAGCCGGACAATAGCCTCAAAGTTGACTGATCCGCGGAAAAACTGGAAAACTCGCCGGAAACTGGGTAAACTTTAAACGTTCTTAACTTCTTCAATAATCAACAAAATCAAGTGATTCCAAATAAAAATCATACTTCTCGATGAGATGAAGAGAATGGTACCTTTTTTGACAGCTAATTCACTGTATTGTGGTCGAAAAACGGCTCGAAAGTGGCTAACTCAAAAAATAGTTAGCCACTTTCGAGCCGTTTTCTGGCCAAACCACATGAATTAGCCGTCGAGAAGGTGCCATTCTCTTTGTCTCATCGAGAAGTATGATTTTCGTTTTTGAATCACTCGATTTCATTGAGTATTGAAGAAGTTATGAACGTTTAAAATTTACCCAGTTTCCAACGACTTTTCCAGTTTTCCCCAACAGACCAGTCAACTTTGAGGCTATTTTCCGGCCATCTCCGGCAACCATTGGGCTTTGAAATAGGTATAATCTTATTCTACACTTTCCTATCTTCATTTTAATATATTATAGGTCAAAATGCAAATACGACCATTGTCTCATAATTCTTACAATTGTTTATTCTGCTTCAGATACAAATTCAAATGCAAATACTAACCTTATATTAGGCATGGTTTCACTTCCTAAACAATCAGTAAACCAGAAAAACTCCACCAATTAACTCTAGGCAGTGTTTAAAAAACGAGTACTGATTAAAAACTTAATCCTGTTTGAGACATATTGATGTATAATAAGCTTGAATATTTTAGTTTCATCCCTCTCAGCCGCAACAACAAACTCCCACCATTTTAAAGTCTAAACGTTGTGGCTGCTATAACTTTCTACTATTAAATTATAGACGTAATTGTGACATAGCTAACTAGAAAGAACTATTTATTTAATGATGATTTGGCAACGTGATGACAGAATGATAAGACCCTTTACTTTTACCTGATCAACCCTACAAAAAGTAGAAGATTCCAATTTTCTGCATGCCAAATTTGTTTGTGTATGTTATATTGAGACAATTATTATATAAAAAATGGGGTTCAAAATAATTAAAAGCATAAAATATAATATTCTTTGCAAGGACAGGATGAGAAAGAAAAGAAGATATTAGAGAATAATGCCCAGAAATGTGTAAATGAGAATATATATTATTGTGATAGGTGTAATGATAGAGAGACTAATTGTTTATATTGAGTTTTGTAAATTATATAATGTAGTTGTTGATAATTTGATTATTACTTAAATATTGATTAACGTGTTTATATTCTATTGGTAACACATCTTATAATTTACAAGTTTGATCTACTTAACATTATTCTTACTCTTATGGGAGCAAGTGAAGTTACGAGAGGATTGTCGACCCCAAGCTGCAGTCAGAAGCACTAACTTTAATTGAGAATGAAGTGGAGGGAGGGACAAAAGACAATCTTCTTTAGCTTTCTTTTCTTGCACGCGCAGTGGCTACACACACTAATATAATCATACATACATACATGCATATATACATATATATATATATATATGTGTGTGTGTGTGTGTGTGTGTGTGTTATCATACGTATATACATGACGCTTCAAGAATCAATGGTTTCTGTGGAGTTGAGTTGATATATATGAGGATCCATTAGGGTTTGTATAGACTGTATATATATGTATGCTCTGACAAATTGTAGGTAGGTGCATGGGCTAATGTCCAATGGCCACCCACCAAACTTGCCTTTGCAATCTCTCCCTCTCCCTCTCCCTCTCCCTCTCCATAGTTAATAAATTAAACATCTCAAGGGCCTCAGCATTCATCAAGTACTTTCATAGTATCTCATTTGTGTATTAGTTTACATTCAGTGATGGGGCACTTGTCACTTGTCAGGGTTGGTTTAGAGATTTTTAAGGTCCGAAACGATGCTAAAAAATGTGCCATCATTTCATATAAAAAAATTATTTATTTTCACACGTAAGATATCGATAGAATTATATTTAGAAAAACAATTCAAACACAATAATTTAGAAACACATAATAACTAATTTATTTTGTATCGAGGGAAGGAAACCAAAAACCTTTGGGCTTACAAGTAGATAGATTATGAGTTTTGTTTTCCATTTGAACTTTTAAAGTGTTTTTGTATAAATCGTAAGGTATTTTTTCTTATTTACTAACCTCGTCAATATAAGACTAAAAAATAATAATGTTTTTGAGTCTTTAAGGATATGTATAAGTAATGGATGAACACTAAATTAAACCTTTTGATGACACGTAATATTATTTGTAAATTTGATCTAAAAATTTAGTCTACGCGTTACTCTTTATTGAATATTAGACTTGAATTGGAACGGATATTTAAAAATAGCAACACACATAGCTACTAGCTAGTAAATCAATTAACAACCAAACAAAAATTTGTAAAAATTGAAAAAAAATAAACATGCACATATCATTTCGAACTTAGGACCTCGTTAATTTTAAACAACAAATATCATTGCTTCTAATTAAACTTCTTGATCATTTAGCCAAATTTTATAAATTTATACTGTTATGAAAAGAAATTTGTAAAAATTAAAATGTAAATAAGCACACATGGTGTTTTGAACTTAAGACCTCCTCATTAATTTAAAACCACCAGTTCTGGTTAAATTTCTTTGTCACTAAACCAAATTTTATAAATTTATATTCTTTTAAAAACATATATAAATATATCACCCTAATAATTTTGGTGCCCCCTATTTTTTTGAACCTTGAACGGTCGCCTTGCCTACGCTGGGTCTGGGCCGGGCCTGGCACTTGTTGTCTTGTACAAAATTCTCAGCACCGATAATAGTTTCTGAGAACTCTGAAGCTGGGATATATAAAAGAAATTCCCATGTAACTAAAGGTCCCTTGCCTTTTTCTATGTTCTACATATTAAGCTCTTCGGCTTTTGGCCCATGACATTTTCTTCTCAGAATCTTAAGTAGTTTCTTCATCCAGCCATTTCAAAAAAAAATCAAAATATGAATACAACTTACATGTTTTGGGGTTGATACGGGGTCCAATATTTGTCTAGTTAACATGGTATTAGAGTTTTGGTTTCGAACCTTTAAGTCCATGCTCTCCACTTATTTCTCAGGGTGGGGTTTACTGTGAGGGATCAATGGACATAGTGCATTTCATATGCATGATACATTGCTGAGATATTCCCAAAAAGTTATAAAAATTTTCCAAGTTCTAAAGGACGATAGGCGCTAGTTGGGCGGCAGGTTGAGATTTAGCACCTAGACGGATTAGGCAGATTTAAGTAAATCTATTATATTTTGTGTAAATAAGTGTTTGTTTATACTTAAAATATATATAATTGCATCATAAACTACAATATAGAATGACATATATATTATGAAGTATTGGAACATAATGAAACTATGGGGAACAAGCATATAATGTGTGTTCATTTAAGTATTCAACAAGTCTCTTACAATTTATTGAAAAAATAAAATGCAAATTAAAAGTTATCTGTTTTCTGTTTAAGCGAGTCGCAACCTACGCAGGTGCCTAGGTGGGTCTGGGCGGGCTAGGCGGGCGCCTTAATAGGTATAGGCAGGCGCCTTAATAGGTATAGGCAGGCGCCTCAGCAAGTCTAGGGTGCCTTTTCTTAATTTTCAAACGCCTAGGCATTAATCGGGATGGTTGCCAGCTGCCTAGTGCCTAGGCGAGAATTTTTAGAATAATGATTTTTCCACAACACATACAGTACATACATATTAATCTGAAAACCCATTGAAACTAAAGTTTCTCCTATTCATTTTTTGCACTCTTCAAAATTAAGGTCCAAATGTTAACCACTCATTGCAGTCACGATCACATATAAAGCCACTCCACTTGAGAATGGTGAGGAGCAAGTAACATCACAAAGACAGATGATGTGCACAAGGAAAAACATCACATATGATCCAACATTATGATAGCAGAGTGTCAAAATGCTACAGAGAAATTGAAACTTATTTGGAAAGTTGGAAGTAAATAAGGGCCGAGGACGAAAGTGCTTGTGCTAGAAGCTCCAAAAGTAAAGAGATTTGAAGCACATCACATATACTGCCATAGGAATGCTGGATTGTCGCATGCAGGCATGACAGGCTGCCTAAAGTTCACCCAAGAAAAGAAAGGAATCTAGTTACCCTACTAAAATCATCTCTCATCTACCACCACAAACATAGATATTAATATATCGTGTACTAGCAATTGCCTAAAAATGACATGTAAAGAAACAAAGTCATTTGCCATGCTTGGATATATTGAGAGATAACGGTAAGAAAATTAAAGAACAAAACAAAAGAATCCATCACCTGTTGTTGGTATCAGTATGACACTCCTACAGGCTCAACATTTAGGGAGGTCAACGTAAAACAAATCATGAAAATGAAAGACACAAGAACAAGGATGATCTCACAAGGCAGTACTCATGCACATGGCTAAGGAATCTTGTAAATAAATCTCATTTGGCTTTGTTTGTTGCAATCTCAATTTACAATCAACCGGAATGTATATTTAATTATTTTTGTTGCGAATTTAATTATTCGAATTAAATTAATCTCAATTATATGCTCGAAAATCCTACAATAGCATCCATAAGATTTAATGTTTTTTTTTTATGGTAGTACAATACAACGCACAAGATTATGAAGTTTTCCCCGAAAAAAAATAATATTAGAGGTAATGCAAAGTCTCTCCACATTGCACAAATTAATTTGAATGAAATAAAAATAAGGAAACTAATGAAAATGACTTGAAAACTTTGAGTTTTAACGATAAGGACAAAATAAAAGGTAAAGTGAATAATATCAAGATTGACTTTTTAGTGTAAAAATGTGGTTTTTCATTAAAATAAACAGTACAGGGAGCTTTTCGTTAAAGTTCCCCTAAAAATATTATTTGATTTAAAAGAAATCAACATAACAAACATATAATGAAGAAGGTGAGAAGAAAATAAAATAAAAACAAATTGAGAGCATCATTAAGTCAGATAGGTGAGCACAATTCAAACCACACAAAATTAGGATAATGCATGTGTTCTTCTCGCAGTAAAAGAACCTACTTGTCCCCCCACTTATTATTATTGCTCCTCAGTATATGTATAAAAATAAATTTTGACTTCGGAAAAAGGAGGCTGCTCCTTTGTGTTAGAAGGAGGACAGACAGACGAGAAGAGAAATTGGAGAAACTTCATGTTCCAAATTCCAATTCCAATTCGGAAGACTATAAAAGCGAATTAAGAAATTTGCCAATCTAAAAAATTCACAATTTTGAAGTTCTCTAAATCTCCTCCTCCTTCCTCTTTTCTTGTAATCAAATCAAGTCGTCCACAACAACTTTACCGTTGAAGCAGAAAATATAGGTTAAATTTTGATTTCGACTACTTCAAAGTCTCTTCATTTTTTTCTACGCCTGACTGCTTCTCTTTTGCTTTCTTTTTTTTGTTGGCGCTTTTTTTATCTGTTTATAGGAATTGGGCTTGAAGTGTGGTTCGTTGTATTTATTTCCTAGTTGGGTACAGAGTCTAGCCCATCACATTTTTCATTGGTACAAAGCCCATCACATTTTCAAAGTTTCAAAAATGTAGCAAAAACACTTTTTTGCTTCATTTGAGCCAAAAGTCTCTCGAAAATGTGGCAAAATTATTTAAAAACATAATTTGGCAAAACATCAGATCCAAGATTTTTAAAGTACAATAAAGTAGAATTCATAATATACGTACTTTTATAACTAGTCGTTAAGCTTCATTCACGGTAAAGTATTAAGAAGTTTCTCTCTTTAATAATATTTTCTCACATTTATTAATACAAGCGACATTTTATATATACTAATCTATACTATTATTAAGAAAAATTCTCATTGTCAACCTTTTTTCTTATTTTTCTCTCACTTTTGATACACACTATTGACAAAAGGAGGGCAAAGTAATAATTTTCTACCTTTTGACAAAATGGCAATCATATCACTATTTTTCCTATTTTACCTTTTTTGTTTTTTTTAGATAATGACAATCATATTTTTCCAATTTTACCCTCACTTTTGATACACAATATTTACATAAGGAGAACAAAACAGTAATTATGTAATATTAAAAAAAATGCATTTATTAAGAGAAATTATTCACACACACAAAGTATGTGCTCTCTGCTAGTATATCTTAAGAGAGAAACGGTTTGAGTGAGTTGAAAAATAAGTGTTGCTTCGAATTGGTGGTGATGTGAAGGAGGAATAATTGATGGCTATGGGTTGCTGCTCAGAGAGAATCCGTTGGGAGATTGTTGGGGTTTTGTTGGTGATGGTGGGTATTGTGTTCATCTTGAGGAAAATCCAATCCAGTTGAGGTTTTATATGCACAAAAAAGAAGCCAGTGAGAGGAATTTCAATTCGAATATCTGTGAGACTTTTTTTTTTGTTTATCAGGTTTACATGTGAGTCCTTGCATGAAATATGAAACTACGTACATATATTATTTCACTAACGAAAAAATAAATAAGATTGTCGATACACCTGAAGATTACATGTAGACTAACTTTTTTTTTTTTTTTTTCGTATTGAATTACAAACTATTTAAAATTACTGAATCTCTAGATAACCTAACACTATTTTTAAAAGAAACCTTGGCAGTATGAGAAGAAATTTTATTAATAACGAAAAAAAAGTTATACCTAGTCAGAAAAGGAACAAAAACCTTACCCCTCATAATAAAAGGAAAAAAATGTGAAAAAGAACGGGGCATAAACCGTACTCCTCTAAAAAGATACAAGAAAATGAGAACATATAATCTAATACTTAAAATATCTAAAATACTATAATTTTTCAATAAATTCTCATAAACGTGTCTTCATTTCATCAAAACCGTACACTGTAAAGTTGTAGTAAGTTGTTCACGATGAGTTAGCTTATTGTTATTCCTTGTATCTTTTATACCATGCATTTTATTTTTATTTCATCTCTCTCCTTTTTCTCCCTACCTTCTATTCTTTTTTTTTATCTTTTCTACAAACATCGTCAAGCTTCAGAATTGATGGCTGACAATAACAAACGTTAATTGCGTGGGTGTAGCAATAACAAAAGTTAATGATATCTATAAATTACATAAAGATACCTTCCCAGTTGCAAATTGCGGCGGTCAAAATCTTAAGGCCGACAATCAAAAATAAGGGGCCAGCAATTAGTATTAAGAAAATATACAATGTTTCAAACATGAAACGCAAGGCCGGGCTTCTGGATCGTCAGCCGACATGCTCTTCATCCACCCACCGAATAAAAAACCAGTACGAGAATATAACACAGCCACGTCCCTTCCCCGGTGACGTCATTTTGTTCCTCGCAACCTGATTTGACTATTATCTCCATCAAATAAGGGTAGTTTTGTCACGGCCGGTGGGGGTTATTTCGTCTTTCTGTCCTTGTTGTCTATACCTAATCGGACAGCGGGGCTCGTTGTTAATTCATCGTATTACAACGTTACACGTATAAGGATGATGATTTTTGGTGACCCTAACGTGATTACGTCATCAGTATATGATTTTTGTTGTCTATATATATATGTATATGTATATATGCATGTATGTCTGCATAAGAAGAAGTCTAAGATTAGAAAGCAGAAGACTCAACAAAAGTTGCCAACCATGGAAAATAAGAAGAAGATTGGAGCCGATGATCAGGTGGATATTAAGGTCTGGAAACATCAGGATGATCAGGTGGATGAAGAGAGCGAGGAGATGGAGATTGAGAACTTTTATTCGTTGATTCGGAACTACCACGACGCTCGTAACCGTCTAAGATTTAGAAACGCAACACCGCCACCGCCGCAACAAGATCACAGTGATGGTCATGAAGTATTGTCGGAAAACAGCAAAAAGAGGAGAAAAACAATGAGCGAGGATGATGTTGATTCAGCAGGAGGAGGTAATTGGGTGCCAAGTTTTGAGGTGGGGGATTTTGCCAAAGAGGTGGAGTTTCGAGGACCTACGCCTTTACTGTTCCATTCTCTCTATTCTTGTAATGATACTGCTACTACTGCTGATAAAAAACAAGATGATGGAAACAACGAGTCTCTGGACTTGAAACTCACCCTGTAGACTGTAGGCTTGTAGCTAGTGTGTGTGTGATTTCCAAGTACATCTTAAATTAATCTGTAATTAACTCATTAAAATTTCTTGTGTTAAAATTTAGTGTTCTCAGTTCTTGATGCTGTGTAATTTGAATGTTAAAATTTAAATCATTAATTACTCTCCCTTGTAATATTAATCCAAGATAGATGAATGGGTTCTAGAGGGAAGTAGAAGAATTCCGACCCGTTTAGAAGTGCTTTTAAACAACTAAAAGTGCTTTTGGTAAAAACGTTTTTGTTTGGAAGAAGCACTAATTATGTGTTTCTTGCAAAAAGTACTTAAATTCATTTTCAGAATTTACTTGCATCTTTACCAATGATTGATTCCAAAAAACACTAATATCAAAAACATTTCAATCAGTTTAAAATACTTTTAAACACACTCTCACTTGCTTAAGAAAACAGCAAAATGATTTTAGGTGGGGATAAATTGGGGGGCCATTTTATGCTGTTGGCGCAAGAAATGTTTGTTTTATGAATGAATCATGCTGCATGACAACCGGCAACCGTAAGTTTGTGACTACTTTTCTTTTTAATTGTTACAGAAAAAGAAAAATAATAGACCAAAGAAAGAAAAAGAAAGTCGACAGGGAAAAAGAAAGAAAGAAAGAAATAATAATAAAGGGTCACAAACGGCGTTAGCCCAACCAAAACATCCATTGTCCCAACAGAGAAAAGAGCGAACCAGGCAAAATTTTAGTCGTCGGGAGTATATATTTCTCAGTCGTGGGAGTATCAAGGAGGTTTTCTTTTCCAATTCGGAGAAACCCAACCAATACAGAACTACATATTTGCTCAACAAGGATCCCAAATGCCCTTTAGAGCAGTTCCACCCTTAATAAAATGCGCTAGAAATCAGCGTATTTTTTTACTCAGTGAACAATGATAGACCCCAATGAAAAAATAACCTAATGCATTTTATTAAAATATGATTAAATAAAATACATCTCCAATTGGACCTTTAAAATTATGATTTTAATAGGTTTTAAAAACCTATTTTGTTACCCAATCCATCAAACACCCCCATCACTTTTGCCCTTTTTCCCACCAGTTCTCTCTCTCTCTCTCTCTCTCTCTCTCTCTCTCTCTCTCTCTCTCTCTCTCTCTCTCTTTTCCAGCTCACTGCTCTCCTTCTCCTTCCTCTTCAAACCCTTCAACAAATCAAACACAAAATATTATTTTTGTAATCCCTGGAGCTCAAGGAACCCAACCATGGCCTTGTATGCGGCATCGGTGCATGGTGCGAGGTCCTACCATTGAAGCTAAGAGCTTGAGCTCTCAATTTCTAACCCCAGGTGATGTTTCTATCACTGTATTGGTTAATTCAAGGGCTTAATTCCCTGCATGTGATTCTGACAAAGGAAAACAGACAAACTCCGACGAGTTCAAGGTCCAATTATCGGTGAAATCTCATGTGTTTCACCTGGGTAAGTTCTCAATCCTATTCTTATGGTTTCTAACTTATAAATCGTGTTGGAAACCTTTGCGTTGATGCAAACATGTTGTCGGTGCATTTTTTTTTCTTCAGATTTTCCAACGAACTCAGGCCATCACTTTCAGGTGCAAAAAAAGGAAAAAAAAAGTGACTAACGTCAGCCTGAGTCATGTAGGCTGTCCCATGGGTCTGTCAATTCTGGGCCAGTCTCTTGCCTGGCTTAGGTTGGGTGCCAGCCTATCCGCTGGGCTAGAGTGCAAAGCCTGGGTGCCGGGCCGCCATTTTTTTGGCTGGGTGCCGACCTATCAGTTCCTCGGTGGAACTACTCTTATATGATTTTACCATCTACATCTACTTGTAGTATAATGTGTGTTTTTAGGAAGTGGAATTGTACATGCGATTCACGTATTCAGAGAAAATACTTGTATAAAGTGAATTTGGGGAACGCAGAAAGAAAGAAAGAAAGAAAGAAAAGAAAAAAAGAGAAAAAAAGAAGGAAATTATGGTTTTCTAGATACTAGTATACGTAATTATACAATAAAATATAATTTTATCATTTACTTGTATTGCATCTCGTGAATAAATACAAGATTGCAATAAATTTCACTCAAAATTTACACAAAAGTTCTATAAATCAATGAAATTTTATGAAGATAACAAATCTATCAAAATTTCTCAAAATTGTAATTGAGGTCACACTTTTCAGAGATGTGGTTTACATGTCATATAACAGTTTTTCTTCTTTTATGATTGAACCAAAAAGTTATGTAAAAGTACATGATTGCAATTTTTACTTAGGTAGATCAAATAGAATGTAGGAGAAACATGATTTCAGTCGTACCACGCAACAGAAATGAACAATAAAATATTCTGAAAAGTACAAAACTCAACAAGACATACACTAACAAACCTACGTTGAACTTTTGTATTGCTAGCCGTCCTTACTTAAGTGTTATTTAGATGAACACCGTTGAACGTTGGTAGACTTCCTCACAAGCAAAGATCGCACACAACTTCCTCACGACATATGATAACGTATGAATGAATGTTAGGTTTCAAAAACTTTTATTAAGTTGCTCACAAAACAAAACGTAACATATGCTAAACCTCTTCTTTTGCTCTTAGATGCAACGATGAGTATTAGGGTTATGCAAAAGGTGGTCTTGCGAATGATACAAACTTTGTTATTTGTAGGGATTGCAAGCCTAAATATCATGCGATTAATTACACCAACATTCCTTAAGATTTTTCATGTTTTCACAAAAACTCCTCATGTTAAAATTACACTAACATCCTTTGAGGTTATTTTTTAGGGTAAATTTGTAGACTAAATTTTGTAAACTAAAGTTGATAATTGGATTATTACTTAAGCTTTGATAAACATGTTTATTATTATATATAACTAGTGGTGAGGTCAGGAATTGTCGGGAGGAGGGGAGAAATATGAAAGAGTAGAAGCTTCTACCTTTCTTTTTGTCACTCTCCATAAAAATACATTCGGTTGCGAAAACTCGTCAAACACTTTCACAACCTCACTCATTTCTCCTCATTTGGAATAAATGCAATACATATTGAGTGCAACCTTGTCTTGTATCTTAACAAACCCATGTATGATTTTCTCATATGTGAGTGCTTTGATCTCGCACACGCCTTCAGAGCAATGAGAATGGTGAAATTATCAAGCTTTACCTCATTGCATCTTTACTCAGATTTCATGTTATGGAAGAGATACAAGGCATCTTCCCAACGATTCTCTCTAGAGTAACTCTTGAGCGTGGAATTCAAGAGAGAGGCAGTTAAGTAGTTTATTTTGTCAAACACCTTGCAGGCATGACCAAGGGACTCATATAAGTATGCTCATTGGGTTCTTTTCCCTCAATCAACATTGTATGAAGATACCTCTTGGTCATCATATACAGTTGTGGTGCATAATGACCTTAAATGGAGCCTCATAAGACTTGAAACTTTTCTACTTACCCAATTCCTTCATACTATCAAACAACTTAATTGACTCTTGAATAATGAATGTCTTATCGTAGTCCTCATTAACGACGTCGTTCTGTGTTTTTTTATCCCAGGACCAAAACGACATCATTTTGACCTAGGTATTTAAAAAAATAAAACGCAGAAGAAGTAGCAAAGCATAAAACATAGAAGCAGCGAAGTAGCGCAACATATTTCTATATCAGTGCAGAGGACCAGATGGGCGAGATCCTCACTCTCAAAGCTGATTTCCAGTGACCGAAGAGGCGACTGCCCCTTCTTGTCCCCATATATCTTCGCCTATGTTTGTGACATATCATTTAGTTTGCAAAGTTCATCTACAAATTTAATCTTCCTAGCATTATTCTTTTTTTTTTAATATTACTATCAAGAGGTGAGGGAAGAGTTTGAAACTCTTTTATTCACAAAAGAAACATGGAAAGTCAAACTAACGTTTTTGTGACATTAAAAACATTGTTTTTAGTGTAACCAAATTGCACATGGGACGAGTAGAAATGAAAGAACATTGTTTTAAGTGTAAAACAATTGCAGATGACACGGGTGGATGAATCTTTAGATATATCATAATTCCGAATTTATAGAACGATATATTTGAGAAATAAATTGGTATCGAATTCGTCATTTAGCATTTACGAGATTCAAAGTTAGGACTTTTCAATTACAAGTGAAAAGTTGTGAAAAAGAATACTATTAGATCGGAATACTAATTGGCAGCATTAGTTCACTTAAAAAAGAATTGGATACCCCGACATATGAGCTCGCTTGGATACATTAAAAGTTAGAACAACTAAATAACCGGTGGAAGAAATCATTGTACTCAGTCTATCATAGCATGATGGCCAAGATGTCTGTTTTTACCACCAACTCTTAAATGGAAGAAATCAGGTACAGATGAAAAGGACAATGATGATGGAGATGGGCATTGAGCTGCTCCATTAATGCAGTAAAGCATTTATCATCAGGATACAAATAGAGCAAGGAAAAATGATGTATTCGGCGATGAAATACCTTGGGACAAGCAAGAGGCACTACAGTTCTGCTATGGATCTATTAAGCCGCAACCAGCTTTTGGGGTAAAGGGAACCACAATAAAATTGTCAGCCTATGTATGCTGATTGGACACGGAATATAACAAAGCTGCCCAGCAGCATTGAAATTTAGCACAACAGAGGTGACAAGAAGGAGGAGCAATCTAGCAAATCGTTTAAGAAATGAGGGCAGAGCAAGCAGAGAAAGCAGAGCGCAAGGGCGACATCATATCTGCAGCATTTGTTTAATAGCATAGGGCTACCCAAAGGCGGGTAGAGCAACCACAGTTTCTTGTAACCCTTAGCCTGACTCGAAATGACCAATTTATCCCGATTACAAAATAACTCCTCCAATTCTCAGGTTGCCAGGTTCGATTATTGTTCTTTGTAATGAAGAATGATTTCCTACTCTAGGAGCCATGTATTTTCCTTAGCAGGGAAGGGGCAACTTACACCTGTCGAGGTTTAGGGTTTAGGGCTTGGGGCAGTTTACTCTTATGCTACATGGATAGAACATAATATATGATGTTAATAACTGTGGATGTACTGCATTCCTTGATCGATAGGAGGATTAACTCCAGAAAGATTCAAATGAGATTTCCTGCAAACAAACAAATGATGGATTAGTTGGTGATCATTGGTGGGAACTGCTCTTTCTGTACCAACATGGAAAGAAGAAACGAATGGAAGGAAATACGGTTGGATCAAAATATAATTCTGGGAGGAAATAATGGATCTATTTTTCTGTACATGTATGTGCATCAGGATGAAAAATCCGCCTGCAGGAATATTATCAAGTGTATAATGGACAATATCACTTAGGACATCTTGTTGAATAAGCCCTGAGATCATTTGTCAGCCCATGTATCCTGATTGGATACGGAATATAACAAAGCTGCCCAGCAGCATTGAAATTTAGCACAACAGAGGTGACAACAAGGAGGAGCAATCTAACAAATTGTTTAAGAAATGAGGGCAGAGCAAGCAGAGAAAGCAGAGAGCAAAGGCGACATCATATCTGCAGCATTTGTTTAATAGCAAAGTGCTCGCCAAAGGCGGGTAGAGCAACCACAGTTTCTTGTAACCCTTACTTTTTCTGATAATAGCAGTAGCACCAACACAAATCCACAAGAAAATTGACTTCTTAGCCTGACTCGAAATGACCAATTTATCCGATTACAAAATAATTCCTTCAATTCTCAGGTTGCCAGGTTCGATATTGTTCTTTGTAATGAAGAATGATTTCCTACTCTAGGAGCCATGTATTTTCCTTGAAAGTAATTTCTAAAGTAAGCAAACAAAAGAAAAATAGAGCATTTTCATTTCATATAATGAATAAATATTTCATACACCAGTAACCAGAAGTAGATATAATCAAATACACAAACAAAGGGACTGTTTTAAATTGTGAAAGTGAAAATAACTTAAAATAGCTTTTGGTTTTTGTCTTTTCAGTTTTCATTTTGTCTCATTTGCTCAACGAGGTATCTGACATGATTTAAAAAACTCATAATACTTTATCCTTCTCCATAACTCAACGAGGTATTTTAAAGAAAACAGGGCACATCAATCCTAACTGAAAATAACTAAAAACCAGGAAATAAATAAATGCTAACCGAACAAGCAAACATAATTCCACAAGGACAAGAAATCCTGGATATTATTTCCTCCTAACCGTAACTTAGGAGCTAACTTAGATAATAAAATATAATCTCATACTTTATTATATTTATATTATTCAACATCATTTTTCTCCACATCGGCTCTTAAAGGTAACCAAAACATTAGGGATAATAGAGTTTCTCTTAATTCCGTCCAGTACTCACCTGCTTCTGCTTCAATCAATTTGCCATAGTCTTGCACTAACACCAAGCTGCTTCCGCTTCAAATTGCCATAATTATTTAAGGAAACCAAGCTGCACTAACATTGGACACTCCACGAGCTTTGTAGAAACAGTCCTGCCACTTAGATCAAGAAAGATTGCAGTATGTTGTTCTGAGGCTTCCTGCAGGAGATCAATTCTTTGAAAAATATACCATGTTCCCATTCACCACACCTGTCCATTGGACACACACAACATCTTAGATATCTTGCAAGTTCGGTATTTATGCACAATTGTTTCACCCACTCTTTGTTATTGAATTTTTTCAACACCCAAATGTCAATATGCATATCTGACCAAGCATCCACAACGGCCAGGCATCCTCTAAGATTAAGCAAATTCAAGTAAGGCAGAAACCGTTACTTCGTAAGGGCGGATGAGGAATGCAATAGAACTCCTCTTTCTTGAAATCGAAAGATATTATATTGCTAGTTTCTCCCATTGCTGTAATTCTCGTCCCCCAATTGATCACCCAATGCATATCCCCACAAGCAGATACGTTCTTGTGACTTAATCCTTCACAAGGAGGAACTGAGCTTATCTCTTGCCAAGTGCTTGTTCCCAATACAAGAATTTGGGCCACCATGTTTTTGGGAAATGGTTTCCCACAAACACGAAGAATCTTGTAGGTGTTTGTTATATTATCAAATCCCATAGCATACCAATCGAAGAATGCACGACCTCTACGATAGGATGGTGCGGCTGGCACTTGGACACTACTGGTTGGGAGCATAAGAACTTCTCCCTTAAGTGGACTGAATAAGAAGCATCAACCTCCATACTTGAGCTCTTTAAAGCAGACCAAGTTACAGAAAACAAAATGTACATTGTACCTATTGTTATGGCTGGTTAAGAAGATCTCAGATGCAATTCCATGGTTTCTCAGTTTCAAGGCGTTTTCATTGACATTGTAATCCAGTGAGCACAAAGGCTTGAAGTTGTAAAAGCATCCAGTGAGTGAGGATTTGACAAGAAGCATAAATTGAGGTAGGTACTTCAGCAGCATTGTTGGTAGCAGTAAATAAACGCTGCGTGTGCATTGTAACAAAAGCAGGATTGTTGACCATGTTCTTCAACAGCTTAGAGACACTTCGAAGGCAACAAAGTGAAGTTGTGGGCAGTCTCAAAATGATGTCTATAAGGATGTTGATGTCTAGATCCATCAGCTTAGCATTGTTGTTGTTGCTGCAGCGTCCTTTTCTCTTGGTCCCGCACATCTCCAGGCCGGTTGGGATTGGGTGCTTACGTTGGACTAGGACTTGAGAGATAACGGCATCCTAGAAGAAACAGAGATCGAATATTACAACTATAATTCGGTAACGGTGGGTTGGGATGACTAGTAATAAACGAAAATTATGATACACAGGCATAGCAATCACCTTTCTTGTTTGCTCATCGGACTCGCAAGTAGACCTGCAAACAGTTCGTGTTTGCCGTGGTCGTGCCATTTTTGTGCTAAACCGTTATCTTAACAGCTAGCGTCGTGTTAACCCATTAAGCTAACGGATTGAAGAATTCAAATTCGTATTAAAAAAAAATACAAGTGATATTTATCTCTAAACTACATTAAGGTGGGGGAAAGGGTTTATACCGAAGACGGAGTGGATTGAAAGGGAAAGCTGTAACCATTAGGGCAATCCATCACTTTCCGGAAGAGAGAGAATTAATATTAAAAAATAATAATAAAAAATAAAAAAACTGCTAGATTGCCTAATCCTAATGCACACAGTAACACATGCGATATCAAATTTGAGATTATTGAATTGTGAACAAAACAATAATCATAAGGTGTGCTTGCGACCAGTGACCAGAGACCAGAGACAGAGAGGAGTACCTTCAATCTTAAATCTTAAATCTTAAATCATGTATGTGCAGATGGATGGATCATGGAGGTGGAAAAGTCACCTTATATTTCACCAAATTCGCCAATTCTGCTCCCATCTCCTTCCAGGAGCAGGAGCAGGAGCGGAGCGGGAGGAAGAGGCAGCTGATTCAGTTGTCTCGCTATCGCTGGATGTTCCGACTCGGACTCCGAGGATGGTTACAGAGACTACTTGTCCCTTGTCCATGTCCTATCTCAAGATTGCTTGATGCTTGAATGCTTCAGATTACCCTCTGACTTCGGTCTCCAGATCACTCGCCTCTTCTGATCTATTTTTTGTTGTCAAACAAATACTCTTTTAAATGGGTATTAATCAAATATCGTCAAATATTAGCCTATAATTTTAAAATTATCAGTTTTTTTTATTTTTTATTTTTTGCCAGAAGTTGTAGTAATATTAAATACTAATCGAAATGTTTACATCAGATGCCAAAGTGTTAAACAACCACTCTGGTTCAAAACCATCCCGAGAATGACTACCCCCCATACGCACAACAAAAGATGCCACCAAATGCGCAGCCTGATTACAGACACGAGGAGCATACAGAAACTCAATAGATTCAAATTGTTGCTTTAAAGTACTTATATCCCACAAGATACCATCCAAAACCGCCTCCGGTTGTATATGACCATGAATCATATCAACAAGAACCTGGGAGTCAGTCTCCAATTGTATAGAGGTAAAGCCTCGTTCCACACAAGCCACCAGAGCGACCCGCATTGCTTCCGCTTCCGCCATAAGACTTGAGACACAAGGAAATGCTCCAATACCACGAGCACCATTGAAAATGCCCACAAAATCCCTAGCCACCCACCCAACACCACCTATACCCGTCTGACTAAAAACTTTATAATATATTGAAATATCACTTAAACAGATACAAATACTCTTAATTCCTACAAATAACTAGTTGTTAATTAATATATTCTTGTGCGATAATCAAGTGATGCTTTCACTAATATTTTTCTCATTTTTTATTTTTATTTTCTTCATCAAACGAAGACCAGAGATTTCTGTTAATTTTATTTTTTAATAAATAATCAGAGAAAGTGGTATTAACATCCTACTTATCAGATTCTTGTTCTTGTCTTGCTAGGATTGTACAGCCAATATAAACAATAAAATGACAGAAAGAAAATTGAATAAATTATAAATAAAACAACAACCTCAACTACTTGAATGGTTACAGTTAAGCCACATCAACATCTTACATTGATTTTTTTGATAGGGATAATAAGACAAAAAACAATGTGTGAGAGAAGGAGAGGAAAGAGGATGAGAATAGGAGGGGAGAGAATCCTACTCCGTCGCTAATACTAGGCACCGCCGCACTAGTAGTCTAGCATTGAACTTCCCACCGCCCAAAAGTTTCCCACATTAATCAAAACATCACTAAAATTCAAATCAGTTGATTGTTTCTTGATGGTAGTGATGAAATCAGAAGTCAAGCTTAAAGGCTTTAGTTATTTGTTACGATAAGCATAAGCATGAGTTGAATGTTTACTTCCTCCGATGGTTCAATTTAGTGTATAAGGCTTTTTTTCCTAGTTGTAGAGCTGTTACAATGACTGTATGAAGTCCTGCTGCCTTCTACTTACTATCTTTTGAACAAGGGTGCAATTTCGATTGAAATTTCGTATATTTCTGACCTTGGAACGCCTGAATTAAATCCTATTTCTGAAATCAGGAAAACAGTGGGCTTTCAACTTAAACTACCAAAAATGACTATCTTCGTGTAGAAGTAAACAAGATCTTGTAACTGATGCAAAGATGATCTTTTCCATGAACAACATTTGATTCGACCATTCCCCCAATATCACTCAATGGAAAACTCTCCTGACTCTTTTCGATTCTGAAAATTTGCAAAAAATCCAAAATGTCTCTGTTTTCCGAAATTGGAATGGATGTTGACTTTCTTAAATGTTTCTGGAATGAAATTGGAAGACAATTTTCATTTCAATCAATTTTGGATTGCAATTGGAAGAATATGATTCCAAACTGATTTGTCCGAAAGTCAGGCGTTTTCTTTTAACACAGCCATCAAACAAAATCTGAGAGCAGAAGGTGAAAAAACCTCCATTGCATAATTTCCCTAATGTCTGAATCAAGAGACAATGAAAAGTAATGATTGACCAAGAAAAAAAATTGGGGATCTCCCAAGTCAACAGCTTGAATTGCTTGCACAAAGGGCTTCCAAAGAAGTGGTGACTTGGAACTGAGATCACCTCCAATCAAGGCAGTAGCTTTAGCCTCTCTCTTGTTATATGAACCCAATCTCCCAAGAATTAGAAATTAAGTTGAGCTCATACTTCCACTATAACAAAAGCAGCAGCAGTACCAAAAACCAAAGAGATTAGCACCACACTGCACAAACTAGTTTACCTCAAAGTGAACATTCAAAATCATAGAGGAGAACAAACCCCCTCATTCCTCTCTATAGCAACCCTAATGTGATGTCTTTACATTGATAAAACACCTAATCCTAAATGATTTTACTCTCTCTAACTCTCTAGCATTAGCAATGCTTATGGCATAACATTGATCAAGCATCTGCATCATTTCTTCAACTTGTACAAGAAAGTGCACGTTCTAAACACTTATAAATACAAAAGTTTGTCTTCCCTTTAAAACCACCCTCACTCGCTTCCTTGACGCTAGGCCCCACCATCACCTCCACAACCTCTTGGCTTTTAAACACACCAGTGTTAGTGTAGCCCGTGTAGGCAGCAGCTATTGCTTTGCATCTACTTATCCATCCTCTCACGAGAATAATAGGAAAAAGAAAATTAGGAATGTATGGCAATAGCATCCTCCATTCCTCCTAGTATCCAGACTTATGCAGAACTAGCTAGGAGGGGCTTACACAGAAGATGCATGTGTACTAGGGCACTAACTTTCAATGGAAGAGAAGCATAAAGCAAGAATTAAAACATATAAACTGCAAGTAAGGAATTCATAAATCAATACAACTCTGAATCTAGCTACATAACTGAAATGTAATTCTGATTTCCATGTTAATTATTCAGAACGATTGTATCTCAAGTTTGCAAAAGTAAAGAAACCATGTCCTGTCAAAAGCAAGTACTGGAAGTGTTTACCTCACTTCGCTATATATTCAACTGCCAAGTGGGGATCCATCCGATATGAGCTCTTCCAATTCATCAATGACGGCATCATAACAGAAACGATATTGCTCCGGTTTCTGGACCATTCCATCTCGCTGAGACCTGAATGTGGATATTGTTTTTACTAAATCTAAAGCAGACATGTCCCCCGAAAGAATTCTCTGCAGTGCATCATGAATGATGCAGTACGTTCCAGTTCTCCCAACACCTGCGCTGCAGCGCACCACTATTGGGCTGCAGTCGGGTATGCCCAGTGTTACCTGATACATTACTCTTTTCAAAATTCCACGAACTGCAAATGTGTCTTCGGGAACTCCATGGTCGGGCCATTGAGGATACTGAATATGCAAAACAGACATGGGCGGTGAAGGTTCCTTCGAGTCTGAGTCTGATGACTGTTCTTTATTAATCTTCTTCTTCACCTCCAAAAGGCGCAATACTAGTGAATCCGAATTACCATCTCCAAATCCACCAACTCTTCTCATCCACTTAGTGGCTACACATACATTCCCAAATTCTCTACTACTAACGCCGTCGTTGTCATCAGCCTGAAAATAATCTCCACATTTGTTATCATCCAAGTCAGTAAGCATGACAATTACAGAGCAAGGTACTGGATGAACGTCTCCCAGAAAGCTTCAAAGGTGTGTGAAAGTGGACCTTGTGTTGCAATAAAACAAGAGGAGGAAGATGGTGTTGCAATGAAGCTGGCATTGATGTAGTCCCCTGCCCCTGCCGCACAAGAGTTAAGAACAACCCTATTTTGGTCGAACGCTACGTATTCATCATACCGGTTTTTGCAGAAATTGAGAGTGTTGAGAGCCACAGTGCTACGCTTCTCCGCCTCAGATTGTGTTATATAAATGGCATCTGACTGATCCCACTCTCGGTTGATCTGTTCGGGTATCCGGACCTTGTCTTTGAAGAATTTGAGAGCAAAGGCACAGTTTTCATGCTGTTGGGGGTAAGGGCAACTCTGGTCGAACAAGAATTGGCCAACAAGTCCTCCAAGGAAGGGATGGCGGCCAGTGTCATGGATTTTGGGCGTTTGGTGTCCTCCTCCGGCATCCCCCTCCTCCTCTTCTTGGTCTCCTCCTCCGGGTCCGGCATCTTTCGATAATTGAAGAGGACAAACAGCCCAAATCACAGCTTAGGGTTTTATTTTTGCGGTAAAACTTGAGAGTTGTGAATGAATTTCAGGCTTCTTTGGACTAGAAAAAATTAGAAGCCCACTAGCCCGGCCCAAAAAGGAACACTACTAGTTAGAATCTAGGACTCGGAGTCTGCTGCAAAGCTTCTTCTTAGCCAACCTGCAACACCAAAAAGTGCCATAGATAGCGCCATGACCTTGCTTTCCTGCTTTTTAATGCAGTGAGAAGAAGGCCAAACGAAGCACCAAAGCAAACATTCCATTTGCAAACCTCTATGAAGGTATAAACTCTAGCAAACTAGTATCTTCTCTTTCTGGTAAGCCAAACTCCTCCACAAGTCCCTACAGACTTTTTCATTTTTCGTGTTTGTGATATTGGAGCGTCAATAGCACGGGTAGCCGCTAGACCTATTTGATAACTATTTTGTTTTCGGTTTTGAGTTTTTGGTTTGAAATAAAGAGAGAATACAAGGAAGAAGGGATGGGATGAATCAGGATTGAAGAAGGGTGGTGGGAAGAATGTGAAACAAGTGTATCTAGAATGGAACCCAACATGAAGTAAAAACTCAAAGAATAGAAGGAATTTGAAGCATGCGTACTTTTTCTTGAATGACAAACAATATTTTATTTTAATTTAAACTAAAAAAGGGAAAGAGTTTGAATCTAGCACATAATGGGTTGAAGAAGAATATCCGTCCCCTAACCTAAGTCAATTCACTACTAATTAGTTCAATACAAAATTCACATGCCAGCCAATACCTATTATAAAAAGAGTATAACTTTTTTTTTCTATGAAAATAAACTTTATTAAGATAAAAGGAATCCCAAGAACAAGGAAAGCATACAGCCAATATAATATCAAGGGACCATTTTTGCTCACCACTATTTAGTGAGGTGTATGCTCACCACCTTATTTATCACTGTTATATGAGTTTGAATTTTGAGATTTGTAAAGAGGTACTACACAAACAAAAAGATATTACACACAAACAAAACACATAAAGAGGTACATGAACACACTAATTACAAAGAACAACGTGGATCTCAAATACACAAAAAACAAACAAGCCCAAGTCTAGTTTGTAGCCTAGCATACACAAACCACAAAACAGAACCCAAAGTTTCTAAAGCTACTGTAGAAACTCCTTCCAGCGCCGACACACCTCAAAACAAAGCATAGAAGCCAACCTCCATGACCATCCAGAAAACCAAAGTTGAAAAAGAAGAAGGCCGCACCATCCTCCACAGACCACCAAAACGAACGCCACCCAGAAACAAAGAAAGCCCGCAAGAAGAAATATCTAAGCAACGACATCGCCAACAAGGGCGACCATCGGGAAAGACCAACAAAAATCAACAAGGGCCCCGTTAAAATGTGAAAAATCACAAGAAAAGGTAGGCGAATTGAATTGAGATTGAGTGGAAAGATAATGAGGCCAAATGGTGAGGATGGTATAGGAAAGGGAAGATATGGAATTTGGGATCCAGATGGTGAAAACAGAGGCAAGAAAGGTGTAGATTGGGACGGAAAAGGTGGGATGGGCTTATTGCAGACCACAAAAAGGGAAAAGAAAAGAAGAAGAAAATAGGAAAAACATGGACAGCCACCGACCCTAGCCATAACAGGGCAAGCGGCTACACAGGAAAACGGAGGAGAAAGCTGAAACTCACACTATGGTGAGAAAGACTCTCACTGGTGGGCTTATTTTTCTATTTCATTATTGGTAACGATATAATTGTAGATGTTGATTGCAATTGCCTTGAACATGCCCTTGGCCCTTTGCCCCATGGTTGCTATCACTGCAATTTGGGTTACGTCTCTGGTTCTTGCACTTTCACATTGTTGACAAAGGTACGCTAAGATACAAACTAGATCGGCACAATTCTTCGATTGTAGATTACCGAACATTTGACTGTCAAACAGTCTTGCATACTGGAACGTCTGTCTTTTTTTTGTCTTCTTCCTCCGACCTTATATATGATTCAATTATAATTCTTAGCTCGTCAAGAATAATCTTATACATGGATGTATGTAAGGCTTTCATCAAATTAGTCGGTTGACACTGAAGACCTGTTACAACTCTGCAGAATAATCGACAATGTGTATTCTAGTGTATGCAAGAAGCCCTGCAAAGAGTATTGTAACCATCCCTCAACCCTCTTCAAGGTCTCATATGGAGTACAAAAAGGATCCCAGGGTGTCCCTAAATATGGTCTTATATTCCCATAAATGAGAGAGTGTTCCAACATGACTGGCGATGACATTGAGGTCTTTCAATGGCCATGGTTCCTTAGTATAGTTAGTGTACGCTCTTTGTATATGATACTTGGCTTTGTCCCAAGAGTATGCAGCTGTTCTGAACAATTTTAACAGGGAGGTAGCAAGAAAACATCCAACTCTGACACACTTATTTTGGGAATAACTGTTTCCCCCTGCTGCAGAAAGCTTGATAGGGATTGTCCATGGGGGTGATAGGACTGTGTAAGAAAGGGCCTTAACATCTATCCCTTGATTACTTGGGCTCTTTTTCGGAAAGATGCGCCTATTGTTGTCAGATTCGGACCTCATGTTCCACACAAGTATAAGTATTTATCCAGCAATCCTCTCTGTCATTCCCGTAGTCAGTCCCTTGAGCATCTCATTGATCACTTGAGAAGCACTTCATTTTCCAGCACCTTGAGGTGAATTTCATCTCCTGCAAGGCACTTTGCATCGACCCAATCCGTTTTGGCTGCTCCTTGGAAAACTATGTGGTTTAATCCTTCATACCTATTTAAAGTACACATAAGGCACTTGGCATTGAGCCAATCCATTTGTTGAAGTTGTAGAAGACAAGACGTGTTGTATAAGGACCTATAACTCCATGTTATCATAAAAACCAAATTCAAAAAATTCACAATTCAAGCTTCAATGTAAATGTCTAGTCCACTACCGAAATAAAAGAGAAAACTAACAATTCCACTTTTGAATTTTAAAACACTAAAATAAGTATTCAGAGGGAGATGGCTGGCAATACTCAAGTGAGACTAACCATAGGAGCCACTTCCAGAAAAATGGATCTCAGTTTATCAAGACCACACATATTTGTCCTATCTGAACCAATTTGAACAGATAAATACAACGAAAAATTAAAACAGACATGTGAGACTAACCTTTTGGAATCGAGGTGGGGATTTGGTCTTTGCTGTTGAAACTCGAAACGGCAAGAAGAAGCTCGTGGGTCGCAGGTCGCCGCTGGGAAGGAGAGATTGGGAGTGATCGAAGACTGAGAGAGAGAGAAAGAGAGAGATGAATACGCGGAAGCTGCAGTGGGACTGCGAAGTGTAAACTGGGAACTGGAAGAAAAGGACAATAGTTTAGGGTTATGCTAGGGAAAAACAATGTCGTTTTCACTAATAGGATTATTAATTAATACTTACTGTTTATTGGTGGGCAGTTGGTGAGTTTTTATTTAATAGTTATTGTTTTTGATGAGTTGTCATTTCTCGTATGGTTCATTTTTCTCGAATCATTTCCTAACAAACAGGGGGCCCTCTAAAAGTTATAATAATTGTAGCCGTTGGATCAAAATCCAACGGCTCATGTTCGTGGGTCATGAGGATCCCTAGCATTTGCTCAGGAGAGGATCCAATTCTTTTGTTTCCCATACGGGCCATACCCATTACTGACTAATAGGATGCTAATATACATACAGTAGTCGAAAGAGGCTGAAGGTTCTTCAAGTAAACTATCTTGAAAGGAAATATGAGGCCTTTAGAGAACAACAATAAATATGATTTATATTGTTGTGCCCTTCAAGATGAAAATGCGTTATTAATGTTGTGAATTTAGATCAACTTATAGCGAAAAGTCTCACAGTCGAGATGAGGATATTTAATTATGACTACTTCATTGTGTAAGTTAACCAAATTGTCACCCTAAATACTATTGTACATAAACAAGTAAAAATAATTAATTAATTAATTTCTAAGACTTGGAGTTGGAGCAGTTGATGAGTGGCAAAAAATACCAGTACTTCCCTCTAATTGTTCACCAAATGAAATGATTGGGATTGCAGAAGCCAAAACTATGTATGTGGTAGGAGCCACAATCCTTAAAAAAATCATCGACAAGAAAAATGGCACCAAGGCATAAAGCTACATTCACCATTATTTAAAAGAAAATTTTGAATCCAACAAGTGTGCCAGACATGCATAGCCTTTTGGAAACTGATGAATTCGGTCGATCCAATCAGGGTAGCCCTATTGTTTTAGAAGCAATAGTACAAGTAGGATACAGTAAGTACGTACATGGAGTCGATCCTGATCGGATTGAATACCTTCACTTGTATAAATATGATAGGACCAACACTCTGACCCTATCTCAAACTTGCAAGTCACACTGTAGCAATAATGGTATGAAGATGAAGGAAGGAGAAGCAGAGAGAGAGAAAGAGCGAATATTTTTTTTCTTTTGGAGAATATTTTCTTAATTCATTCAATGACCTCCCCACGGATAATTGCCTTGGGTCTTATACAACTTTTGCAACCACTAAATTGCCAGATGGCAATTACAATCACTTACTTAGTAGACTAATTAAGCTATTAATTCTTAAAACTAAACAACGATTAAGATAGTCACTAAGTTTATAAGCTAAGTGACTAATTCATAACATTGCCTTCCCCTTGAAGAAATAACCATGTCCTCAAGGTTAAAAACTGAAATCAGGAAATCGTGCAGTGAACTCGTCAAAATCTTCCCAAGTTGCTCCCTTTCTAGTGAATGAGTAGTTGGACACCCGCCACATTGCCTTTCTTATACATCCTTTACTGCAGCACCTGAAGAGGCTCTTAAGAGAGCAATCCATCATCTGTGACTACTGGCAGAACTGGTAAAGGGTTGGCAGCTGGACCCAAGTGCTTCTTCAAACAACTCACATGGAATACATGGTGTATCTTAGTAGTATCAGGCAATTTCAACTTGTAGGCTACTTTTCCAATTCTTTCCAAAACCGCAAATTGCCCATAAAATTTTGGATGGAGTTTGTGATAGGAGTGTGAAGCTAGTGACTGTAACTGATAAGGGATCAATTTCAAGTACATTAAATCCCCCACTGTAAACTCTCTTTCACTCCTATGCTTATCAGCCTGCATTTTCATTCGATTCTTTTTTAAATTTGTTTTAAGCATGGCAAGCAATTTGTCCCTGCCAATAAAGCTTTGCTTAATCATGTCTAACTTGGCCGAACCAATTTCATATGACCTGATGTGGGGTGGGGGGCATCCATACATAATCTCAAAATGACACATTTTTGCAGAAGTGTGGTAAGATATATTATAACTCCATTTTGCCCATGGTAGCCATTCCAGCCATTTCTTAGGTTGCTCATTAGTGAAACACCGAAGATAAGTCTCCAAACACTTATTGACTACTTCAGTTTTCCCATCGCTTTGTGGGTGATAACCAGAGCTCATGCAAAGCCTAGAACCCTGTAATTTGATGAATTCCTTCCAAAATGAACTAAGGAACACCGTGTCCCTATCACTCACAATTGTGGCTAGCATGCCATGCAATTTGAATACTTTATCCAAAAATTCTTGGGCCACAATAACAACAGTGTATGGATGACTCAGGGTAATGAAATGACTGTACTTAGATAATCTGTCGACCACCACCATGATGAGTGATTTACCTTTGCAAATGGGTAACCCAACCAAAAAATCCATGCTTATGTCTATCCATACCTTAGAAGGTATTGGGAGTGGCTATAATAGACTGGGAGGGGCAATGGTCTCATACTTATTTTGCTGGCAAACTCGACATTCAGCCACCGAAGTCTTTATGTCATTCTTCATGCCCACCCAATAGAAACTGCGTTTAATGCTGTGGTAGGTCTTCATAACTCATTCATGTCCATTTGTAGGAATGGAGTGATGCTCTTCAAATATGGTCTTTTCCAGGGAGAAGTTGGACCAATCGCAATTCTGGTCTTGTACTTCAAAAAGCCATTGTCTAGTTGGTATTTAGATAACGCGGGATCCAGTGGGGAGTTATTGTTCTGGAGCAAAGTTTTAACTTCACTGATTCTCTGGGAAACCCATAGATCATTCTCAAGACTCCTTCTGAGGCCATCCAACCACCCAAAATAGGGATATGAGATGGTTGTGCACTCCAAACTAGGTCTGGAACTTGGTAAATGATTGTCAGGTAGTACAAGGGATAAACTCCAGATAATGCATTCGCTACAGAATTATCCACCCCTTGCTTGTATTGGATCTCATAATCGAATCCCAGCAATTTTGCCACCCATTTTTGTTGAAATGGGGTGTTAGGTCGTTGGTTTAGAAAGTGTTTCAAGATGTTGTGGTCAGTCTTAATCATAAAGTGGCGCCCTTAAAGATAATTCTGCCATTTCTTGATGGCGTGTACTATTGCAATTAGTTCTCTCTTATAGGTAGAGAGAGCTTGGTTCTTGGGTCCGAGAGGACTGGCTCGTAAAAGCGATTGATCTTCCTTTTTGTTGCAAGACTGGTCCAATACCATTCCTTGAAGCATTGCACTCCAGTTTGAAAGTAGTTGAAAAATTAAGTAAGGCAAAGACCTGTGGAGATGTCATGATCTGTTTGAATTGCTAAAAGGCGGTTTAAGCATTACTAGACCAATGAAACCCATGTTTCTTGGTCAAGTGGTAAAGTGGTTGACATATCTTTCCATAACCCGGCACAAATTTTCGGTAGTAATCTGTGAGGCCCAAAAACCCCATGAGTTCCTTAACATTATAAGGAATTGGCCAGTTCAATATAGCCTGAATTTTGGTAGGGTTCACAGCCACTTCATCTCGAGACATGATGTGCCTGAGGTGTTCAACCTTACTTTGTCTAAATGAGCACTTTTGTTTCTTTACATATAATTGATGATTCCTTAGTAAATCAAAAACCAAGTGGAGATGAGATAAATGGTCTTCCCAGCTCTTGCTATATACTAGGATATCATCAAAGAACACTAGCATCCATTTTCTCAGAAATGGCTTGAATATGTCATTCATTAGATTCTGGAAGGTGGCAAGGGCGTTGGTTAAACCAAAGGGCATCACAAAGAACTCGTAGTGCCTGTTGTGTGTTCGGAATGCAGTTTTTTCAATGTCTACAGAATGCATTTGAATCTCGTGATATCCACCTCTCAAGTCTAATTTGGAGAAATATTGTGCCCCAAACAACTCATCCAACAAATCATCGATTAAGGGGATTGGATACTTGTCCTTCACTGTGATTGCATTCAACTCTTGGTAATCCATACAAAGTCGCCATGTGCTATCTTTCTTTCTGACCAACAAAACAGGAAATGAGAAGGAACTGTGGCTTTGTTGAATGAATCCAGATTGCAAGAGCTCTTAAACTGCTTTTTCAATCTCATTTTTTTGTGTATGTAGGACCGTAATGATATGGCCGGATACTAGGTGGTTTAGAACCTGGAAGTAATGGAATATGGTGATCATGCTTTCTTGGTGGAGGCAGTGAGGAAGGAAACACAAAAATCTCCTCAAAGTTACCCAATAAAGCCTGTAATTCACTGAGCTGCAATGGAGTAAGTTCTTAGGCTTCAAGCTTTTCAGTTTCCATGGACTACAATAAAATGCCCATATTCAAATTGTAGAATCCCTTGTCGAGTTGCTGAAGAGATATTTCTTGTATGGAAAGGTGAGGAAGTGCATTGTGTTCCAATCTATACGTCTTGCCATTTACTTCAAACTCCATGGTAAAAAGTTGAAAATCCCATAGTACTGGGCTTATCGAGGATAGCCACTGAACTCCTAGGACTACATTGCAACCCCCCAAGGGCAAAGAATAGAGGTTAGTAGCACAATGGTAACCCTCTACTTCCATATTCACCTACTTGCAATATCCTTGACTTCGAACCCTACCCCTATTCGCAATCATCAAGTCGAAGGGTTTAGTGCCCTGCATATGCCAACTTAATTTCTTAACCAACTGGCCATCCACAAAATTATGAGTACTTCCAAAATCGAGGAGTATGCGTACTGTATGACCATTGACTAATCCAGCGACTTTCATTGTGTGTAAGGGTTGAAGATGAGTTGTGCCATAAAAGACATTATCACTCAACTCCATGATTTGCAATTCAGGTCGATCAGTGGGTGTAATCGCATCCGAATCCTCCAATACCAAGTCATCAGCAAGGATATCAAGCATGAGTAGTTGTTTATGTGCACATTTATGCCTGTGAACCCAATTATCATCACAAAACCAGCATTTACCTTCCTCTTTCTTCCTTTGGACCTCTTTGGGTGTAAGTTTCTTGAATGGCAAAACAAAAGGTTCGGGTCTAAGCAAAGAAGCATAAGGTGCAGGAGTAGGGGTAGCTCGAGGATGAGTAACAAGTTTGGAGGCTGGGGGTTTTAACTCAGACAATTTAGCATTAAGTTGTAAGGCGAGAGCAATGACGTCATGCACATTAGAAGGTTTGAACAACTTAACATCAAATTTCAACTCTCTTTTTAAACCACCTAGAAAACAACTTTTCAACAATCTAAGGCCGACATCATATGTTTGATTAGCCAAATGGCGGAACTCAGTGATATAATCGTGAAGACTACTTATTTGCCGGAGCTTAAACAGGGCCTCGGTGCAGTCTTCAAACTCTGAGGGCCCAGATTCTTAACAAAGAGCCTTTAAAAATTCGCTCCAAGTGGGAGTGGAGTTCAAACAATCTCGCCAACGAAACCACTGCAATGCTTCATTTTCCAGGTGAAAGGAGACTGTGAGGACTTTATGAGCGTCATGAACATTGTAAAGGTTGAAATACTGCTGATAGGAGCATATTTAGGCGACTTACTTAGCTTGTTTTCGTGCATTTATATTGTTAATTCATAGTTGTTTTTGGCGTTTAAGCCATTTTCGTGTGTTTTTAGGTTCATGTGGCTAAGGAAGCAAAAAGATTCATTTTGGAGCATTTTGGAGCAAAATTGGACTTGGAAGGGATAACTTATACTTGGAGCAAAAGGAATGGATGAAATTGAAGAGTTGATGTCACAAGGATTCCTACTTGAAGTAGCCACACACCTTCCACATTTCAGCCACATGCACTTGTTCCTCCATCATTGCACCAACAACAACATTGCACATGCACTCCCTTTAATTAATTAACCCACATACACCCTTTATTCTTTCATCATTCCAGCCACTCCACATCCCTCACCAAGAAATCATTCAACACATGTATCCATAATCATTTCTCCACACCAAAACCGTGCACATGCATTCCCCTTGTGCAATTCCATCATTCCACACCTCCATGGCAGCCACCAACCAACCTAGCTGTCATGTTTCCCCTTTAATCATTCAAACATTCACCCACATGCATTTCTAACCCACATGCACCCTAGATTCTAATCAGCCATTCACATTTAATCATTCATTCCCATCAGATTTCTAGCATATTCACATGCATTCCATCCTTTAAAACATTGCACATGCACTCCACATGCATTCATCCTAGCTGTCATGTTTCCCCTTTCATCATTCCCTCACATTCTTTAAATCAGCCAACACATGCATCCACCTTTCTCCCATCAGATTTCCAACATTGCACATGCATTCCCCTTACAATTTCAGCCATCCTAGCTGTTTTGCATATGCATTCACTTAACCTAGCTGTCATGTTCCCTCTCCCATCCATTCATCTCCCTATAAAAACCATACACACTTCACACAACATTCATTCACACTCATTCACACCTCAATTCATCCCACTTTTCCATTTCAGAATGTAGACATCAAACACCCTTGCCGTGCTCTCCCTACAAATCCAAACACCATCCTTCCATTTTCACCACTACCCAAACCATTCACACCATCAAACTATCCTTAGACCTTGTGCTACAACGAAGAGGAAGAGAAGAGTGCCTAAACGTTCATACAATTCAAGTTTGAGTTGTTGGAATGTTTAGGTGTTTCTTTGATTTCAATGTTTAATTTCAATACTCTTTGTTTTGTACGAATGAGGAATGGAAGAGAAGAGGGCCTAAACGTTCATACAATTCAAGTTTGAGTTGTTGGAATGTTTAGGTATTTCTTTGATTCTCTTTGTTTTGTACCATGAGGAACTAAAACCCCCTTGGCTATGGGGTAATTCGAAATATATGTCTATGCTTGCATTTTGATTTGATTACTTCTAATTGCATTTCATAAGTTGTGGATTCAATTCGTTTAACCGTTTGATTGATAACTTATTTATGTATGTTTATTGAGAGTGCACACTTAATTTTCATGCATGAATATGACGCTAGAATATAAGTGAGTTTCACCTAATAGTTGCGAACTTATATTCACAAGTAGTGGAGGTTGCTTATAAACAATCGCGTTAAACGAATTCTTGGCATAAGTTTCATGCGTATTCCATAGTAACAAGTGCCTCGTCAACATTTATAATTTTCATAGAGCGTAATGATTCTTGCTTGTATCTCTATTATGCAATCATGTAGGGGACTTGTGGGGAATGTTTTGGGTTGTCGTATGCAATCATCCAATTCAATAACGTTAGGAAGATTTGAAGGTTAATTTAAGCGGATCTAATTAACTTGGAGTGTTGAGAATTAATGGTTTATTGAAACGCAATTGGAAATCTTTTTATTATGCAAGTATAACATATGTGGAGATGAACCCCGTAGCTAACTTTCCATCAATTTGTTCTTTCTTTTCTTGTTTCTGTTTTCATGTTTAATTTAACTTGTTGTTCAATTATGTTAAACATGTGGAACTAATTTCTTTTTAGTTAGAGGCGAATTTGAAGCCATGAACATATGTTGGTTATGATTTGATTTACTCCAGTTATGAATTCATGAATTTTAGATGTGGGTTACTTTTCTGTTTTGATTAAGAACTTGTTTATTTATGTGGGTTGAGGGTCGACACTTAATTTGCATGCCTAAACTTGATGCTAGGATATAAGGGAATTTCACCTAATCGTTATGAACTTATATTCATGAGTAGTAAAGATCGCTAGTCACGATTGTGTTTAGTAAACCCTAGGCTGGATTAACATGCGTATTCCATAGTTATGAATGCCTAGTCGATGTTTATGATTTCCGTTGAACTTAATGATCTTTGTTGAATGTCTCTATCATGCGTATTCCATGGTTAGGGACTTTGATTAGGAATAATTTGGTTGTAATGCGTATCCCATTCAATCCAATGAATCTAGGGAAATCTGAAAGTTAGTTTAAGCGAACCTAATTAACTTGGAGCATTGTCATTCATCGTTTGTTGAAGTCATAACTGGGAGTCAAATTATATGCTTATGTTCATGTGTGGATAAGGAACCCTCTACTAGTTTTTCATCATTCTATTTCATCACATTCATATTTACATTTTGCTTTAAATTACAATTTGTTCATTTAGTTTAATTTCGTCCAAATTTCAATCCCCCTTTACTTTATTGTCCAAATTAGTTAGAAAGTGTCTTAGTTTGTGTTTATAAGTGTTTTGATTCAATTTGTTGCACAAATTCGTCCAAATTCACCAAAGTGCTCAAAACTGCCCAGAAAGTGTTTTTAAGGTAGTTTTGAGTGTTTTGGGTGATGTTTGAGTCTTTTGGTTTGTTTTAGTGTTTTAAAGTTTAGTTTTACATTCTTTGAGTCTAGTTTAGTGTTTTATATTGTGTTTTTACGTTTTTGAGTCAAATCCAAGTGATTAATAATCCCTCCTAATCCCCGGTCCAGAACGATCCCTACTTATACATATACTACAATTGACAAAAAGAGGGTTTAATTTGTGTGCGTATAAATCTCGCACCAACTGCTCAGATTTATAGATCCAAGCAAGAGGATCATCATCGTCGGTAAATTTAGGGAAATCGAGGCGATGCTACCAAGGAGGGCCGAGCGTGAAGCCACCGCCATCAAACTGATCGCGACGAGGGTTTCGGGGGTTGGTCATACTGCGAAACTCCACATCCTTAGTCATAATCAGAGAAGGAACGCTCGAATCTGGGACTGGAATACTCGGATCGGACGACGAGACACCACTGACTTGCAGAAAAGGAAGCTCACGGCGGAATTGCTCAAAGCCGACCGTGAGTTTAGTGTCCTTGTCTTGGGAATGAGCTTGGAAAACAGTGGAAATGGAGGAATGGAACATCAGAGAAAGAGATTCCAGAGAAGACTCCACTGTGGCTAAGCGAGCATCCATGGCAGCTTGGCGAGAGTTGTTGGATTGGCGGGGCATACAAGAGGGACACCAGGAAAGAGAGGTTGTAGCAACAATGGTATGGAGATGAAGGAAGGAGAAGCAGAGAGAGAGAGAGCGAATATTTTTTTCTTTTGGAGAATATTTTCTTAATTCATTCAATGACCCCCCCCCCCACAGATAATTGCCTTGGGTTTTATACAACTTTTGCAACCACTAAATTGCCAGATGGCAATTACAATCACTTACTTAATAGACTAATTAAGCTATTAATTCTTAAAACTAAACAGCAATTAAGATAGTCACTAAGTTTATAAGCTAAGTGACTAATTCATAACAAAATAATGTTTACCATAAATAAGCACAATGCTAATGTGCAATGATTACAAAGGAACACTTGTGGAAGACAAAGGAAGGAAAATGTATTTTTACAAAGAAGCAAAGCAAAACAAAACAAAGCGAAAACGTGGAACTAAAAACGGTGAAAGCCGTCTACATGTTCTTAACTGAAGGCAAAGAAAAATACACAACGAACATGATGCTCCGTCGTTATCTGTTACTAGGACTCTTCCCAAGAGTAGAAGAAGAGCCAGGGGTCCTCGGACTGTGCGACCCTCTTCCACCAGAAAGAGGACTTCGCTCTCCTCTTAACTCACTTACGCGAGGACTGAAGGTCGGGTGTGGACTCCCAAGGATTTCAGGGGCATTTGCTGGTGTTGAAGTAGAGCTTGTGATCTTTGGACTGCTGACATGCCTAAACTCACCTCGGCTTCTGGTCATAACTTCGTCTAATATTTCTGCATCCCCTGCGCAGGAAGCTCCAGCTCCCAACTCTATCTCCTGTTTCCTTCCAAATACATCGAACACAACATTAATATTGGTTCACATTTGACTAATGTACTAAAATTCATTAGCTATAAATAAGATGGTGAAGTTTTCTTTTTGTCACACAGCCTGTCATGTTATGTCGCCATACGTTTATATGCTAAAGGGAATGTGAGTTTTACCGTTGCAAGGTTATATGTTAAAGCCGGAGCCTCTTCATACTCTGCTGCATCCAAGTCCTGAAGGTGTGCTCCTTTGAAAAACTTGGGGAGTACGTATTGCCTCACAGGAACCAAGAGCATGATCATCATTGGAAACATAACCCCAGCAATTGGAACCCAAGTAAGGCCAAAACATACAAGCAAGTACAGAGTTTGGAAAACCGTGAACATCGCGATTGACTTGAAAGGCACAATTTCTATAAAAGTAGCGTGATTATCCTCGAGGACTCTGCAGGATGATGAAATGCCATATATGAGGAGGAAGTACAGTTAAACATGTATGAAATGAGTGAGAGAAGATTTGATTTGAAGGTTTACTTGAATCTTCTACTTGGAGTTGTAAAGAGAAATAAAATCCTTTCCCAAAATTGGTTGCCGGGTAAGCTTTCAATGGCCATGAAGGCAAAGTATCCCCAAAGGACTGAAGTTGGGATTCTTTTGAGGATAGGCATGGCTGCAACACATCCCCCCACCAATACCGCTTGAAGCAGGTTACTGAGACGCTGCTCTTTCACCTCAACCGGCAATAGATCATCAATCTCTTTCTCAATATCAAATATTGTCTCATCAACTGGTGCATCAATATAATTTCCCATACTTGAAGCTGCCTGGATAGTTGATTCTTTTAATTCATTCAGTCCCTGCAATACAAAAGTGTTTCAATTAAAGCACGATGATCACCTGGTAATTAATGTCATTGAAATGTTCTAAACTGCGGCCTTGTTTCCATTGCAAGTCAAAGCCACAGGTTTAATATATCAAAAGACTTGAAAATCAAAATATGTATTCTTGTCATACTCGAGATGAGGCCTCCTGGTAAACCAAAGGCGTCTGCATTTGTTGATAGGCATCTTGCATATTTCCATATAGTTGTCCCAAGCTAGCATTCTTTCTCATACTTCTGCGTGCTGTTGCTACAAGACGATTACGAAGCAACTGCAAAAGTATACATCATTATGATCAGAAAACAGAAAAACTGACGATTACAGAAACATAACAAAAGGATACAATGGAAGGAAAAAAGTTAGGTAAAGAAAAGGTTTTGTGTGATTACCTGGTGTTTAAGAGTAGCTAAACTCTTTGTATGCATTGGAGACTGTGGGATGACTCCATTTGATGGAGGAATTCCAAGCAGACCACACATTAAAGTCTGCCATGAGAAAGCGAGAAAGTTATACAAGACTGCTTTCGGAAAAGGAAAAGTTGAATGTGAGGAAGGATCAATTTGCTTTGCATACCAGAAACCCCAAAAGAAGCAAGTCATAATGGTAAGAAGATGGCTTTCTTAAGTTGAACTCTTTCTGCTGAGATAGTTGGGATGCTACACTGTGATCAAAATAGTAAAGCACCGCGATCATCGTTGCTGGAATGAAAGCTCCGATTATATAGAGGACTGGAACATTGAGCATGTCCTGTGATATGATTCCACTTATAAACCAACGTCAGCTTAATTTATCTTTTTAATTTACTGAAACTAATTACAGAATTGAATTCGGAAGACATGCCTTAATGACAGTCCAATTGTCATATGCACCAGGTGACCATGGATTTGGGCTAAAAAGGCGCCTTGGGATGCCATGTGGAACACTACTAGTTGGAATGTAAGACACACCAGTCCACACCAGAACCATAAGTGGCACACCATAGTCTGCTACAAAGCTTCTTAGCCAACCTGCAACACCAAAAAGCATTGCATTACATAAAATCAAACTACATTCTATACATGCTTGCTTTCTTAATTAGCACAGGAGATGGCAATTAGTGGCACATGATGTTAGTCTTACCAGTGCCATAGCGCCATGACCTTGCTTTCCTGCTTTTTAATGCAGTGAGAAGAAGGCCAAATGACAACACCAAAGCAAACATTCCATTTGCAAACCTCCATGAAGGTATAAATTGTAGTAAACTAGCATCTTCTCTTTCTGGTAAGCGAAACTCATCCACAAGTCCCTACAAAATCAAACCACCATAAAAATGCCCCAGTTCAAGTTTTCATTTTTCTTGTTTTCCTAAGGACATTAATGTTATTAGCTCAAAATATTCATCCTAGACTCCAATTTTTGTCTTTTAACATTTGTGAGAATGAGAAATGAGTGGTAGCCGGTAGACCTATTTGATAACCATTCTGTTTGTAGTTTTTAGTTGGAAATAAAGAGAGAATACAAGGAAGAAGGGAGGGGATGAATAAGGAGTGAAGAACGAAGTGTAGATGGAATGGAATCCAACATGAAAACAAAAATCCAAAAATAGAGAGAATTTTAAGTAGGTGTTCTTTTTCTCAAATGACAAGCAATATTCTATTCTAATCTAAACTAAAGAAAGATGGAAGAGTTTGAATCTAGGACGTAGTGGGTTGAAGAAAAATTCCCTAATTCCCAGGGCAATTCACTGCTTGCAAGTAGGTGTTCTTTTTATCTAATTTCTAGTGTCCATTTTATATATCATTTCATGTGTATTTCTCCTTCCTCCCTTCCACCACACCCCTCTACATTCTTGATTCGTCTATCCTTCCATCAATTTTCTCTTTATAACTAGTGAAAACAAAATAAAAAACAAAATTATCATCAAATAAACCCCACAATTTTTTTAATACAAGACTCAGAACACCCATACGTAAATTAAAATAAGAAGTGGCGGTGGAAAGAGTCAAAGATGGGGAGGTCACTGAGGTGGGGGAGAAGTAGAACCTAAAAAATTATATCCATTTGTTTATTTACTATTTCTTTCGTCAACCAATCTATGGAGTGACATTTTCTAATATTCTAAGTTTCATCATGTGACCAGAACATTATTGAATAGAAAAATAAAAAAATAAATAATAATAATAATTAGGTAAGAAGAAATCGTACTTTAATGGCTTGCTGCATGAAGAGCATAGCAATAAGTAGACCAAACAACTCCCCAGCCACTCTTGTAAACCTATTTATTATGGAACAAGCGCCTAAGATTGCCAATAAGAACAGTAAACCAGCTGTCCATACACATACCCTACAAAATTCAATATTCCCCACAATATCAGGGTTAGTCAAACAACTTCAAACAAACAATTAAGGCAAATTCATGGAATTCGACCAAAAGTACACATGAGATGAGAGGAGAACTCGAGAGTCGAGACCTTCAAAAAAATTAGGAATGTAAAGGCTTACCATGCGGACCATGCTAGAAAGAGCTTTGGACCCAAGCCTGTACGTTCTTTGGCAAAATTGAACATGAAGGTGTACATGATAACAGTAGGCTCGGCCACACCCAATATCAGCAAGGGTTGACCTCCGACGATGGAGTGTATGATCCCACAAACTGCCGTCGATACTAAGGTTTGCACTGCTGTCAAAACTCCATCTGCAAACAGTAATTTGATTCATTAATTAATTAACTAACTGGAAATGCCAAGGAGATCATCTTTTGAGATTGTAAATCTAGTAATGTGGTAGTTGATAATTGATTTTCAGTTTCAATGATGTCAAAGAAAGAATCTATCTATCAACTGTTACATCATATTGTCTACACATATAATCTAAAAGGAAGTTCTCCCGAATATCACCCTAACTAATTAGTTCACATGCCAGCCAATACATATTATAGAAGAAAGAAAAAAAACAGCTTAATATTCACGCACTATATTATTTTTGTCTGTCATTCTCCTTTGAATCCTTTCCTACTTTTTGTTTTCCATACCAACTAACAAGTTGTTAATATAGTGATCGAAAAGGCTAGCTCAAGGTGCAAGTAAACTATCTTGAAATGTGAGACCTTTAGAGAACAACAATAAATATTATACCATTGTGCCCTTCAAGTTAAAAAGGAATTACTATTGTTGTGAATTGGAAATCTAATATTGCAATTATTAGCAAAAAGTTTCAAATTCAACTATCATGACGAGAATATTAAATTATGATTAATTTATTATGTGAGTTAACTAAATCGTCACTCTGAATAAGGTTGTACAGAAACAAGTAAAAATAAATAAATAAATTCAAGACTTGGAGTTGGAGCAGTTGATGAGTCGCAAAACATACCAGTACTTCGATCCAATTGTTCACCAAATGAAATGACTGGGATTGCAGAAGCAAAAAATATGTAGGTTGTAGGAGCCAAAATCCTGAAAAAAACCCAATATCAACAAAAGTTTGCATTTGATTCAACATAAAGGTAAAAAAACGATATTGCATGAGTTGACGGAGAAATTTTTTGTGTAACGAACTATATTTTTGAAACAGTAGAAAATCTGTCGAGTTGATGGGAAGTGATTTCCGCATGTTCATTATGTTCTTTCATTGCACACCTCACTTTATTTTTTACTTTTATATTTGAGCAAATGAATGTAGAATAAAGTAATTATATGTAGTATATACCTGTATCCAGCTTTAAGGCCCCCAGTCCAGTCTTCCTTGTAGCACTTCAATCTTCCTCTGAGATCATTCTTGATTCCCTGCAAAGGCACAAATGTCTCTTCCATGCTTCTGTCTCTGGTGTCTGATCGGTATTACTGATTTCTTTAAGTAAAATAGAGATAGCCTCCCTCCACTGAAAAATTGCTAACAGTTTGCAGTAAGCAGAGTGCAAGAGATTGCCATAACTTGAACTGGCTATCAAAGTAACCACCTAAGTTACATGGTCTGGGATTTTTTACCAGATTCAACCAATGCAGTGTGGAGAGAAAGCAAGGAGGGTGGACCAAATGGGGAAATTAGAAGGAGCTAGCAAAGCAGAGTCAATGGTGGTGGTAATTTGGAAGAGAAAGAGAATTAAGTTCAGAATCTTGAGATAAGAGAAGTGGTCTGGGATGTCTAAATATATAAGGTTGAAAAAGGTTAACTACACTCACCGCTTAGGTTTCTCGAGTTTTCATAAAATTTCCTCACGTTTGAGATATTACGCTGACACCCTTTAGATTTTAATTTACTTTCAAATAACTCCTTGAGTAAAAAGCCTAATAATAAATAGACAACTTGACCCTTATTAATTACGTTTTTTTTTTTTACCATTATTAATTACTTAAAACTAATAAACAAAAGCTTTATAATTTATATAATAAAATTTATGGGCTTGGTGAGATCAACGACTATACCATCTCTCCTGCTGACGTTTTGATTTTTAATTTTTGTTTTTTTTACTATTAATGTTTTAATTTGATATTCTTTTTCTATATCTAAATTACATTAATAAAATTTTCTTTGTCAACCAAAAGAGGATAAAAAAACAATTTTGTCTTCTAAAACAAAACCAAATTATGGGCAATAAAGTAAATTTACACAAACTAGATTTTACAGTGTTTTTTTCCAAAGCCTCATTTAAGGGTGGTCCTAACATCCTCTAACTTTGAAAACTAAATATAAAAAAGAAAACTTCTTTCTCTAATCCACATTCCTTTTTTCTCCCTTTCTCCTTCCCATTTTAAAATAAAAATAAAAATTATTTTCACACACAAAGTGTGGGGCATATGTAAGATCCCACATCGACTAACGGAGAGGGGGTGATATGTCTTACATATATATGCTCCCCTCCATATAGCACGAGGCCTTTTGGGGACTCACTGACTTTGGGTTCCATCGGAACTTCAAAGTTAAGCGAGTTCGGGTTAGAGCATTCCTAGGATGGGCGATCCAATGGGAAGTTCTCATGTGAGCTCCCAGAAACAAAACCGTGAGGGCGTGGCCGAGGCCCAAAACGGACAATATCGTGCTACGGCGAAGTCGAGACAGGGATGTGATAATTTGGTGTCAGAGCTATTCAGCCGTTCTATACGGATGTGCCAGCGAGGACGCTGGGCGCTGGGTTCCCTTTAAGTGGGGTGTATTGTAAGATCCCACATCGACCAACGGAAATGGGGTAATGTGCCTTATATGTATATATTGCCCTTCCGATAGCACGAGGCATTTTGGAAACTCATTGGCTAGATTGTAAGATCCCACATCGATCAATAGATAGGGGTGATGTGTCTTATATGTACATGCTCCCCTCCCTATAGCATGAGGCATTTTGGGAACTCACTGGCTTCAGAGTCCATCGGAACTTCGAAGTTAAGCGGGTTTGGGCGAGTGCAATCCCATGATAGGTAACTCACTGGGAAGTTGCTCGTGAGTTCCCAGAAACAAAACTGTGAGGGAATGGTAAGCCCAAAGCGAACAATATCGTGCTACGACGGAGCCGGTCTAGGATGTGACAGCATATGCCAGTATTTATATAATAAAAAAATTCTTCTTCAACAAAAATTAGAGTTTTTCTTTAATTATAAAGGTAAATTAGTAAATTTGTAAGCAGATTTTTTTACTCAAGGGGTTATATGGAATGAAATTAAAACCTTAGGAGTGTTAGTGTAATATATCAAACGTGAGGAAATTTAGTGAAAACTCAATAAACTTCAGGGAGTGTTAATATTATTAATCCGATTAAAAAAAATTGAAAAATGGCACGTCTTTATGACATTTTTCTTTAAGAGTAGTGCTATCAACACACTTATTTTCAATTTTCACATATCGTTGATTAATTTCTTTTAGTTAGTTTTCTTCAATTCATGAGGCATCGTTGAAATCATATGAACCTCTTTATAAAATAATTTAAAGGTATGGCTTGTATTGGAAAAAATTAGAAAAGAAAAAGGAGGTGATGAGGGGAGACAGAATTTGCGGGTCCGAAGGGAATAATGGAGGTGAATCTCACTGTCATTGCGTAGGAGAGGGGGAGATTACGCTAAACAATTATAGAGACAGTCTCCCATCATCTTTCACGCTTCTCTACTTGCATTGTGTGGTCCCTCCCCTCCCTCCCTCCCCTCCCTCTTGTTTTTGTTTATGTCACCTCTCCTCATCGCCACCACGTTGTCTTTGGCCTGGGAGGACCTAACCTACTTTTACTAATAATGTACTTCATTCTTCCTCCCAAAACAATCATACATGTTATGTTAAGAATATTTTTCAAACACATTTCATGGTACCCAACTCTAATCAACTCCCCGGTGTTATTAATAAAAGGGAGATTCCTCGAATCACCAGGAATGCACATCTTATTCTTGCTAATAATGTATTTTCATTGTATAAATTTTGTAATTGAAGCAGTATAAATCTTCATTTAAAGATTATTCTTACATCAATCATTTGAATATGAGATCGTTTAGTCATTTAAATGTTTGGAACAAATTGACGGTCTAAGTAAATAGCATATTCATGGTGATGCTCCAAAGACAAGAATGACCTCTGATTGACAGTGCGAGTACCAAGTAACATGTTCATTACCATCACATTTTCATTTTATAATTTACATATATGAAACAAATCGACAATGTGATTACCAACGAATGATCTCTAATTCAAAACTGTCTGTTGGAGAGATGATCTTCAAGGAGTGAAATATGTCCATCCTACCAATGAGGGTAGAAAATACAGTGCATTGTTTTTTTTTTTGTTTTTTTTATGGGTTTTTGTTTTTTTGTTTTATTATTATTATTATTATTTTTATTATTATTTTTATTATTATTATTTTTTTATACAAGCAAATTTCAATACTAGAAAAAGGGAATCAAATGCAGGACCTCAAGTAGATAGATATGCTATTATAGTAGCACTGCAAAATAGTCACCATGGACATATTCCTAATAAAAAATAAAAATGTATGAGAGGAGAGTGATTATTATGGAGTGTTAATAACAATACATTGTCTACTTTAATAATTGTGATGTTTTAATGCCAAATGAAAATGAAAATGAAATATTTTCCATGCATACATAATTTTTTGAAATATTGGTGTGACTATTTATTTTTTTAGTTTTTGAGTAGATTGATAACGTTAATGGGTTACATGGTTAGTTGTTAGGGGAAGAGAGGTATTAGTGAGATCAAACCCCTCCAAAAATTTAAAGACATAATTGCTTTCTGACACTGCTGTAAAGTTTCATATACAAATGATATATTAAGAAGATTTTATTATGCAAATGATTTATTTACACTAAGAGATGAGAGTTGAAAACAATAGGTCAATCATAACAAATTTGTATCAAACTCATGATACATGGGAGTTGAAAATAACATTCCGTAAAGAATAATATTACCTAACAAGTAAAGAAATAATATCACATATGTTACTGAAAAAAATATCAGATATCTATGATATTATCTATAATAAGAGGCATGAGTGGGCTAAACCACACAATGGGATAGCAATAGTAATTTGATTCAAATACATCTTTAGTGACAATCAAATCTAAAATCTCTCTCTAGTACAAATGAAACAAGAATATTAATTTAAGGAACAAGATCCTTGTCGGATCCTCTTTGTGGGGATCAGAGGGATCAAACAATCACGGCCATTCATCTTATATCATGCAGTCAGAAATCATTTTAAATTCAAAATTTAAAATTGAATATAAATAGTATCTAACGAAAATTAATTGCACGATATACGATGAACGGCTGTGATTGCTTGATCCCTCGGATCCCCACAAAGAAGATCCGGCGAGGATCCTTTTCCCTAATTTAATAAAATAAATTTGTGATTCATAATATGCAAAGTGTTCTTCCTTTACAGCTAGGGATCCTCCGGATCCTTTCCACCTAATTCTCCTCATCAAACAATCCGGACCCTTGAAATTTAATCCAACAGCTAAAAACACGGGTCCACTTTAAAAGTTATAATAACTTTAGCCATTTGATCAAATTTTAAAAACTCGGATTATTTGATGAGAATGATTAGATGGAAGGAATCCGAAGTTGATCCCTTTCTGTCAAGGAATACTCATAAACCTGACAAAATACAAGGAGCCATTGCTTGGCTTTCTATAAGAGCAATTCCAGCGTTGGAGCCCTCCCCCCAGGCTATGCACTATTCAATCCACCTTATGAACAGTAACTGCCCTTAATGAATAGCAATAGCATTTGCATCTCCACCGTTACACTTCAATAGCCCTGGCAATAGGCAATAAAATATTAGTATTTTTTTTATTTATAAAATAATACAAAATAATTTTAATTGTAATTTCGAATAAGATTTTTAATCGTTCTCGTTGCGCCACGTGTCATTATCCAAAGTATTAGTAAATAATACAAAATAATTTTATTTGTAATTTCGGATAAGATTTTTAATCGTTGTCGTTGCGCCACTTGTCATAAAATCCGAAAAGACAATTATTGGGGATGGATTTCCGATAAATTTTTTAATCGTACTCGTTATGCCACGTGTCATTATTCGAAAATACAATTATTGGTGATGGATTTCTGATAAGATTATTAACCAATCACGTCGCGCCACGTGTCATAATCTGTTTACAATCTTTGATGATAGATTTCCATCAGATTTTTAACGAATGACGGCATGCCACGTGGCATTATGTACAACCTAATCCTTTATGAATCCTCCATATAATCCACCATTCATCCTCATAAATCTCACACCAATTTTCTCAAGATCTCTATCATTATTCATAGTTTCTGCTTCATTCTTCACAAAAATCTGTATCATTATTCATAGTTTCTGCATCTTTCTTACAATGTCTTCTTCTTCTTCAAGGATGATGTGGGAACTCGATCAAGAAGAGGAAGAATTGTTTAACTAATCAGAAGGAATGTTCAATCACCGGGGGGCAAAAAATGAGAGGGAAGAGGATGAGGATCGTAGAAGGAGAGATGACGAAGTAAGAATGGGCAGAGCCTCACATTCCTGTCGAGTCATCCAAGCTGTGGCTCAGATCTGCAGGTCTAGCCATTCCGGAAACCTTGATAGAAGCAGGCAACGACAAGATATGGAACTCTTGGACGATTATTTTTTCCCTAATAGTGCATTCCCTGATACGTACTTTAGACGTCGTTTTAGAATGGAACGACATTTGTTCAACAAAATCATGATTGCTGTTTGCAACCATGATTCTTACTTTGTGCAAAACAATGATGCTTTTGGTGCTATGGGTCTCATTCCTCAGCAAAAAATTATTGTTGCCTTACGGATGCTTGCATATGGAGCATCTGCAGACCAAGTGGATGAGATAACGAAGATGGGGAAATCAACCATTCTTAAGTCCCTGATGAGGTTTTGCGGAGCAATCGAATCTATGAGTAACTTCACATTTCTCAAGATAATTGGTATGAATAAGACTCCACATTTCTCGCAACTGCATCTCATTACCCGTAAGCGAACTATGAGTAACTTCAACCCAATTAGTACACAACGCAACATCTTCAAGAAACGACCAATTCGTACATGCATCAGTAGTCATTTTGTTAAAAAAAAAAATAGATTGAAACTTTGAGAGAAAGAAAGGAATGTGATTGAAAGTAGTTGAGAAAATATGAAATTGTTGTGTAAGGTAGATGATAAAGAGAAGGTATTTATAGAAAAGTAAAAACAATTTTTTTAAAAAAAATTTCAGATTTTTTTTTTTAATTTTTTACAATTTTTTTAAAATTTTTATTCAACTAATTAATCTTTGCCGTTGGATATAAAAAAAATTGAATTCCAACACTCCAGATTATGTCACGTGTCACAACGGTAACTTTTCTTAATTTTAAAACTATTTTTTCTCTTATTTTTTTATTTATAAAGCATATTAATATCCATCGTTGATCTCAGATCGAACGGTGGATATTAAATAAGACCTTTTTTTTTTTACCGTTGAGATCGAACGGTCCAAATTAAAGATCCGTTGAGATCGAACGGACCGTGGGAAGCCACGTGGCTTCCCAACAGTAACTGAAAAAGCACTGTTTTTTTTTCTTCTGATTTTGTGTCGGCGACGCGCCCCCACACGCGAGTGGGGTGCACACACCTGACAGAAAAAAAATTTAAAAAGGCCTGACGTCAGCGCTGGCGTCACATCCACTCGGGCTCTCGGGCTAGCAATTCTCCACGGGCCTAGAGCTCGGGCCTCCACCTCCACTCGGGATTTCCAACGCTGGAGCTAGTCCACAGGGCCTCGGGCCCCTTTTCTCTAGCCTGTCCCCCGAGCAACCAGCAACACTGGGCTTGCTCTAACATTTCTAAATAAAGTAATGCGTACGGCTCCCTTAAAATAATAATAATACAACTTTTTTATTCTCAAGAAAATAAATTACATTAAATCGTATTTTTTTTTTTTGGAGTTTTAACAAAAAGTCTGGTCCTGTTTAATTTAACGAAAAATTATATTTTTATACTAAAAAGTTAAATCTGGTACTATTTATTTTACCTTTTATTTTGTCCTTATCGTTGAAATTCAAAATTTTCAAATATTTTTCATTAGTTTTCCTTTTTTTTTTCTGCAATAAAAAAATTAAACACACGAATCTGATGTATTAGGTATTCGCACTCTACCCACATCATTGGCCCTTTATTAATCTTATATTAAAAAAAAACCAAAACTAGCAACATAGAAGCCAGCATATTGGCTCAACCTGTAAAGTATAAGACGTTTTCTTTCCCTCTTTTGGAATTGGTTGTAAAGTGGAAGATGATCTTCAAGATATTATTATATTTTGATCTCTAACGGTCATGAATTGTGACAGGCCGTATCATGACAAATAAGGTGGGTTTAATATATAATTAATCATCTTTAACTAATAACTAATGAAAGTTTGTCGTGTCGTCGATGACAAAAACTTGTGTGACTTGTTAATGAATATGATAATACTGAGTGACACAATAGTTAAATTAAGAGATCAAATATGTGTAAGATATGTACAAGAGTTTTCTATTAGGTGAGGTAAAGTATTAATTTACAGGAATATTTATCCTACTAGGTCATGGATCTTGAGGTGCGAAACGAATGAGGATCTTGGAGATCCTCAAATCGTGTCTATTCATCGTACATTAGGTGGTCAGTTTTCGTCAGATACTATTCATATTTAATTTTAAATAAAAATATTTAAAATGATTTCTGACAGCACGATGTATGATGAACAAACATGATTTGAGGATCCCCAGGATCCTCACAAAGATGATCCGGAGAGGATCCTCATTCCTGCGGAACATATGTACTAGGGTTTTCTATGTGGGGAGGACATCTAATACTCTCTTATAATTACAAGGCTTAGGGAGTGGGGTAGCAAACAAATAAGGAAAAATTTAAAATAGGTCCAATTTTATAGGCCACCTTTTGAAATAGGTCAAATTTTTAGTGGGTTTTGACTTTTGAAATAGGTCCAATTTTTAGTTACTTTGGACCCATATCAAAAGATCCTAAATATACGGCTTAGGTCTCCACTCTCATACACAATACTCCCCATATAGAAGTGCATAAGGCGTGTGGAAAGAGGAAGATCTTTGATGCTTGTTTGCTCCTTAGTGGTTTAACTTTGTTAATGTCAATTGCCTATTGAGACAGAGAACCAAAATTCGATATTTTTTAATCCTTGCATAGAAAAATAATTCAAATTTTTTTAACGACATGTGAGTTATCCTATTTTTTAAGTTGTTTCCAAAATATATTAAAAATGCTTAAATGTCAAAATGGTCCTTGTGTTATGGCTATTTGGCCAAATTAGTCTTCGTATTTATCTCCGTTAACCAATTAAGAACATTTTATCCAATCTTTGTCAAAAGATTTATAACCTATTATAGAAAAATATTTTCAATTATATAAAAAGAAAAGTAAATTTCAAAAGGAAAACAAAATTAAACAAACCCACCCTACCATTCACTTGTCCTTGACCCAAGCCTCAACCTAGCCACATATGCAAGCAACTCGACAAATGCGTCTCTAGATCCACCTCGACCCCACATGTCACCACACAAGTTCCATCATTGTGGTCCCAAAAAAATTAACCCTGATCACCTCGCCTCCGATTGTGTAATCGAGAAACAGACCACAATTGAGAGAGTCATATATTATCGTTTTCTTTATTTAAATTAAAATTTACATAAAAATGCAAATTAAATGAGAAATAAAGATACAAGAGATAAAACTTCCGGTATGAAAAATTATTAAGGTTGTAACATAGAAAAGAGGGGAGGGGTGCATGAAATTTGGTAGAGGACAAAATGTTAGGGAGGAGGTTAGGGAGTTGGCAGGAAAGTAATTTTATCTTTAATTTTATTTGATTTTAAATATTTTAAATCAAGTAGATAATTTTATCAATAAGTTTATAATAATTTATAATTTTATTAATAGAGTTTGAATGAAATGTTCTTAATTAGTAATCATGAAACGATGACCCAATTGGCTAAATTGAAAACACAAGGACTAAATTGACCAAATGACTAGAACACATGAACCATTTTGATATATATATATATATATATATATATATATATATATATATAAACGATATTATCTACATTAAGGTGGTAAGGGTAGTGTGCTAAGCCTCACAATGAGCTAGCCATAATAATGTGGCTAAATTGAAAACACAAGGACTAAATTGACCAAATGACTAGAACACATGAACCATTTTGATATATATATATATATATATATATATATATATATATATATAAACGATATTATCTACATTAAGGGGGTAAGGGTAGTGTGCTAAGCCTCACAATGAGCCAGCCATAATAATGTAGTTCATTCATCTTTTGGCGAGAATCAAACCTAAGATCTCTCACTTATAAGTAAAGAGGACTACATAGACCATAGTCCTAAGTAACAAACTATTTTGATATTAAAACCTAAATAATAAACTTTCCGGTTGACCTTATACGTAAAAAAGAAATTATAATGCTAGATTGTGTTGTGTACAAATACATATATATTATTAGTTTCCATCCAATGCATGCGCATGTTGAAAATTGATTGAAGGGTGAGGGTAGCATGAAAACACAATAAGCCCAATGAATGAGACTTTTCGAAAAAGGGTAATCGCATTCCCAGTCATTCTATCAAACGCACAACACGGAAATGAAACTGCCGCCATAATTCATTGGTATCAACAACGGACGGCCTTTCAAATAGTGTACTGGTATGAACATAACAACTACAGCAGTTGGGAGTTGGAAGACGTTAATATCTCCTATCCCACACAATGTAAAGCTGAGATGAAAGAATACCAAATCAAAGCTTAAGCGGCTCGTTCCAGCATACTGCAACTGAATTGGCCACCTGACAGATGCAGCTTCTCTGCTTTTGTAACGGCATCAAGAGGAAGAGGAATGAAACTTCGAGATGGACCATAGAAATGAGGGAAGCTATTGGAACCGTCAACAACTTCATATACTAACCCTTCACCAAGCTGCGATAACACAATTAGAGAAATTATCTAAATACTGAGATCACAAGGTATGAAGACAAAAAAGAAAACAATGCCAACAAACTTTGAGTGTGATCTTCATGCTGATAAATGTACAAACAAATGGAAAGAATGGCTCAATACACATGGCTGTTCAATAAGAAACTAAGAAAATGTGGGTGGTGGAGGTCATTCAGTAATAAATAGGACTGTAGGATGGGGAAAGATTGAGGGGTTTCTCATTCAGTCTAGGTTTCTAACTTTCTATTCGTTTAGTCTTTGTTATACTTTAGGGAGCTATATGTGCCACAAGCTCAGCTAGCAAAACATGGATTTTCGGAAGGTAGATTCGGAAGGTGGATTTTCGGAAGCTAGCAAAACATGGTTAACAAAAGTCGCCAGAATCCCACCTTGCTAGTGCAAGGAGCTCATGAGCAAGACAGACTGAGAGATCATTCCAAGGCGTAAGTGCAGGAAGGAAAATCTTATAGATTCATCACCAGCTACCTTTTGGCTTAATGATATTTGTTTCAAAATGTTTCAGCGTAAATTTACCATGTCTTGTTCCTCTATGTAAACTAAACATAGTATAAAAAAGTCTGTTCTAATCAACAACGCCTCCACGCAACTCTGAAGAAGTTAGTATCTGAAATCCATGCTTCTTTCGATTCCCTTAATTCAGTAGTGCATATTTACCTTCATACGCTTCATACGCTTCCTCTCTTTTAGTATCTGTTTTTAACTTCTCATTTCAGAAGTAGGCAGAATCATGGGGCAGGTGCAGTTGCAATATTAGGTCTCCGTATAACATATAGAAATTATTGTAATATATTAGTTAACTTCAATGTGCAGTAAACCAATTAGTCAATTACTTATGTCAATCAAAGTCTTCTGAATGTTGTGCAGTCATCTAAGCTTTGAATTGTGAAATTCAGTTGCCAACGTTTTATTCTATGAACAGATTCTTAAAGCATATGCTCAGCTGGCCTGGAGACGAATGGGATTAACATGTTCCGACGAGATCCTAGCTCCTGAGTTGTTTGAAAATAGTTTTTTTCTCAACAAATATATAGCTCATTTTGATCTTTAGTAGTGCATTTGGACGAGTGGTTTTAAAATTACATGGAACTTTAGACTCGATTATTAAAAATGCACCACAAGAAGACTACCAATAAACTAGTACAAAGCTAACATTAAAAAACCACAAGTGCACTAAAAAGACACTAGACGAACGACTTTCAAGGTGTTATTTGGAAGTTTTCCCCGTATCCAATTTTTGTAGTGCATGCCTATCAAATTTAGCCAAAGTTGCATAAAATTTTAAACTCCCTCATCCAAAATAACCATAGAATTTGAAGTTAGAGTAAAACCTAAATGGATGTTCATATCTACGTACCTTAGTAGTGTCAATTTGAAGCGAGTAAAGATCCACCTTAGTATTCACGAAAAAATTCTGCAATGTCGACTTTACCTGAAAAAAATTGAACCATTTTATGGCATCAATAAATCAATGAATGCAATTAATCACCCATAACTTTGTTTTACTATTAGGGTGCTTTAGATTTAGCCCCTTACAATTGTTGAACTTTAGACATAAACCCACCTATATTAAAACATCTAAATTAAACCCAAATTTTAAATTTGATGTCATATAAGATAAAAGATGTCCATACATTTAAATTTATTTACAACACCATGCCACCAACATTAATATGGCTATTACGGTTTTTTTGTAGACTTTTAATTTATTGTCTTTTGTTTGTCAACAACATTCAATTAATTCAAGTTTTTTTTGCTTTTAATTTAAAAAAACAAAAAAAAGAAGTTCTTTTCTTCTTTTATGTGAAATCGACTAATCCAAATCTAATTAGTTCAATATACATTCTATTGAAAAAGTAGATACATTAACTTGTGAAAATTCAAAAAAAAAAAAAAAGGTAAAAATAAACTTGTAGATACATTGTTTCTTGTAAAAACTAAACAATAGTTACATTTTTTTCATAAAAAAAAAATAATGTGTAATTTATTTTTTTTAAATTACAAAATAGGTACACAATTTTCGTAAAAATTAAATAATAGGTACTTTATTTTTGGAAAAAAAGAAAAAAACTAGTAGAAACATTGTTTCTTTTAAAAATTAAACAATGAATTTATAAGGTAAATTAGTTTTTATGTATTTTGCATATATGGGTTTGTTATTATGTAGGTAAATTATTTTTCATGTATTTTACATATACTGGGTATATTATTTTTCTTTTTTTTAAGCAATCTAACATTTTAAAATTTTAATAGTAGGTGCACTATTTGAATCAAATGTCTTCTCTTTTTTTTTTTTTCTTTTTTTGCAGGTAAATTATTGTGCATGAATTTTGCATATATCAAGCATTTATATATATGACACACTCCGACCGAGATCGGAGCGTGTTGACCGTCGCACAAAGGTGACGTAGCCATGTGCACGTGCGGAAGCTAGTAAGTAGTAATATAAAAGTACGAATAATTAAAAACTAGCATACAAGTACTAAAATGAGTGCTAGTTAGTGCGATACAAATTCAGAGCAGGTCTATAGCAGTCCAAATAAAACGACAACAATAGTACGCCCGAAGGCGACCCTACGATGTGGAGTGTCTGTCAGAACGCCGAAAAGCTCACAAGGGAAACCACCGCAACGGCTAAGCAACTAGAACCTGGAGGGGCGCAAAACAAAAGCGTGAGTGGGCAAAAACAATTCTTTCTAAAACCATTTACAAAATACTTTCTAACCCCTCGCCGTAAAACCTGTATACTTCCCAGAAAATAAACATATATACGTATGTGTAAACATGCAAAACATGCTCAAGGGTATACCAATCATGCTCAAAATATGCCATGCCACAATCTCAAAGTGATATGCAAGTGCCCAGGTATAACCATATCAATATCATGTAATCCGGCAGCCGGAGTCACCTAACGTGACCTGTACGGCTGCATCTAGAGCTCAAATCTCAATCTCAATATCTAAACCTGCCCACAAGTCGGAACCACCTAAAGTGGTCTGTACGACAAGCTTGGGTGTAACATATATATACGCTCTAGTGCTACGATCACGTGAAGGCTGTGCGAATAATCGCGGGTCACCTACGAGTCGGAACCACCTATTGTGGTCTGTACGACAGGCCTATGCACCTAGCTTGGATCCAAGCTGAGCGTATGGTGCGGGAGGTGAACAACACGTGAAGGACTGTGCCCTACTCTGGGCGGGAGCACTAACACCGGGGGTGCAGGTTATGAGCTCTCTAAGCATCTTTAACCACTAATTAATGCAATCGTTAATTAACGCTTACCTGGCACTTACCTATGCCTCCACAGCACCCACATATAAATATGTATATGCATGCCACTACTAATAAATGTGATGATGCATAAACGATAATAATAATATGCATGGCATAAGGCAAATAACCCTTTTTAAATCAATTTCTGGGAATATAAATGTATATAGGTATATACGGAAAACAAAAGCCCACTCACTGGTATGTAGAAGGGTCGTAGCCCCCCTGCCTCGCGTGTGCACGCTCGTCCTCTGGGTACGTGTCACCTAAATGCGAAACAACTATAAAAACGTTAACTTTAAAGCACATAACCCGTTTCTCGTAATAACTTCTCATACATTGCTCAAAATAGACAAATGAATATACCCACGTGCTCTACACAACCTCAGGGTCACAACCATATTTTTAGAAAAATTTTTGGACCCCGCACGTGCCCCCACGCGCCAGCACAGGCACGGACCTACGCGCCCCCCACGCGCGGCCACGTGCCAGGCACACTGACGGTGTCAACAGACGCCGTCAGGAATATTCCGTTAAACTGACGGAATATTCCGTCAAATCTAACCGGATACCGTCACTGCCGTTAGGAATATTCCGTCAAACTTGACGGAATATTCCCCTTTCTTCTCCGGCCTACCCTCGCCGGACTCCGGTCGCCGGAAACTGGGAAAAACTTTAAACTAACTATTCTCCTTCGTTTCTCAACCGTTTTCTATGATTCTTGGACCAAAAGAAAGCCCTAAACTAGTAGAATCACGATGGACCACTTTTAAAGGCTAAAAGTTACGCGATCATACCTGTCTCAAAACTCAAAAACCGGCCAACTTCGAACTAGGCCTTCCCGACGTCCAAATTCGTCCAACGAGCTACTCCGACGCTCCTTAGGACCTCACCAACACACCTACAAGCTTCAAATGTCCAAAAATTAAGTAAATTAATGTTGCATGAACAGTGCTCAAAACGGACCTCGCGATATCGACGTGAAAGCGTCGAAGTTCTTACCTGAAAATGCTATGGTCGTGCTCCCCTTGTCCTCACGAGTTGAATGGTGTCCTTGGTTTCCTCGATCCGTGATGGTTTGGGTGGTTTTGGTGTTTGTCCGTACGTATGGTGATAACGGGAAGGAAGAGAGAGGCACGGAGGAGAGAGACAGAGGGAGGGGAAGAGTGGCTGTGTGTGTGAGTGTGTGTGTGTGTGGTCCAACACATGCCACACCACACAAAACAACCCACAACGTGACAAAACAACCTAAGGGCAAAAAGGTAATTTCACACGTGCGTTTAATAATCCCGGGACGGGATGTCACAACCTTCCCACCTTAATAGAATTTCGTCCCGAAATTCAAAACAATAACGCAGCAACCCCCTAGTAGTCAAAGAACAATCGAGGGTACAAATCCCTCATCCGATTCTCTGTCTCCCACGTAGCTTCTTCGACTGAATGGTTCCTCCACAAAACCTTCACCAAATTCACTGTCTTGTTCCTCAAAACCTTCTCTTTCCAATCAATGATCGTCACCGGTTCCTCATCGTACGTCAAATCTGGGTTAATCTCAAGCGGTTGAGGAGGTATCACGTGAGATGGATCAGCAACATAGTGCCGGAGCATAGACACGTGAAAAACATTATGCACTCTAGCCAACTCCGGGGGCAACTCCAACCTGTAAGCTACCTCGCCAACTCGTTCTGTGACCACGTATGGTCCGATGTACCTGGGACTCAACTTCCCTTTCTTTCCGAACCGCACAACACCTCTCCACGGTGAAAGCTTTAGAAATACCCAATCTCCGACCTCATATGTTCTGTCCGTAGCACGCCGATCCGCTAGACTCTTCTGCCTGTCCTGAGCTGCTTTCAGGTTAGACTTAATCACCTGAACATTCTGAGTAGTCTCCTCGACAATCTCTGGACCCACTAAAACTCTTTCGCCAACCTCTGACCAACACAACGGTATGCGACAAGCTCTACCATACAAGGCCTCAAATGGCGCCATGCCAATGCTCGAATGAAAACTGTTATTGTAAGCAAATTCCATCAAATCCAATCTTTGGTGCCAAGCGTCACCAAACTGCAACACCGAAGCTCGCAGCATATCCTCCAAGGTCTGAATAGTTCTCTCTGACTGCCCGTCGGTCTGTGGATGATATGCCGTACTATAAAGTAATCTCGTGCCCAAAGCTTCCTGGAAAGCTACCCAAAACTTCGATGTGAATCGTGGATCACGATCCGAGACAATACTCACTGTAACACCGTGGTACTTTACAACCTTCGAAATGAACAACTCCGCTAAACGGCTCAGAGAATACTTCTCTCTCACAGGAATAAAATGAGCCGACTTAGTGAGTCGATCGACGATCACCCAAATGCCGTCAAAGCCATTATGTGTACGCGGGAGCTTGTACACAAAATCCATGGTGATATTTTCCCATTTCCACTCTGGAACGGGAAGCGGCTGCAACAACCCAAACGGCTTCTTCCTTTCTGCTTTAACTTGCTGACAAACAGCACACCTGCTCACATACTCGGCTATCTCCCTCTTCATACCCGGCCAATAATAAAACGGTCGAATGGTATGATACATTTTAGTAGCTCCTGGGTGCATGGCATAAGCCGAGATATGTGCTTCATCGAGAATTTCTTTCTTCAACTCCACACTCTTAGGCACGAACATTCTACCTTCTAGCATCAACATGCCATCCGAATCCCGAACTCTGAGGTCTCGCCTCCTTCCTTGCTCTCGAGCTTGAATAAGTTCTTGAGTCTCTTGATCAGTTACTTGGGCTTCAAGCACCCGATCAACAAGTATCGGCCTAACTTGGAAATTAGCAAGTAATGCCACATCTCGATCTTCGGCTTCTAGCCTTACCCCTGTAGTACGCAAGTCCACCAAAAGAGGAGCACGACTAGCGTACAACGCATTAATACGGCCCTGTGACTTCCTGCTAAGTGCATCAGCCACTACGTTCGCACGACCAGGATGATAATCAATCGTGCAATCGTAATCGCTGAGCAACTCCAACCACCTCCGCTGACGAAGATTGAGTTCCTTCTGAGTAAAGAGATACTGGAGACTCTTGTGATCCGTAAAGATCCTGCACTTTTCTCCGTAAAGATAGTGCCTCCACAACTTTAACGCAAAAATGATAGCAGCCAACTCCAAATCATGTGTAGGGTAATTCCTCTCATGAGGTTTCAACTGCCGCGAAGCATAAGCAATCACCCTACCATGCCGCATCAATACACATCCCAAACCATTCAAGGAAGCATCGCTGTAAACCTCGAAATCACCACTATCGTCTGGGAGTGCCAAAACGGGTGCATGAGTGAGATAATGCTTCAACCGTTGGAAACTCTGCTCACACTTATCATCCCACTCGAATTTGACATCCTTCCTCGTTAACCTCGTCAGTGGTAAGGCAATCACCGAAAAATCCTTAACGAATCTCCGATAATACCCTGCCAAACCAAGGAAACTTCTCACCTCGGTGACGGTTCTCGGTTGCTCCCAACTCTCTACCGCTGCAACCTTCTGAGGGTCAACCAAAATACCCTGAGCAGAAATGACGTGCCCCAAGAACGCAACTTGGTCTAACCAGAACTGGCACTTGCTAAACTTAGCATATAACTGGTGTTCCCTCAACCTTTTCAACACCAAAGTAAGATGTCGAACATGCTCCGATTTCGACTTAGAATACACCAGAATATCGTCAATGAAGACAATGACGAATCTATCCAAGTAAGGCTGGAATACTCGGTTCATCAAATCCATAAAGGCGGCTGGTGCATTCGTCAACCCAAATGGCATAACCAGAAACTCGTAATGACCGTAACGAGTCCTGAACGCCGTCTTAGGGACATCATCCCTACTGATCTTCAGCTGATAGTAACCAGACCTCAAGTCTATCTTAGAGAACACGCAAGCACCTCTCAGCTGATCGAACAAATCATCGATACGAGGCAATGGATAACGGTTTTTAATCGTCACCCGATTGAGTTGCCTGTAGTCGATGCACAGTCTCAAAGTTCCATCCTTCTTTCTCACAAACAACACTGGAGCACCCCAAGGCGAAGTACTAGGCTGGATAAATCCTTTATCTACTAACTCTTGCAGCTGAACTTTCAATTCCCTTAACTCCGCAGGAGCCATACGATAAGGAGTTAAAGAAATAGGATTGGTACCTGGAATCAACTCAATGGTGAACTCTACGTCTCGATCTGGGGGTAACCCAGGTAAATCCTCAGGAAATACATCAGGGAAGTGTCTGACCACTCTCACATCCTCTATTCTGCTAGTAACAACCTCATCCAGCACCACATGAGCCAGATACCCCTGACAACCCTTAGTTAACAACTTTTTCGCTCGTAGCGCCGAAATAACGCCATATTTCACCCCACTCTGCTCACCCACGAAGGTAACCACAGGTAGTCCAGGTCGGTGAAACGTAACCACTTTTCCATAACAGTCAATGTTGGCACGATAGAAGTGCAACCAATCCATGCCCAGAATCACATCAAAGTCCACAATATCTAACGGGATAAGATCGGCTGACAAAGCAACACCCTCTACGATCACTGGACACCCCGGGTACACACAATCTACAACGCAACTCTCTCCCCTAGGCATAACCAACTCTAAATCATACCCTAGGGGTGTGGGGCGAGGTTGCGTCGCTTGAGCAAATGTATGAGAAATTACGGAATGTGTAGCTCCACAATCAATTAAGACTCTAGCAAAACAACCAAGAATGTTCAACGTACCCATAATCAAGTCTGGGTTGTTCTGAGCGTCCTACAGAGAAATATTGTGAAGACGCCCCTGTCCCTGCTGACGCCCACCGCGGCCTCGGCTCGCCTGAACACCGCGTCCCTGAGCACCACGCCCCTGACTGGGCTGGCCCGACTGTCTCGAAGATCCTGCACTGCTAGTGGCAATCTCCCCCTGCTGATACTGTCCTCCCTGATACCACTGTGAACCACCCGCTGGGGCTGGAGGATACGGCACATAGCCGCCCGAATACTGGGAATAGCCACCCTGGGAATAGGGATCCTGAGGGTACTGATACTGCCCCGGAGCATAAGGGACAGCATCACCCTGATAGTGGTAAGCACCACCTCGACCCGTCTGGCTGTAACTACTAGGACCCTGGATCTGCTGGAGTGGTGCAGGCGGTGGCATAAAGGTCTGCTGTGGTTTCTGCTGCTGCTGACCCTGGGGACAATTTGCCGCTCTATGTCCCACCTGTCCACATGTGAAACAACCGTTGCTACCACGTCTACACTCACCGAAATGTCGGTTGTTACACCTGCGGCAAATAGGGGCTCTGCCTCGCCCACCATCGCCCTGCCTCTGGCCTCTAGCGCCACCAGAAAATCTACCCCCACGACCCTGCCCAGTGGCACTGAAGCCACCACTCGAAGAACTAGAACTAGCTCCACCTCTCTTGAAGCTCTGAGTCTGACGGGCCCCGAGCGATGCCTGACCTTTGCCTTTGTCATCTTTCTTCTGGTTGCCGTCCTTCTCTTCATCAGTATCGCTCGACATATTCTCGGAATCCTCGATCCTCAACAGTATCTCATAGAAGTCCCGATAAGTCTCGCTGTGGACCGTAGACGCCATAGAACGCCACTTCTTCCTGGTGCCCAGACGGAAAAGACGGAGCATCTCCGCCGGATTACCAGCGACATCAGGGTGATAACGGGACAAGTCCGTAAACTTACGGTAGTACTCATTCGCTGACATCTTCCGCTGTTTCAGTTCGGAAAACTCCTGCTTCTTGCGGTCAATGTACTCAGGGGGTACATATCTTCTCCTAAACAACCCCGTAAACACGTTCCAATCAATCCTCTGATCCGGAGTCAACCTACGAAGCTCCTGCTCCCACCAAGCTGCCGACTCCGTATCCAGAAACCAAGCGGTCGTCTCGACCCACCTCTCCATAGGCAAGTTCCCCTGATTATGTAGCACCCGGAAAGTCTTCTCTATGTGTTCTAGCCAGCGCTCTGCGCTCTCGGGTCCCTCACTGCCCTTAAACTTATCCAACTTCAGATTGTACATGGTCTCCAGAGGAGTCCTCTGGGGAGGGCGCATCACTGCCTGAAGGGCTGTAGCAAAAGCTTCCCCCAACTGAGTAATATCGGGGAACATAGGCTCAGAAGAGCGACGGGGTTCCCGACGAGGCGGCATAGTTCTGACAGAAGACACCAAAATTATTAGAATACTCACAAGGACACAGGACTGCCAAACCTAGGCTCTGATACCAAACTGACACACTCCGACCGAGATCGGAGCGTGCTGGCCGTCGCACAAAGGTGACGTAGCCATGTGCACGTGCGGAAGCTAGTAAGTAGTAATATAAAAGTACGAATAATTAAAAACTAACATACAAGTACTAAAATGAGTGCTAGTTAGTGCGATACAAATTCAGAGCAGGTCTATAGCAGTCCAAATAAAACGACAACAATAGTACGCCCGAAGGCGACCCTACGATGTGGAGTGTCTGTCAGAACGCCGAAAAGCTCACAAGGGAAACCACCGCAACGGCTAAGCAACTAGAACCTGGAGGGGCGCAAAACAAAAGCGTGAGTGGGCAAAAACAATTCTTTCTAAAACCATTTACAAAATACTTTCTAACCCCTCGCCGTAAAACCTGTATACTTCCCAGAAAATAAACATATATACGTATGTGTAAACATGCAAAACATGCTCAAGGGTATACCAATCATGCTCAAAATATGCCATGCCACAATCTCAAAGTGATATGCAAGTGCCCAGGTATAACCATATCAATATCATGTAATCCGGCAGCCGGAGTCACCTAACGTGACCTGTACGGCTGCATCTAGAGCTCAAATCTCAATCTCAATATCTAAACCTGCCCACGAGTCGGAACCACCTAAAGTGGTATGTACGACAAGCCTGGGTGTAACATATATATACGCTCTAGTGCTACGATCACGTGAAGGCTGTGCGAATAATCGCGGGTCACCTACGAGTCGGAACCACCTATTGTGGTCTGTACGACAGGCCTATGCACCTAGCTTGGATCCAAGCTGAGCGTATGGTGCGGGAGGTGAACAACACGTGAAGGACTGTGCCCTACTCTGGGCGGGAGCACTAACACCGGGGGTGCAGGTTATGAGCTCTCTAAGCATCTTTAACCACTAATTAATGCAATCGTTAATTAACGCTTACCTGGCACTTACCTATGCCTCCACAGCACCCACATATAAATATGTATATGCATGCCACTACTAATAAATGTGATGATGCATAAACGATAATAATAATATGCATGGCATAAGGCAAATAACCCTTTTTAAATCAATTTCTGGGAATATAAATGTATATAGGTATATACGGAAAACAAAAGCCCACTCACTGGTATGTAGAAGGGTCGTAGCCCCCCTGCCTCGCGTGTGCACGCTCGTCCTCTGGGTACGTGTCACCTAAATGCGAAACAACTATAAAAACGTTAACTTTAAAGCACATAACCCGTTTCTCGTAATAACTTCTTATACATTGCTCAAAATAGACAAATGAATATACCCACGTGCTCTACACAACCTCAGGGTCACAACCATATTTTTAGAAAAATTTTTGGACCCCGCACGCGCCCCCACGCGCCAGCACAGGCACGGACCTACGCGCCCCCCACGCGCGGCCACGTGCCAGGCACACTGACGGTGTCAACAGACGCCGTCAGGAATATTCCGTTAAACTGACGGAATATTCCGTCAAATCTAACCGGATACCGTCACTGCCGTTAGGAATATTCCGTCAAACTTGACGGAATATTCCCCTTTCTTCTCCGGCCTACCCTCGCCGGACTCCGGTCGCCAGAAACTGGGAAAAACTTTAAACTAACTATTCTCCTTCGTTTCTCAACCGTTTTCTATGATTCTTGGACCAAAAGAAAGCCCTAAACTAGTAGAATCACGATGGACCACTTTTAAAGGCTAAAAGTTACGCGATCATACCTGTCTCAAAACTCAAAAACCGGCCAACTTCGAACTAGGCCTTCCCGACGTCCAAATTCGTCCAACGAGCTACTCCGACGCTCCTTAGGACCTCACCAACACACCTACAAGCTTCAAATGTCCAAAAACTAAGTAAATTAATGTTGCATGAACAGTGCTCAAAACGGACCTCGCGATATCGACGTGAAAACGTCGAAGTTCTTACCTGAAAATGCTATGGTCGTGCTCCCCTTGTCCTCACGAGTTGAATGGTGTCCTTGGTTTCCTCGATCCGTGATGGTTTGGGTGGTTTTGGTGTTTGTCCGTACGTATGGTGATAACGGGAAGGAAGAGAGAGGCACGGGGGAGAGAGACAGAGGGAGGGGAAGAGTGGCTGTGTGTGTGAGTGTGTGTGTGTGTGGTCCAACACATGCCACACCACACAAAACAACCCACAACGTGACAAAACAACCTAAGGGCAAAAAGGTAATTTCACACGTGCGTTTAATAATCCCGGGACGGGATGTCACAATATATGTGTGTGTGTGTGTGAGATAAATAATTTACCTACATTAATATGTAAAATATAATTTTATAGAATTAATTAAGCTTGTATAATAACATATATTAGACATGTTTTATGTTATTATATATTAGGCAATGAATTTAATTATAACATTATTGGTTTTTTTTTTTTTTTTTTTGTAAAATCATTAATTCTCCCTTACCATCTATCCGCATGACATTAATTATGTACAACAAACATTCAAATAGGGTTTATAAAAAAAAAATTGGGTATTTTAGGCATCCGAAATTTTTTAATGTGTGAAGTCAAACATAATTAATGAATTTGCTGATGTGGAATCTAGTTAATGGGTTTTATTCAAAAAAAAAACTTATGTCGGGTTTTATGTAGAGAAAATTAAGTTTTAAGGGCTAAAGTTATATTTTCAGTTACTTTTATTACAAGCGATATTTCTAGTTTAAGTTAGACTAAAAGAAAAGTGGAGAGTTTGAACTACGACGCACTGAGTTAAGCCCTGTCCACCAGGGCAACTCATTTGCCACCCAGAATTTCTTTCAGTTGGACCGTGTCTAAGCTTTAATCGATGCAAAGGGTAATTATAATCAAATTGGCAACTGGGTGGGATACATATACATACACATATACATATATATACATGCATTTGAAGAGAGATAGAGAGAGAACCCAGAATTTATTATGTATACATTTCTCCCTTCCCTTCACCTCCACCTCCACCTCCACCTCCACCTGCAGCCATTGCACTGGAGATCGAAAGTCTTCCACCTCCACCTCCACCTGCAGCCATTGCTCTGGAGATCGAAAGTCTTCCACCATCTGCATATCTAATATAACTGGACCCAGTTGGGCTTTGACGGGCTTTTGAGGCGAGAGTAAGCCCATTTGCTTTTCCAACACCAAGAGTCCAAGCCCAAGCTGCAATTGCATGAAGAATCTTCCACGCGTCGTTTTCAAAGCTATTTCACTGCCTCGGCAGTGAGTAGACTCGGTACCCAAACTGGGTTCAGTATCACCGAAGCTTTTGGTCTGCTTTTTGCCTAACAGTTGACCAACATGGCTACAATGGCGAGTGCAGGCTTGCTTAGCCCCCTCCATTGCCACCTCAACGAGCTTCCGCTTTTGGGTTCGAGCTCCATCAGCACCAAGCTCGCAGAATTTCGGTTCTGTCAGCCCACTATCGCTCTAAAGCACGCAAGAAATGCGTCCATTGTTCCGGTCGTACGAGCGCAGAGTTCTTCTGGTTCGTCTTCTTCCCATTTTGTGGAAGAATGGTTCATGGGTTTTGAATGTTATTGCATATTCCATTCAAATTATGATTTGGGTGTCACGGATTTTAAATTTTAAATTTTAAATTTTGGCATGGCTTCTGACTCCATATTGTTGGTTGCTCGTAGGTTATGTCCCAGACTCCAAATTTTACAAAGTCGAAGCGATTCTGAGGTGCGGAAACAATTCACTCATCTGTTTGTATATACATTGTTGTTGGTTCTTAATTTTGTTTAGGTTGATTGTTTATAGCTCTGCATGTCTGCTGTGCTTTTTTCTTCATTTACTTTTGTGTGTGGAATACATGAGGTTATGGGTTTTAATTACATCTAATTATTTCTTAATCTTTGCTATGATTATGGGACGAGCTAGGCCCTGGCGAGTGTCGCACGTTTCTTCGGTAAGAACTGTTGAACCTTAAACACAGCTTACTGCATATTAATTGGCATTGCATTTGGCATTGTCATAATAAAATTAGGAAAGCAACGGATTGATTTTTCAATTTTTTTTTTTTATTGGATAGTAGGAAGAATAGCTCTGTGTTTCGAAGCCTGTGTAGTTATCTAAGCACCATCCCATCTTCTTCTGCAGTTGCCTTTAATCCTTTTTACACACTCAAGTCCATTTGCATATATCGAACACATAGTCACGACTGATTTGGATTGGAGCTCAAACACGATAAACATTGAAGGTTAATGAAATTCTAATCTAGAGTGCCATTGATGTCACTGGACCTAAATTTTGATTGCGGTTTGGCCTGTAGTGACATGTCAAAAGATCAATTAGTAGTTGTTAGTTGTACCGCTATACAATTCATTTCTGGAATTTAATGAAAATTATTTGTGACTGCCTCACTTAGTACCTATCAGTAACTTTTTGGCCAAGTTTCTGACTGCTCTCTGTATGCATTGCCTTGATCATAGTCAAGGCAAGATAGCTTCTGTCTTTTAATAATACTCATGCTATTCTCGGAATTTTTGCCACTCCTTTCCTGTCAATTCATTACATCCATGGACCATGAGGCCTCTGTTGGGGACTGGGATGCTATGCCAGTGGAATTGTCCATGGTGCACTAAATAACGTCATTTGCTTACTAAAAGAAATGTAAAAGCAAAATGACCACTAGAAATTGAAGAATTAAGATGTTTCATGTGGTTCATATTTCATGAACTTATCGTAAGAAGAAAATAGGGTTATAGTCCATAGTAGGGTAAGAATTGTACCTGATTTTATCCTTTCTTTTAGGTTGCACGTTTTCACATGTTTACTAATGTACAGAATTGTTGGTAGCTCCTTGAGATAATAGCATAAGCATTACTTTGGGTTTCTGGAGTCTACAATCTTTTCCTCTGTCATTTTTCTAGAGGTCCTTGAGATAATAGCATGAGCACTAATTTTTTGTCCCCATCCTTTGCGAAATCGAAGGCTCTGCTGAAAATTGGAATTCGTGGTGTTACTGTATCTGATGTTCGAGGCTTTGGTGCTCAAGGTGGTTCAACAGAGAGGCAGGGTGGTATGTTCTTGCTTTGGCATGTATATTTTCTCTTCATTTTAATTAAATCTAGCAGATGTTTTGGAAACACTCCCTACCCATTATATCTACTGGTACTTATTTATCATATCATCCTACTCTTTTCTTATATTATCCTTCATAATTTCTTCCTTTTTTATTACTTTGTTAGGCTCTGAATTTTCTGAAGACAATTTTGTTGCTAAGATTAAAATGGAGATTGTAGTGAGCAAAGACCAGGTATGAAGAGTCTGATTGATAATTTTAGTTCTATAATGCATTCTTTTTGAGATATTGATGCTCAGGGAAAAGGGATTGAAAATCCCCAATTGAATCCTGCTCTCATCACTTCATAGGTTGAGGCTGTGGTTGACACAATAATTGAGGCAGCCAGGACTGGAGAAATCGGCGATGGCAAGATTTTTGGTTTGTCTCTAAACTTGTTCATTTTCAAACTACAAAGATACAGTCTACAGTTAGCACCTAAGCAGGTTAAAATAAAATTTTAATTAATAATTATTTCTTTGACATATATAATTATTAATTTGTGTTAAAAATGATGTACACTGAATTCAAACTATACTTTGACACCTATATAAGTTAGCTTATTTTCAGACAATTATGTCGGTATACAGAGTTGTTTGATGGATTCGCACCTTTCCATTTTGTCACCTATAGATGTTCTAAGAGATACACTACCCTTCCAGAATTAGGGAGGGTCATTAGTTTCCACTATATATCATTTGTGATGTCAGATACTAAGGTCACATAAGAGTTTTAGTGAAGTTGTACTTTAAGGTCAGGTTGGTAGGACAAGTAGCTATTTTGGACAAGACTGATCATTTGCCAGAAATCTTTATACTCCGTATTTATGCAATGACTATGCTAGTTACATGTAAAACTTAAAACTCAAGGAATATATCATTTTCTGGCCTCTCCAGTGAGTTTTCATCAAACTTTCTAATGAGGTTTTGTATTTTCTGCAGTGGTGCCAGTCTCAGATGTAATCAGAGTTCGCACTGGTAACATTTTACTTGCCAAATGATTTAAGTTTAAGATGATGGATCCAGTTGTTTGCGTGTCTCTTTGGATTGATGATTGCTCTCTAGAGTTCACCTAAATTTTTCTTCTTCTTGCATACGTCATTTTCAGGGGAGCGTGGAGAGAAGGCGGAGAAGATGACAGGAGGGCGGTCTGACGTGTCCTCCTCTGCTTGAGTGAGATTTGACGAAACTTGATGAGTGCGACTCTATTCAACCCCCCATCCAATCTCCCCCCCTTGTCCGTTAGATCTTAGAAGATTAGTGCTTCATTTTTTGGAGTGTATGCAGTGATGGAAGAGTAGAATAAGGTGTAATACCAGTCATGTAACTTCTATCTTTTATCAGAAGGTAGAAAATAACCCGGCAGTTGTTTCCCCTCTTATTTATTAAATAAAGTAGTGAACTTATTTACCGATGAAGAAGAATTTCTTAACAAAAATATGTGGGTAACTTTGTCTCTGTCTTTGGAAGATGAATGCTATATAGTCTATGTGAGCTTGTTTTACTTGTCAGTCAATTAATTATGCAAATGCGCTTCTGGAAGGAAGCTAACAAACACAAATCTACGACCGGAGGAGGCCGAATGCCGATCTTCTTTTGAATATATCAAGCCTGATAACTAATGAAATCGACACGCTTACTTAGCCGTGCAATCTGCTCGTAAACGCCCAGCAGTAAGGTAAGAGTCTGCTCAAGGATTCCAGCAACAGCAATGTCAGAAGCTAGCTTGTGGTTGAGCTGCTAAAGGGGTTTAGCTTAGCCATTCAATGCACAAATATGGAGACGAATTGAGTGAGAGATGATGAGAGAAATAAGAAAAAATTCTTCAAATTATTATCTGTGATCTGTGTTATACAATACACAAAAATTGGAAGATGAGTGTTGCAATGTTCAACAAGGTATAAAGAAAATCAGTTAGTGGTTTAGCTACGGCAGTTTATATTTAGGATGGTTTATTGTGCTACAAAATAAAAACAAGTTGAAAGATACAAAGTTTTATTGTCGTTGTTGGACTAACAAAGTTGAACAAATGCAAAAGATAAACTAAACTGAACCAAATCGAATCAAACCGTTCATAACTAAACCCGGTCGATCCAATCTAGAACATGTCTACCCCTATCTAATAAAAGTATTTATACTGATTTGATATCCTTCCTTCCTCCCCCATTGATAAATGATGGAGGTCATTAAGATAAAGCCTAGAATTGTTTGAAGGCTATCAACGAATCAAACGACAACAACCAACTTCTTTGAAAATTGTATTCTTCCTCTAATCAAATTTTCAAATATTAAAACGTAAGTAAATAAATATAAAAATTTGGTGCGGTCGGTGACGTCTCTCTCCTTGTTTCGAAAAATTTTTAGTTGTGACGGAAATACGAATGATATACCATGTGTTTTTATATAAATAGTGAAAATTTTAAAATTTTAAGTTTTAAGTTATTAACATTTTAACACATATATCACACAATTTATATAAGGATAGATAATATACTATTTCCTGTGACGGTCACACTAAAAAATCTCGTCCTTTCGGTCCATGTATAAATTCAGAGACAGATCCTTCGTTCCACGTATAGCGTGAAATATAGCGTGGGTATCGGTATTGCTGCGAAGGACAGCCCTTCCCCTTCTTCTTAGAGACGCTCATACGCCTTAGAGAGAGAAACCACCGCAGATCTACTCTCTCTCTCTCTCTCTCTTCAAATTCTCCATCTTCCTCAGGTAACTCCAATTTTACCCTTCCTTCTTCTTGTTCTCGTCGGATCTGTACCCTCCACTGATTTTTACATTTTCGTTTTTTATGTGCCCACTTGCACGAATTTTCGCCATTTGATCCGATCTCCAATTTTCTGACTTTTTGTGTTCCGATCTCGAATTTTTCCCGAAATTGTGATGAAATTTACAAGATTTAGACCCTCATTATGAATGTGAATGCTGATTGATATATAGATATTTGAAATTTTGGGTTGGATTTTTTTTATCAAATTTTGAAGGTTCGAAAATGGGGCTGTCATTCACGAAGCTGTTCAGCCGTCTGTTTGCGAAGAAGGAGATGCGCATTCTGATGGTGGGTCTCGATGCGGCTGGTAAGACCACCATTCTCTACAAGCTCAAGCTCGGCGAGATCGTCACCACCATTCCCACCATTGGTATGTCAATCACTTGCACAACCGATCTCCTCCTTGATCTTGATTCATCACTCGATATCGGTTGTTATTTATCGTTTTCCGTGGTATTAGTTGTTAATTGCTTTGAATCATGGTGAATTATGTGATTAGGATTCAATGTGGAGACTGTGGAATACAAGAACATCAGCTTTACTGTGTGGGATGTCGGGGGTCAGGACAAGGTATGGACTCTTTTTCTTTTTAACTTATTTAATTTTCCAAAAATTTTACTTCTTTCAGTTGCAATTGAGTTCTGGTAAATTTTGGTGAAAGTTGAATCCTGCATCTGATTTACATAGTTGAGTTTGCCTGATGAAAAACTAAATTGTGTAAAACTATAGCAACTCAGCAAGTTTGGTGCCATGGCCAACGTGAAATTTATCATCTCCGTGATTGTTTTGTGTGAATTATTGTTTTAACTATTGATAGAATCTTGGAGGTCAATTGGTTCTCAATCCTAACCTTCCTTTATAATCGACTAGTTAACGAGCCCACTCAGCGCATACCATTTGTCTTCAATCGTACAAGCTCATCAGTTAAACATCGATGGGGTCAGGACATGCTATTATTTTTTGGGATTGTTTCCCCTTTGGACTGTTTTATCTTTTTTGGGCATACATGTTCTCCATGATTTTTCTCTTTCAGAATAATGCCCAACTAAATTCTTGTTCCTGAGGATTGTTTTTTTTATGAGTTTAGCGGAGAAATTATCCAATATGTGGCTTACAAGTCACATACTGTATTACTTCTGCGGTTTAGGTCATTTCTCATTATCAGTTAGGTGTTATTATAGCTGCTGAATTTTCACTCTATTGTGTGTTGATATTTTGTATTGTCTTTCCAGATCCGACCATTGTGGAGGCATTACTTCCAGAACACACAAGGACTTATCTTTGTGGTTGATAGCAACGATCGTGACCGTGTTGTTGAAGCCAGAGATGAGCTTCACAGAATGTTGAATGAGGTATGCAACTTCTTATTCTAATTCTAAAGAGCGGGATGAAATATATAGCACAATGAAAACTTGTGCCACTTTAATTGCTACATATTCATTTCTCTTCTTTTCTTTCTCCTTTTCATTTTGATCATTAACCATTGCTTGTATTTGGCAGGATGAGTTGAGGGAGGCTGTGCTTCTTGTATTTGCAAACAAGCAAGATCTTCCAAATGCCATGAATGCTGCTGAAATAACTGATAAGCTTGGTCTTCACTCCCTCCGTCAACGCCACTGGTAAAACCGAATGTAGCCTTTCTCTCAAACTCGCTCACAAACACACCCCTCCTTGAAACTAACTTTGTAAACTACCCTTTGCAGGTATATCCAGAGCACGTGCGCCACTTCTGGTGAAGGACTGTACGAGGGTCTTGACTGGCTCTCAAACAATATTGCAAACAAGGTGGACTCATGCTCTCATACATTTTAAGTAACTCGATTGTTCATTATGGTTTCCGTTTCTGATTTTGGTTCTGATTTTGGTTTTCCGATGTTACATTTTGCAGGCATAGATGGCTTGACTTGAATTTTGTGTAGCGCCGATTCTGCTGTAATATGAAGTTGACATTGATCGGTCCTTGGTATTCTGCATTTCTCTGCTCTTAAGTACCTGTTTTTACCATTTTTGTGTTTACTTTTGCAAACAGTTCCTTTTCTTCGACATGTAGTTAAGAATAATTCATAAATTCTCAATTTTACGCCCGGTATTAGCATAATAGCTTTGTTTCCCCCCATTGTTTTGTGAAATGAAATAGCTGCTATCTATCTGTTTATATTTTTCTCGCTTAAACCAAATTCAAATCAAATGGATTTGGGAAGTATTGTTTGGCCTCTGAAATTATCATCTGATTTGAAGTTATAACAAATCACAAATCCCTTACTATAATAATGTATGCAGGGGCGTTGCCCAAATGTTTATTCTTTATATTAGAAAGGGTCGAGTGATTGAAACATAAACTTGTCATAATTCTAAAACTAATTCCCCTCTCTTAATTAGTGTAGCCTCAAGAGTAATATCACTTGTAATAAAAAAGATCGTGATCATTTGGGTGTTACACGTATAGGATCATGCCTCCGGTCAGGTTTGTCTTCACAAAGACATCCGACGCATCAAATCATGGTAAGCAGACTGGTATATACTTGAATACGTTGCTTATCGACGGGATAAGGAGAAGGGTGATGCTAGATGCCCCAAATTTAATGCACAAATTTGGTGTTCTTAGCATTATTCAGTTGAGAATTTTTGGAATTCAAATATCTTAAATGTCTCGGACTAGGCCATCCACTGTAGATGGTGTGAGATTAGGGACACCGAAAAAGTGTTTTACAAACCTTAATTTGAAAGTTTGGTGCAGTTGGTTAAGAACATACTCTCTCAAGAAATAGGTTTTATAAAGTTTGGTTCTCAGCAAAGGCAAATTTGAACAACGTTATTGCTAGCTCATTGTAAAGTTTAGCTCGATCATTCTTTTAATGTAGATAATATCGATTTGTTATTAAAAAAAAAAAAAAACAAAACAAAAAGAGAAAAGCAAGTAGCACACATAAACCCAATACATAGGGTTTAACGAAGCGTTTGCTAAAGAGAAAAGAATGTAGAGTGAACAAATTGATTTGTCCTACTAATAAACATATACTTCATTAATTAACCATTTGCTCCTCCATAAAAGGATGATGGATTACATAAATGGCGTTTTCTCTCTCTTTCATACAAGATTATCAACACACCTCAAACCTGAGCAGGTTCATTTAACAAACCCAAAAATAAAATACAAAAACCAAAACCAAAAGCTGCTTACATTACTCATTCCTCATTCCCCCGATCGATCGACCCCAACATGTATTGGACCCAACTTCCAATTAATCACCAATTAATCGGGAAAAAAAAAGGGAAGGAATTCATCTAAATATTTCCACTCTCTCGTCTACCCCGTAAATGGATGAACGGTCTTGATCGACTAAGCCGCTGAGGGGGCTGTCACGCACTGGACCGCAGCTGCTTCCGACAGAGCCTCCATGAAAGGCTGCATGTTCACCGCTTCACCACCTGAAGCTGCTGCTGGACCCACAACTCCTCCTGCCCCTGCTCCTCCAGCTGCCTTCTTGTAGTCCAACGACTCGTCGTTGTATATATCCCACCATTTCTTCACCACCATCTTAATGTCCTCCCTCTGCATGTTCTCCTCCTTCCCCGTATACCTCCACGGCTTCGATCCCTGTAACAATCAACGTACGTATATTAATCAAACCCTACAGAAAATGTGACACCTCGTATATATGTTAAATCAAGACTAAGTAATACTTACTGCTGCACAATAATGAACGACTTTAACTTTGTCTAGCTCCACATTCTCCGGGTGACGCCACAGCATGGCCAGGACCAAATTGTAAACCAAAGGAATTGGCTTGTATATTTTCCGGAAATACATGTTTAACAAGTCCTGTTCTGCAAACGGGGTCGGAGGGGTCCCTCTGAGAGTCCTCAGAAGGTCATAGTAGGTCTCGAGGCCGGGCTCGTACACGAACATGCCCGCGTTGAAGTAGAGCGACGGCGGTGGGCCAAGCTCCGATGTGGGCCACTGGACCTTCTCCGGGCACTGCTGGCAGTACCCGATTTGGTATTGCGGCGTGTGACTCCACGTTTTCTCACAGAAACAATCCATCACGGCGTAGAAATGTCCATTTGGCAAGTCAAAGAGGTGGCTTCTCGTACTCCACAAACTACAATATTAATGAAATAAAAAAAAAATTCAGAAGTGTCGTATTCGATTCACCCTCATCGTAATTTAGATGAATTCGTACACATTAAGTACAACTGAAATTTGTTACACATGTTTTTTTTATGGAAAAACATGAGACAAAAGTTTTCTTCGGTTCCAAGACAAGGCTGCCACGTGTAAGACCCAGAACAACCCAAATTCTACGTGTAACAAAAAGAACACATAAACGTTCGAAGCCACGTAAGCAAACTGAAAAGAACGTACCTCCCAAATCCGCAGCTTCGAGTAGTTGATGACGTAATAGGCCATGGCGAACTGGGTCTGGTTCTCGGGTGGGTAAACGGGTTCGATCTCACGGATGATGCAACCCTGCGATTGAAGAATGCGGCGGTGATCCTCCGGGACGTCGGGCAAGACTGCAACGACCAATGGGTACGCTGCATTGACCTTCCTCAATCCCTTGGCCAACCCGACGACGCCCTTCACGTAGTCGCCGTTGCCGGCCAAGAAAGTCACGTACGCCCGACTCGGTAGGGTGGCGGGTTTAGTGAAACCCGATTTGGGGACGCTGGTGGGGACGAGTTCGGGAGCCATGAGTGATGACGGTGTCCAAGGGAGAAGGGAATTAGTGTTTACAGAGGAAGGCCTTGACCCTTGGGAAGATAGAGAGAGAAACTAGCTGAGCCCGATGAGAGAGAGAGAGAGAGAAGGCAGAGATTGGGATGTCGTCGTTTGGTGGTGTTGTTGGTTGAGGGGATGGAGGGGGTGGAAGGGGTGGAAGGGGTGGAGGAGGGTTTAAATAAGGGTGGGAATCAAAGAAATAAATTTGTCTGAGCGAAATTTGTGGAAAACTTGTCAAACCTTTAGGGGCGGTTATGAGGCTGATGCCGCACACGTGTCCATCTGGAGGGATCCTACGGTTACTGGGTGCAACTTGAAAGTTCTGGCATGGGATCCCTATTCCAAAAGGTTCTAAAAGTTCTGGCATGGGATCCCTATGCTACGGTTTAATGATTTCTCTTCATTTAGAAGTGAAAGGTTTTAGGTTCGATTCTCGTCAAAAAAGAATTTGAACCAAATTATTGCTAGCCTATTATAAGGCTACGACCACATCCTCCCATTTACCTTATATAATATCGTTTGTTAAAAAAAATAAAATTCCATCACGTTGGAAAAATAAAAAACATTCCAACAATCAAGTTTGTGGTTGATATTGTAAAGTAGGTTTGCCATGTCATAAGTGCCATGAAATGAAATGCTAAGACGTGTCATGTGTGGCCGAAATCGTCACTCGTCAATCCTCTTGAATTTTCATCTGAAGCTTGGATTCTTTTTTTCAAGGGTTTGCGAACAAATTACGAGCACCTCATACTCATACGTAGGAGGGAGTTGTAGTAGGTAAATTATACACATGCATGCATGCATGCAAGATCAAACAATAAAACTCAAAATATTACATACCACCATTGATCACTAGAAAGATTTGAAAAGAAATTCTCTCACTAGAAGTCGGAAAAGGAACCCATCTGTCACAAACTTGAACTATGAGGGCCATCCGTGTTAGAGTTTGATTCGGTGAGTGCTAATTGAAGAGAGAAAGGAAAATAACAGAAAATAGAGATGAATATGGATGGTTCTCTCTCTGCAAAATCGCAAAGGGAATGTTCTTCTTTCTATTCCTTCTCATTCTCACACATTACACTGCATAACGGTTAGTTATGCATCTAGATTCCCACCATTATAACAGAAAATGATCTTAGCTACACATCTAGCTAAGTTCAAGGATCATTCCACATGTCACTTAGACAAAATTACAATATGAGCCCTACACTCGGTAATTTTAACCAAAATGGATACACAACTAAATACAAGGCCTTATTTACTAAATTCAAATCAACTCAATACCAATACACTAACACTCCCCTTTAAGTTTTGAGCTGATATGACTCCAAGCTTATCTCTGAGGTAGTTGAACCTTTCCTTTGGTAAAGCTTTGGTAAAAATGTCTACCACTTACTCTTTGGTACCTTCTATCAATGTGTTTTGTCCGCTAATGGAACATTGGATTCTTAGTTATTGAAATTGTAGATGTATTGTCACAATGCAAAGGAGTTGCTTCTGTTTGTAGCTCCCCAAAATCCTCCAAAACAAACCTAAACCATATGGCCTGAGCTATGGCTTCCAAAGCACTTATGTACTCAGCCTCTGCAGTGGAAAGAGCAACACGAGAACACTCCACTTCCAAAAGAAAAAGTATAGCCTAAGGTGCTCTTGCTGTCTTCAATTGATCCTCCTCAATCTCTATCACAAAATCCAACTAAGACTGCCTTCTTGCCTTTCACATACTCCAAATCATAATCTAATGTTCCTTTAACATATCTGAGCATTCTCTTGGTTGTCCTATAGTGCTTATTTGTAAGGCAATGCATATATCTAGCTAGTAAGCTAGCTGCATACATCACATATGACCTTGTAGCAGTGAGATATAACAAACTTCCCACAATCTTCCTATATTGCTCTTCATTTGCTGCACCACTTCCATCATCCTTGCTTAGTTTTTCAGTAGCAACAAGAGGGTTAGAGACAGATTTGCACTCACTTAAGCCAAATTTATTCAACAAGGAAGAAGCATACTTCCTTTGATGTATGAAAATGCTCGAATCTGTTTGAATCACTCACATTCCCAGGAAATGATGGAGAAGTCCCAAATCTATCATTTCATATTTCACCTTCATGCCTTCTTTGAATTCATCCAGCATCTCTTAATTGCTTCCAGTGTATACTATGTCATCCACATATATGGATACAATTAGTATATCTTTCTCTCCCCTTGTCTTAGTATAGAGAGTTGCTCCACTCAAGCTTTTCTCAAACCTACACTTAGCAAAATAGTTGTCAATCTCTCCATACTAGGCTCTAGGTGCTTGTTTAATCCATAAAGAGCCTTATGCAATCTATAGACCTTGTCTTCCTTGCCATTAATCACAAACCCCTCAGGTTGGTCAACATAAACCTATTCCTGCAATTTTCCATTAAAAAACACAGATTTAACGTCTAGTTGGTACAACTTCCAGCTTCTTTGTGCAGCAAGAGCAATTAAGGTTCTGATGGTATCCAGTCTAGCAACTAGAACAATTGTTTCATTAGAATCAATTCCTGGTTTCTGCACATATCCCTTGGCAACCAATCTTGTCTTGCTCTTTTGCATTGAGCCATCCAAATTCAGCTTAGTTTTGAACACCCATTTAACTCCAATGACTTGAATTCTTCTCAATCATTGACAATTATTTTTCCATTGCCTTTATCCAGAACTTATCTTGTGCAAGTTCTTTATATTTCTCAGGCTTTACAATGCAAAGATTGCACTGAGCTAGAATATCACTTATATTTCTCTACTTCACTAGGGTATGATCATAAGGCTGTGAAATCTATCAAGACTCATGAGTGACATTTTGTTCTTCAGTGCTTGAAAGAGTACTGGCACTAGAGGGACTTTCTTCAACTTCACTCAATCTATGTGAACTCTCACCAATCACATTCTCAGGTTGATTTTGAATATAGCTCACAACAATAGAATTTTCTGAGTTTTCCTTCCAATTCTAGGATATGGTTTAATAAAAAACTACATCTCTTGACAAAATCAACTTTTTAGTGCATGGATAAAATACCTTGTACCCCTTCTCACATGTTGCATACCCCACAAACACACATTTGACACTCTTTGTATCGAGCTTTTGTCTTATCTTAGTTGGTACATGCACATAATAGAGTGATCCAAACATTTTTTGATGACCAATATCTGGTTTTCTATCACTATAGGCCTCAAATCGAGTTAGATTGCCAAGAGCTTTTGTAGGTGACCTATTTAAAATGTAAACAATCTTATGCACAGCTTCTGCCCACAAGAAATATGGCATGCATTTATCATGAAGCATTGCCTTAGCCATATCTACAACTGTTTTTTTTTTTTCTCTCCACTACTCCATTTTGATGTGGAGTATATGCCATAGATAGCTGCCCTTGAATTCCTTCAATCTCTAAGAACCTGTCGAATTCAGTTGACACAAACTCACCCCCTATGTCGCTCCTTAGGCACTTCACTTTGAAACCAAACTATAATTCCACCATTGCTTTAAACTTTTTGAAACAATTTAAGGCCTCAAATTTGTGTCTTAGGAAATAAACCCATGACATCCTTGTGCAATCATCAATAAGAAGCATAAAGTATTTGTTCCTAGCAATTGATTCATTTTGCATGGGACCACATAAGTCAGTGTGTATTAGCTCCAGTGGATCACTTGCTCTTTTGGGAACCAATCTCGATGTTGTTTTCCTAATTGACATCCTTCACATACACCATCAATATCTTCTAGATGTGGAAGACCATGCACCATATCATTTTCTCTAAGCTGCTTGAGACTCTTGAGATTGAGATGACCTAGCCTCTTATGCCAAGTCCATGTACAATGAGTGACACTTGTCTTTAATGCATCTAATCATTATACATTAAAGATAGAGGGTAGCATATGTTCTATTTCATTCTTACTTTTATAACCAGACTATCAATTGATGGTCCATCAAAAACACTGCACACTTTTCCTCCAAATAGCAAGTAATATCCATGCTTATCCATCTGACCAACACTTAGCAAGTTCTCCTTCAACCCAAGTAGGTACATCACTTCTTTGATATATTTCCTCCCTTCAGTTGTATCAATCACCAAAGATCCCATTCCTACCACATTGGCTAAATCACCAGTTGGCATTTGCACTTTTCCTGCCACATTGGTTCTTATATCAATAAGAAGATTGACATTTCCTATCATGTGGTTGCTACATCCACTATCAATATACCAATTTCCATTCACCCTTGCTTCAACAATTGCACAATTAGCATAGAATAGGTTATCAGATAACTCCATTTGATTTGCACAATTAGCCTTTTGAATAGCCTTACCTATAGTGCACTCCCTAGCCCAATGTCCAAACTTATCACAGTTGTGACATCTGGATTTTCCCTTATATATGCACTCACCAAAATGAAACTTTGAACATACTTTGCACTAAGGTTTTGTCACTTCTTGATTCATGGAGGATGAAGAATTTGCATTCTGTGCAGGACCCATAAATGGCTTTTGCCGAAACTTAGGCTTTGAATCCCACTTCTTACCTTTTGCATTCTAGTTTTTTTGAGACTTAAATCCACTAGATTGAGAATTACCCCTATTCTGCTGCCTTTTTGAACTCACAAACAAAGAGGAAAATGCCTTCTCAGTGGTATCCACAGTGTGCATATCAAAACGTTGTTTCTGGCTTTTCAAAATTGCCACAACCTCCTGTAATTCAATAGTTTCTATATATTTTGTGTTTTCAATCACAAGACAAATGGGATCATAAGGTTTGCTAAAACTGATTAAAACCTTTTGCACAAGTCTTTCATTCGATAATACCTCACCAAACGTCTTCATTTGATTAATAAGTTCATTCAAGCGAGTAAGGTACCCATATAATGATTCATCATTACGCATTCTAGTATACTCAAATTCACGTCGAAGATTTTGGAGTTTAACAGACTGTACCCACCATGATATTCTCCATATAACAAATCCCATGCCATCTTTGCTAAATCTGCGTTGGCAATCCGGGGAAATATTTGATCGGAAACTGCACTTTGTATAATACCCAGAGCTTTTGCATCTTGCATATACACAGCCACAATTTTCTCATCGTCTTCTTCTTCTGAACTCCCTTCAACCTTCTTCTTTTTTGAATCTGAGGTCGTGACCATTTTCTCAACCAATTTCCATAGCCCATGTGATTTGAAGATCGTCACCATTTTGATTCTCCAGAACTTGTAATTTTCATCGGAGAAGATCGGAGTCCTCATTTCAGAACTTCCAGATCCAACCATTTTCTAGCTTAGATGGTACGAAAACAACTAGAATTTGGTTTCTATGGAGTTTCAGCGACTTCACTTGAACCAGAACGAGCTTGAATGTAGCTTGATTGCTTCAACGTTGATAACGTCAGCTTCACAGTTCACGCCATATCTCAATTGATCTAACCTGGTTTTGAGGCCATGTTAGAGTTTGATTCAGTGAGTGCTAATGGAAGAAAGAAAGGAAAATCACATAAAATGGAGATGAATATGGATGCTTCTCTTTCTGCAAAATCGCAGAGGGAATGTTCTTCTTTCTATTCATTCTCACTCTCACACATTACACTGCATAACGGTTAGTTATGCATCTGGATTCCCGCTATTACAATAGAAAATGATCTTAGCCACACATCTAGCTAAGTTCAAGGATCATTCCACATGTCACTTAGACAAAATTACAATATGAGCCCTACACTTGGTAATTTTAACCAAAGTGGATACACAACTAAATACAAGGCCTTATTTACTAAATTCAAATAAGCTCAATGCTTATACACTAACAATCCGCTCACATATCCTCCCTGTACCCAGTGAGCACCATGACACCTCACTGCCAACACTTAATCTCTGAAACACCAAATAACAACACATCACTTGTCCTCCTTAATCAACCACATTTGATGAAATTAACCCTCAACACTGACATGCACAACATCAACATAAAACCTAGCCACTGAACTGGGCCAAGCAGAACTTTCCACTATCTTTTCGGGGAAGAGAGGCGCCCAGAAGATGAACTCCTTATTTTAGAAAAGCTAAAAATGAGAAAGAGATATGAGGGTAGAACCCCTAGATCGAACTGGGCCAAGGAGTGAGATTCTCTCCCTTCTTATTTCTATCCCATTTCCTTCCTTTCTTTCACACTTTGTCTTTTATCTTTTGTTCTTATAAAATATCTATATAAGATATTGACGTGATTTAATCGTAATTTTAAAAGGACCAGGATTTCATCTACCTTCTGAGTCCACGACACGAAGCCTCACACAAGAACCTGGTACGATACAAAATGTATAACATGTGCACGGGAGAAATTCGTTAGTTGTGATGTTTCTTTTGGGCTGTTCGTTTTTGGGCTTGGTCATTATTGACCCCAAGAAAAACAAAAGTACTTTAAAACGTTTGTTGCCAAGTTGCCACGGTGATTTTAATCTGATTGCCGTATTACGCACCCCCACAGATCCGAACTTACATTTCTCTGCTGCAGGCTGCGCTGCACAATCACCTTCCTCACCTTCTCCTCCTCCTCCTCCTCCTCGTCATCTTCTACTTCTCCGTCGGTAAGAGGTTAGATCTCAAGACCTTGATTGATTTTGTATTTTGGTAAATTTTGTGTAGAGTAATTGCGTTGCATTCCAAATCTGTGGTTTTCAAATGCTTTAGATCTGCTTCATTTTTCTTGCGTTTTGTCGGCGGAAATCGGTGTGGGAAGTTTAGGGTTCTACTGCATCGCTTGAGATTCTGGTGATTACGGTGTAGATCTTAGGTTGATCATTTTGTTTGATTTTGTCTTGCCTCTTTTACATTGCGTGATTTGATGAAATACAGTTTCAATTGTGATTTTTCTTTCAAGAATTCTCTAATTTTGCTACCCCATCTGATAGTATTGCATTTATTCGTCAATGTTTAGGAGTAGCGATAAGGTTGCAAATTGTGAGGAGGTATAATTTGTTGGATCGGATTAACAAACTTAGTTTAGTCAGATTTTGGAAATATTTAGTTTGTTGCGTGAAATTGCCTCTCAATTCTGTTGTATATAAATAATTAGAGGTGCAATGACTAGATCCCATGCAACCGAGTTTGGATTCGAGCCTTTTGATTCGTATAATTGAGCTACTGATTTTGAAGGTTCACATATATGGTGTCTCACTTGGTGTTGAGTTCTGTTTGCACGCATGCACATGTGATTTGGAATGATGCAAACATTGTGGGAGAGCACGTTGTTTTGTTTCGTTCTGTTTCATACTTGTGGTTCATTTTGGTTTTGTTTGTGATTATTATTCTTAATTTTGTGACATTCGTGAGATTTTTCATGTTTAGGGTGTGCCCCTGCTATCTTTGTTACTGCCTTTGAGTTGGTGGCTGTCGATAATCTTCGAGTTAATCAAGATGGTAATATATTCAAACGTTTCTTCTCAGTTTTCCATTTAATTTTTTAGAGTGATGATCTTAGTGGGATAATGATAATATGTCTTTGGTAATTGGTGTTAGTATAGTGCATGCATTTTACCACTCAATATGAAAAGGTATTGTGGATGCAAACATAACTGAAGATGCTGAAACTAAATATACGAGTTTAATTTATGTGTAACTGCATGAAGTTAGTAACTTTGTAATACATTGCGTTGTTAAAATGTATAAATTTTGCTTTCTTGGAATATCTCTTCTCATTCCCCCCTTCATTTGTAATTCAGGTTGTGCTTGCTGCTTCCATTATAAGCAAGTCTGGGAAAGGTGAGTTCTGTGCATATTTTCTTATTCTTCTGTGAATGGCTGGTGCTTCAAAAGAACAGTTCTTCACATTTTTTGTTTGTCTATTCCTAGTTCACACAAGGAACTCTTAAGAATTGTGGATTGATTAAATATAAGAATGACACTGATTGAATTAGGGATTTGATGAACCCGTAAAGTGGTTTGAGTTGTGTCTCATGTCCAAGTGCAGTAAGATTAAACCAGACGTTAACAGTGGTCTTTTGTTTCATTTTGATTCAAGACTTTTGTATCATCTTGGTGATGGATAGAGACAGTGGGTTTCTTTGGATCTCTCCTTAGAGGAGCTAGGTTGGGAAGCTGCAGGAATGGCAGATATTCAGGCTTTTATGTTCTGTTTTAAAATTGTTGTACTTTTGGCTGAGCTGATATAACATGCGCATTCTTGTTACTTGATTTAAATATGTACTCACTTTCTTTTTCTTATGGATGAGTTGTTATAACATATGCATTCTTATCCTTTAGCTACACAGTAAAGACTACGGAATGTTTAGTAGGGTTTTCACGTGTTTATGTGTTCCATCTATATCAAAAGCTGTCAGTGACCCATTTACTTACTTTCGTTTTAACCTGACTTGCTAATAACTAATTTGTTGAAATAGTGCATATTATTGGAGTTGTTACAATTATTTTCTATAATTGGTTTTTATCTTTATTGTGCAGTGCTTGTATCTAGACAATTTGTGGATATGTCTCGTATAAGAATTGAAGGTCTTCTTGCGGCTTTCCCTAAGTTGGTTGGCACTGGCAAACAACATACATATGTTGAGACAGAAAATGTGCGCTATGTTTACCAGCCAATAGAAGCTTTGTTCTTGGTACTTGTTACAAACAAGCAGAGCAATATACTGGAAGATTTGGAGACTTTGCGGCTACTCTCTAAACTTGTATCCTTTTTTCTCTGGCATATGAATATTTTCATCTTCCATTGGTGACTTAACTTCTTGGACCCGTGAACCATTACTGATTTTGTAGAATTATTAGTTTGTTTCCATAATCATGAATGTTAAACAATGTTTGCATGGATCTAGATCCCATTTTTTGTTTTGATTCATTTGCTGATGCCTTCATTTTAATATTCTCCTACTACACACGGGAACCATGATCTATGTCTCTTATCTCAATTCATGTTACTTGGAATTCTTGTTCTTCAAAACTGGTTTCTTGACATGCCATGATGTGTGAAGAAAAAAAGTTAAAATGTTAAAAAGTATAAAGCTCGAACTAGGGCCAAAGTATGTACGATATCTTTTAGCCATCTATGTGCTTGTATGCAAGTGCTTATGCTTTTATGTACGCAAGTGGTTATGCTTTTATGTATGCATGCATGTTCCTTCAAGTTATACCCAAGCAACCCAAGCAATAATTGTAACTGGTGCATGGCGATCCCATTGGCAAATTTCGGCCATGAGTTGTCTTTGAGCTATGCCTTTTCCTATTCTGTATATTTGTGTTAAATGCTGGAAAGAACTGCTGAGTTGATTCCTTAATTGTTTTTAGGCACCTGAATACTCTTTGTCCCTAGATGAAGAGGGTGTATGCAGGACAGCTTTTGAGTTAATTTTTGCTTTTGATGAAGTCATCTCTCTTGGGCACAAGGAAAATGTGACTGTTGCACAGGTGAAGCAGTACTGTGAAATGGAGAGTCATGAAGAGAAACTGCACAAGCTTGTGATGCAGAGCAAGATAAATGAGACCAAGGATGTTATGAAGCGGAAGGCTAGTGAGATTGACAAAAGCAAGGTATTTGTTTAGGGTCTTGTGATTGTTCCTTTACTAGTTTAGTGCTTTGCATAGTTATCTAGTCTTGCAAGCCTCTGATCTCATAATACTGTGTCATATTTACTGCAGATTGATAGGGGCAGAGCTGATAAAGGCGGATATATGTCCTTACAGTCAATGGGATCTGGGAGAATTGAGAGTGCGTTTAGTGAGATGAGCATATCCAGTAGTGGAAGTGGCTTTGGAGGTGGTTCTGGTTTCGGATTGAGTACTGATATTGACTCATTTTCCACAAAGACCAAAGGTTTGTGTTTATTGTCTGCCTGAATTGTGTAGTCCATTCTGAAATCAATTAGTTGTGGTGATGGTGGTGTGTAGTTTGTGATTTGAAAATTTGAAATTCCTGTTTGATTATGATGTGCATAAACTTGTGATCTAGTTCCTTGATGATAATTGAAATGCTACATTTGGTAAAGCTCATATTATATAGTCTGTTTAGGAAAACATTATAAGTTCATAATGTGCGAGGTTGCTTTTGGCCACCATTGTACCTTTTACAGTGGATTGAGCAGTTATATTGTATAACTAAGACCTATTTTCACCATGTACACTTCTAATGTAGGACAACCAAACTTGATTTATTTATCCTACTAGCAATAGGATTTAAGTTAGTTAATTAGGACTGAGCTTTTAGTTTCTTTAGAAGGATTAGGAGTTGAAGGCTATATAAAGCCCAGTTCTACTTTGTTTCTTTATTCAATCTGGTGGATTCCAGAGCTTGTGCTCTTGGTGTGTTTTAAGTTTTTGACGCTGGTCTAAGGCTTTTCTGATTATTTCTCTGGATTTACTTCCATCCTCAGGTCGTCCACCGTCGTCTGCTACTGCTCCTCCAAAGGGTTTGGGTATGCAGCTGGGAAAATCACAAAGGACCAGCCAATTTTTGGAGTCCTTGAAAGCAGAGGGAGAGGTGATTCTTGAAGATGTACAGCCAAAAGCAGGCCAGTCTAAATCAGCTGCCCCACCTCTAACTGATCCTGTCACTTTGAATGTTGAAGAGAAACTTAACGTAACCCTTAAACGTGATGGTGGATTGAGCAACTTTGATGTTCAGGGGACATTATCTCTGCAAATTCTTAACCAGGAAGATGCATATATCCAAGTCCAGGTATTTCATCACTATCCATCATGTATTACCATGGGCACAATCGCACAATCTAGGTAGTATTGTTGCAGCATTCATAATGATGTGTCATATGTTTAAGTCACATATCTGGCAGTTGCCTTATTTGAAGACTAGGTTTCCTTTGAATCTGATAGAAACTTCACACTGATGTCCTTGCTGTTGGGGACTTCTATAGATATGCCTATTTAGAATGTTGTCCTTTGAAATTTGTTTTCATTCTGATTTATGGAAAATCTAGAGTGGTGATCTGTTTTTGGTTGCGCTTAATAAGCTTGTAGGATAGGTCCAATGTTTTGTGTCACTGAAATGTGTTTTGTGACTGTCATTTTTTTTTTTTTTTTTGGTCAGATTGAAACTGGTGGAAATCCTGGCATCCTTTTCAAAACACACCCTAACATGAACAAAGAGCTATTCTCCAATAATAACATTCTAGGCCTAAAGGATACGTCTAGGCCTTTTCCTACTGGTCAAACTGGTGATGCAGGAGGTGTTGGTCTTTTGAGATGGAGAATGCAGACTTCAGATGAGTCAATGGTGCCCCTAACAAGTGAGTTCAATTGTCTTATCATTGTGGTGTATGATTTTTCTCATGTGCCCTGACCACCATTTATCAATCTATCTCCGTTGCAGTCAACTGTTGGCCCACTGTTTCTGGGAATGAAACTTATGTCAACATTGAGTATGAGGCTTCAGAGATGTTTGATCTGAGAAATGTTGTTATCTCAGTACCTCTCCCAGCTGCGAGAGAGGCTCCACGAGTAAACCAGATTGAAGGTGAATGGAGGTAAGAAAATTCATCTTATTTTTTCTTGTTTACTCTGCTTTTGGAACCTAAAATTACAGCTACACATAACTGAATGTGGTTATTGTCCTATGTGAATGTAGAGGAGGGGTTATTTTCTGATTGCTTCCTTACATTAAACAATCATGATCCTAGGAAGTATAAAAAAAACATGGCCTGGCCTAGTTGCATTAATAGGAAGGAAAGAAAACTTTTTAATAAACTTCTTGGTGGAAGTTCCCAGGAATAATAGGTAGGTCTGATGCCTACTGGAAAGAACATTTGTATTGTTTCGCATACGTAATCCTTTTGTATAGATGTTGGGCACAGATACTAAAATGGAATGGAGCCAGAAGTAATGCCGAATGTCCCTGCTTCCATATGACAGGATGGTTTTCCTCATGGAGCACAAGGATTTGAACATTCTATGCTTCTTTGGAATCTATATTGCTTAAATTTGATATCACAATTGTATTACAGATATGATGCCAGGAATTCAACGTTGGAGTGGTCCATACTTCTTGTAGATAACTCGAACCGCAGGTCTGTAAATGCTGGACTGATTCTTTTGGGCTGTTACATAATCTTTATGAACTAATATTAATGCAATTGTCATCCTTCTTGAATACTTGGCAGTGGGTCATTGGAGTTTGTTGTTCCCCCAGCCGACCCATCTGTATTTTTCCCCATTTCTGTGTGCTTCTCTGCCACCGAGACATTCAGTGACCTGAAGGTACAACAGCTTATACTTTGTTGATTCCATTGTCTTGTACTTTGCTCCGTGTGATGGACTTAAAGAACCTCATTCTATAAGTATAACTACTTGATTCCTCTGTGGATGTTTTACTTCTAGACTTGGTGAAGTATTATATAATGCTCTAACTTCCATCACACTGCCAAGAACTCACTGCTTCACACGCCACTAACACTTAGGCATGAGCCTTCGATTGCTTCGAACCTGATGTTATGCCATTACCATCAGCTGCGTTGGACTTACTTTGAGTAGCATTAAGGGTAGTGGATATGAAATAATTTAATTGAAGATGGTGACGTTTATTCCTTTTTGTGCAGGTTTTGAACATTATACCTCTGCAAGGTACAGCCCCTCCCAAGTTTTCTCAAAGAACGCAGTTGATCACGGAGAATTACCAAGTGGTGTGATAGTGTATCTGCAACTAGAATACCAGTTTCTGCAACCTTATTTTTGGAATGGATTAAATTCTGAAACCAGCAGGTTTCATTTTGTGGTGTTTTATTTTCCATTAAATTTGAGATGAAGGGATGCCAGACTTTGATATATTTTTTTTTATAATTTGAAGCTATGAAATGTTGTTATATAAACTACAATCGCAAATTCTTTCATGTTATCTAGTGCTAGACAAGAATCGAGACCTAGAGACCACGAGTGGGAGATGAGTCTGACGTTGAAGTCTTGCTTTGGTGTTTGTTCATATTAACAGAATTTGGCATGATACTTTGGTACTGGTGTGATGCCTTGTTGAATGCAAGTATTATTTCTTGTTATATTGAGCCAACTCCAAGGACTTTCTCAAAGTAACCATTCACTTAGAAAACAAAGCCAAAGCTAAATGTGTCATCACATAAAGAAATGATGCACTCTTTTTGTCCTCCTCCTATGCACTCTTGTTTAATCACGACCATTGTTTTCGTTTGATTTATTCAATCTGATGGACAAAAATAAAAGGGTTTTTAATCACAAATGGTTCCTAAAATTGATCTTCACTATCAAGATGGTTCTTGAAATTGAAAATTAATCAATTTAGTCTTTGAAAATAGGTGTCGCAAATTAATGTGGTCATTCCGTCACAATTCTGTTAAAAATTCTGTTAAGTGCTGATGTGGCACATAAATGGGTCATATAAGTTTTTTTTTTTTCCTCTCACAAATGGTCATTGAAATTGACATGCGACATCAAAATGGTCCCTGAAATGAAAATCGGTCAATGTAATCCTGCAAATAAGTGTCCCAAATCAAATTGAACCTGGGTTGAATTGAACCTGGATCAAATTGAACCCATCTTTACACACTTCAACACGCTTCACCAAATTGAATCTGGATCGAGATCACCTTTGGTGACTATTTGGCTGGTTGGTGATGACTTCTAGAACATCACCGTTAACATTTACGCGATCAACATCCTCACAACCTTAATCTTGGAAAGCTTGTTCGGTGCTTCCCTGGTGGTTTGATGACTCAAACAACGGCGAGGTCTGCCTTGAAATAATGAGTGGTTATAACCGAGGTGCGTCTATTGTTGGTTGAAAACTATTTCCAAACCCCTCTTAGGCCTTGGTTAAGCCATGTGCCTTTGAGAATTTATGGAAGAGATCTTTTTTTGGAGTAGGTCCTACTACAAGTCTATAAGAAAAAAAAAAAAATTATATTGTGCACAAAGGTATCTAGACAACTTTTTAAATTAATTATTAAATTCACATCAACACATAACAAATTTTTTTTTTTTTTATAAAGTTGTAGCGGCATGATCATATTGATTTTTGACATCTATTTTCAAGGATTACATTTATTGATTTTCAATTTTAGGGACCATTTTGATGGTGTAGGTCAATTTCAAGACCTATCTTGACGATATAAGTCAATTTCAAGGACCATTTGTGATAAAAATCTGTAACTATTGTGGGGCCCATTTATGTGCCACTTTAGCACTTAACAGAATTTTTAACAAAATTGTGACAAAAGGATCATACTGAATTGCGACATCTATTTTCATGGACTACATTGATTGATTTTCAATTTCAAGGACTATCTTGATGATGAAGGTAAATTTTAGAGACCATATTCATGATAAAAACCCAAAATAAAAAAAGGTATGTGAAAAGATAAAAAGGTGGGTGAAAATCAACTCCATCACACTTGTACGTAAGATCCATTGACTAAAGTGCAAACAACAACCAGCCTTGTTCTAAGTTCCAACACATGCCAATGGGCTAAAAATATACAATTATATTTCCGCATGTCTATGCCTTGAGCTGTGCAGCCTACTAAAATATTATAAATATGGTTGTCCAAGACACTTATTTGTAAGCTTGAGCACACTCTTAACAGTGGACAACATAAGCTCATCACTCAATGTCTAAGCCAAAGACAAGGTCACAAAGACTTGCCAAATCTTCTTTTCTCTACCCTTCTACTTCTTTGATTAATTTTAATATCGATTTTTAAGGATATACCGACAGTTCATTTTACAGATTTATCGACAGATTATAATTTAACCTTAAGATATAAATTTATACGTTGGCGGGCAAGGTGGCCCTGATAACTGGTGGGGCAGGTGGGATTGGTGAGGAGGCAGTGAGACTATTTGCAGCAAATGGAGCCTCTGTTGTTGTTGCTGATATCCAAGACGACTTAGGTCATCAAGTTGTTGCCTCAATCGGCTCAGACAGAGTTAGCTACTGCCGTTGTGACTTCAGAGACGAAAACCAAGTTGAAAACATGGTGAAGTTCACGTTGGAAAAATACGGCAGCCTCGACATTTTGTTCAGCAATGCAGGTGTCATGGGTCCAATGACTGGCATTTTAGACCTTGACATTCAAGGCTTTGACAACACAATGGCCACAAACGTCCGCGGTGTTGCTGCAACGATCAAGCACGCAGCGCGAGCCATGGTGGCATGTTCTGTGCGTGGTTCAATCATATGTACCACGAGTGTTGCAGCGTCTCTCGGAGGCACAGCTCCGCACTCTTACACCACTTCGAAACATGCTCTCTTGGGTTTGGTCAGAGGAGCTTGTAGTGAGCTCGGAGCTCACGAGATTCGAGTTAACAGCATTTCGCCATTCGGAGTCGCAACCTCGCTTGCGTGCAAAGCGTACAATTTGGAGGCAGATGAGGTTGAGGCCAATAGCTCCGCCATAGGAAATCTGAAGGGCATTGTGTTGAAGGCTAGGCACGTGGCGGAGGCAGCTCTGTTTCTTGCCGCCGATGAATCGGCCTATGTCAGTTGACACAACTTGGTTATCGACGGCGGATTTACGGTGGTTGATCACAGCTTTTCAGCCAACTAAAACTGCGGTTTGTTGTTGCTAAAAGAGCCAACTTTTTTAATGTAGGGTTAGCATTTTGATTAGTTTAATTTTCTGAATTAAACAGATTAATCTCTGTTTTAAAGTCAAACTTTGTGAGCAGTAATTGCCATGTGCATTTTCCTTGTCACCTGCAACTGCAATGTTGTCTTCCTCCAATTATACCCCTAATCCCTCTAATTTAAGCTTTATTTATTTAAGAATTTTTACGGAGTGGAAAGAAGTCCGAGTCTCTAAGCTATAGTCAAATAGTTAAAGGTGCATTGAACCGTTAAATCCGTTGTACGCATCTTTCCGACAACAATATAACAACAATATAATCATATAAATATATGGACATCATTGGTGTACCCTAATTGATTTTAGGGGTCTTCCTAATCTTTCTTATGCATTATACTAAACTCTATTAGCGAGACGTATTTCATAAATAAGGCTGTCGGATATATGCGATTCTCATATCTCTATCTTAACCGCATGCACATATTAATAGATGTGAGATTTATACAAAATGACATTAGTGTAAGTATGTAGTAGTGAAATCATTCAATATAGAGACGGTTCATGTACACTATTTTCTTCTTATGCACTCGTGATTATCTTTTGAAAAACAAAAGTGTGCATGAGAAGAAAACATGAGGGCGGAAAACAATTCATTTCCTTGTATATTATACTTTATTTTGTAATTAACTTTCATTTTTTATATGTAATCCTTGTTGATGAGTCAGTATTATACTATATATTTTATCTATATCTTAGTTAATTTATTGGTTATTTTGGTGAAATTTTGATACTTTGATTTATATTTCCAATGTAGGACATTCTACTTCATCTTGAGCAAAAAGTGATCAAATGGATAGATTTTGGAGTGATTCTAACTGGAGAATGTTTGTGAGTCTTTCAAGATGATTGTGTCGAAATTTCATATTTTTCTACCAAGCAGTTTATTTATCACGATGAAATAAAGGAGCAGCGCACATTATTGTCAAAGTAATGTTTTGAGCTTGATTGAGATTTTTGGAGTCCAAGACGGCCTATTTTGGATTCAGCCCCTTTCAGAGATATGTTCAGATTGTTCTAATCTTTAAAACAAGCTATCATGGGACACATTGGAAGGCGTCACTTGAACACTTCTCTCAAATGTATTCTATCCAATAATTTTCAAGTTCCCCTTATCTATTTTCTGTAATGCATTCCCCTAACAAGTTTAACCTAATTTCCATGCAACTTTTAAGTCCCTCATTAAAACATCAAGCATTGAGTAGAGCCGTGGAGGACAAACAACGGAGCTGCTTAAGACAAGACACTAGACAAAACAGGTAACATTTCCCACTACAGCAGTTGGAGACCATTACCAACGTGATTCAAATGCGGGCGGATTATATAATAGTAATTCCAATTACTCCTCAAAACAAAATTGTGACTAAGCGAGAGACAGAAAAACGGCGGTTTAAATCTCATGTATCAATACAATGTAAGATTTTGAGCATGAAGCATATGTTAGTGTTGGACGTTGGACCATAATCCAACGGTTTAATTGGTCTAAACAATTAATTTAAGAATTGTTTGGAATATAAATAAATTAGAATTTAGTTAATAGCTATAGCTTGTACCCCAAGTAAAGTTAATATATTCCGGATTTCCTTGGGGAATAAGGGCTCCTAATTCTATCCTATTTGGAATGAGATTTGGTGTATCAATTATCCTTGGATTGCAAGGAATCCTAATGACATTATTATGGGAAGATTCATTAGGGTTAAGTCCATATAAATACAAGGCTAAGGTCCTTACTCACAACACATAGAAACTCATATGAACGCCCCACTAGTTCAAGTTTAAAAGAGTGTTGAGCGTGCAGAAGACTTTGGTCAACTAACATATTATTCCGCAGGATTCCAATGATTTCCACCGAAGGAGAAGTCTATGGTTGAGCCTATTCCGCATGGTTCTATCAAAGATGGTTCATCTTTCCTACATGCCATGTTGACTTTGAGTACTTTATCAATTGAGCATAATTTATGGATTCTTTCAGGTTAGTGTTTTGGGTTGTTTATGAAATTTATAAAGTCTAATAGTTGGTATTAGAGCAGGTCATAATACAACTAAAGACCTACTCGATAAACCCTAAAAATAGATGTCTTGAATCAATGACATGTTTTAAGTTTTGCTCAATTTCCATACTCATGTTTCACGGCAAAAAGAAATTGGTTTTCTATGTGAATTGTGTTTTAACCAAAATTTCATACTGAAATTTGAGATAGCTATATATTAAAACTTGCCCCTTGACTTGAAGAAATATTACAGACTATTAATTGATATTGCATCCTATTTCGATTTCATTATCCTGTTGGGTTTATACATGTTTATTAGCTTTATCACAACTACCTTAATCAAGTCTCCTATGTGGTTGTGCATATATGATTTGGGATGTTAAAATTAAGTATATATAATTGTCATGAACTAGAACTTCTTAAGGTTGGCATATATGTATATATAGCATGATGACAAACCCTTTTTTGCCACATACACATTTCGGCAAAAGGGGTAAACATGGTTCTTAACCTATTAATTTTTTTTAAAAAAATTTGTTGACATAGAGAATTTCAGGAATGTAAATAGGCATATATATGTGTGTGTGTTTCGGTTTTTGACTTTCAGATCTTAGTTTGAATGTTGATAAAATTCTTGGGAATGGTGTATGGCATAGTCACATAATTACTACATAATATGATGGACTAACATTTATTTTATCATGCTTGTATTCCCGGAAAAAGGAAAAGTACACGGCCTTATTAGTTTTATCATTATTCAATGTTATTCCATAATTTTTTAGCAACATGGAGAATTTAAGGATGTTAACAAGCATTAAGAATATATGTGGCAACCCACAATTTGCTTTAATTTAAAGTGATTTTGATTGCCTTTTATTCATTAAGTTTATGTTATATGTTATCAGTGGTCCTTGCAGCCTTGCAATTCATATGCACATATGTAAATCTCATGTTTGCCTTAAGTGATATACATTACTTTTCAGGCATGATAAGTTCAGAATGCATTCGGTGAGATATGCATATGTTTAATCCATGTCTATTTCAATGGATTTTAATTTAAATTTCATATCCACGTATGTGCAATGGCTTAGTTTTCAATTTTAACTAATGATATTTCATGACGTTGAATATATGCATATTGCTTGTGTTATGGCCCATGCTTTGGTATTATAAGATTAATTAACTATTGTGAAATACCATGGATATGTATTGCTATTGAAATTGGCTAAAAGAGGGAACAACCTCATTAAGACATTAGAGAACACTTCTAATCATGAAGCCTGCAAGATTGTGTATATCACATATGTGATAGACTTGAAGTAGTGTATGAGACAAATATTGTCGCAAAGCATGTGAAATCATAAGTTTTAATGTAAGTACATCTCTATAACGCGTCTAAATCACATTTGTTTCATAAATATATATTACTGTTGTATTAGCATGCTAGTTGAAATATACAACTAAATGCATGTTAAAAGGGTACCTTACAAAATCAAGGAATTTATCATATTCAACTCATAATTTATATCTGAAATAAGACATATATTAGGTTTTAGTTTGGTCTTCAAGCTCACTGCTACCCAGATTTTGTTTTATAAAAACTAGTATCCTTTCTCACAAGATGTTGATATGCTACTGCATGCTCAACCTCTATTTGGACTGGTTAGTGTTTTCAATTTAATATATATGGTCAAACCGAAAATAATTGATGTGATTAACTAAACTGGAAAAATCATTCATATATATCAATATTTGGTTGCCTAATATTTTGCAAAAGTCATGCTAGAGTTGCTTTCAGTTTTTCAATTCTATAGCAAACTATTTTTCTTGTCATGCACATATGGAACTAATGCATGGTTAAGATCCTGGATGAAATTAGATTCACATGTTTTAAAATATTAGGTCTAATTAAAACCGGAAAATTGTATGTTTTCTCTAACTTTGCTAAATAAGCATGCTCTTCAATTGAATTTTTTTATTATTAAGACAAGCTCAAAGTTATCATAAGATCAATGTTTTTGAGATGTTCTTGGTTAAATGGGACACAACAAATCCATTGCATTGATTCAAAGGCTGCTAAAAATTCAAAGTTTAGTTGATCGAATTGCATTAGTAGTCGTAACAGTATGACTATATCCCCAAACAAAGGTGTGACTAACCTTATTGGTTCGATTGCTAGTGGCTTAGTGTAAAGTATAGATACTCACAAGTGAGTTTCAGAGTTCGGCATTCCGACTGCCGAACTACATTCACCATCAAGACATACATCACATTTGAGTACCTGTGTCCATATAGTTTAGTGTCGATTCGACGTGCCTATACTCTTACGAATATAATCACAGTTACTGAATCGGGTGTCGACGATTTGTGAACTTGGCAGAATTAGTAGCCTTGTCTTCAGGCTCTAGAACCCAAAGACCAAGAGTGTTCCTTCCTTGGTCGCAGTCGCGAGATAAAGAAGTCAACAACGCGCTCAACGCGACATCAACAAATTTTACTCCTCGGCCGAGCTCGGCCGACGAGTTGGCACGCCCCGCATTCAACCGAATGACGTAGTTAGCTTATTAGTTACTCGGCCTGCGCGCCACGTGGGTTTTGTAATTTTTAGAGTCAACATTTTGGCACACCCGGTGGGACCATTGTGCTAAACCTTCGGAGTTCATGACCATTGAGACACGGTCTGTAAAGAAGAAAACAATCATGGGAAAGTCAACAACTGACTTACCACTGCAAGGCCTTGGGCAGGATTTGCACTCGGCAAAAAATCCGATCATTTTTGCGCCGCCCGAGGCCACAAGCGCGACATACCGAGAGAATGAAATCTATCTCGGCAGACAACTTCGCAACTTAGAAGTCCCTAACCAAACAGCAGGCATGTTCGTTGAAGGAATAGTGGAAGATTGCGACGACGATGGTGGGGAGGGTTCTGATCCACCAACTAGGTCGTTTCTTCGGAGACGACTTGATGAACAGTATCGACAGGTCGAGCAGTCGATTGGTCAAAAGATGAATGATTTACTGGATGCAATACGAAGTAACAACGACACACAGACCAGGATGCTTGAACTGTTGGTTAGTAAAGCCTTTGAAGATGGCCAGGTCGGCCAGCCTCGGCAGCTTTCTACGAATGTTCCAGTATAAGCCGAGAAAGGGCCCGCCCGGCCACAACCAATGACCTTAGATAAAAGAGGTGGACCGGGCAATAGATCCGATGGACCAAGCCAGGGAGAAGAAGCCGCTTCCGTAAACATGATTGAGGTCTAGAGAATGATTGACTTGGCCCTAAAGAAGGGACCGAAGTTTCCAAAATTCATCCATCCATACCCGGCTTATGTAGAAAGGTTTGAATACTCGCGAGGTTTCAAGATCCCTGATTTCAGTCTTTTCGCCGAGGAATCGTCATTATCCTCATTAGAACATGTGGCTTGGTTCACGGCGCAGTGTGGAGACGTCAATAGCGACTTCTATAAATTACGGCTGTTTAATTTTTCACTGACAAGCTCAACTTTCGCTTGGTACATTAATCTCCCACCCAACTCCGTATAGAGTTGGGAAGAATTAGTCGAGAAATTCCATGAAAAATTCTATCGGCCGGGATGGAAATGTTCGTATCATCGTTGGCCAGGATGGCTCAAGCGTCCGACGAATCTCCAATGGAATACCTAACAAGGTTTAAGTCGGCCAGGAATTGGTGTCGAGTACCTCTCCCCGAAGTGGAATTCGTCAGGATCGCCCTCAACAGATTGGATGTGGAATATAAAAAGAAGTTTCTGGGGGCAAATATTCGAGATATGTACGAACTTGCTCAACACGTTGAGCAGTATGATTATTTGCTCCTAGAAGAAAAGATATCAAAGTCACCATCCCGGGGAACGTTGTATAAGAATCCCAGGGTTAGCTATGCATTGGCCGAAAGCGAGGACCCTCAGTATGCTAGTGTGGATACGGCTGAGAGAGTAATAGATAAACCTTATGTATGCAAGGCTTTAGCTCAAGTGAGTTCCAAAGACACCAAGACCCGTTCGGCCGTTGAGGAAATGAGCAAAACATCGAAAGTATACACTTTCAATATCACCAAAGCCGATGCAATTTTCGATCAATTATTGGCAGCAAAAATCATCAAGCTTCGGCCGGGGCACACTATCCCTAAGGCCGACGAATTGAAGGGCAAGATATATTGCAAGTATCATAATTCTAATAAGCATGCAACCAATAATTGTGTTGTATTCCGAGACACAATTCAAGGTTGGATCGAGAAAGGAAAGTTGAAATTCCCGGAGAAGCAGATGGCGGTTGACGTCAATCCCTTCCCTTCAACAACAATTGGTATGGTAGATGCTCATCTTCCTAAAGACAAAGGAAAAGGGAAGGCCGAATAAGTCCCGGTGCAGCATATTCGTAAACGGAATGGTCAAACAAGACTAAAGATTGATTTATTTTCAAATGCACCACCTACAGAACGCTCGGGGCCACCCATCGATGAGCCTATGACGGGGTCGAGTTCCGAGGAAACTCATGAATCAAGGGTTTTATGCGACCATTGTAAAACACCAGTCGAACCTAGGAAAAAGACGTCTTCGACACCAACTTTAGGCCCACCATCTACGACCTCTGCAACATCACCAAGAGGGTTTAGTAATGATCCACGACGCCAAGTGTTTGAGAGACTCGGCCCACAGGTACGACCAAAAGACCAGGCCCCGGTCAGGCGGCGTCTTAACTTTGACATACCTTTCTATAACGAGGATTATTACTCGCGCAATGCCAGCAGGTCGGGCTCACCAGCCGATCGAAAAACGTTCAAACCACCCAGGACACCAGATCAACGTTGGTACAGTTACAATTCTCCGACTGGCCTATATACGGCGTTGTCTAAATCCCAAAAACGTCGTCGCCAACAGATAGATTGCATGGCTCGACGACGAGAAGCGCAGGCTAACCCTGCCAACCGGTGGCAACCAAAAGAGGCCGTGGAAAGCATTAGTGAGCGGCCAACCCCGACTATCATGACCGAGTTACTCGAAGGGAAAAAAGTAGCGGTTCCCGACTTTGAGACCACTATTGAAGAGTACGAGAAACGTATCAAGCTTCTTCTCCGGCCTGGGGAGACGAGAGCTCGTCTCGAGCATTTTAGACAAGAGGTCGAAAGGAAGCTTTCTCCGTTACCACCGCGCGAGCCGTTCGCCAAAATACGACGCAATCTACACCCTCCATTCCTCAGTGACTCCTTGGAGTACATGCGAGAGTTTCATAAGAAATATTCCACCAATGACTTGTACGAACTACCCAGGGCATGTCAGGAAGCCTTCGACCTAGCACTAACCTGCCCTGATGCCGAGCAAATTATCCAGAAAACTTCCGACCTAGCGATAAAAGCTAGATTCTAACATATACGGGAGGCTCGGGTCCTTGGTTTTGAGGTTGATCTTTACACGGATATTGACGCCGTCAAATTACCCTTTTTCTTCGAAGACCTTCATCATTTGCGATATCATTTTGAAGTTTTCTCGGCTGCATCTCTCTTTGGCCTCACAGCCGACGAGGAAAAAAGGGTAACGCGTTTGGATGCATATCTAGACACGAGGAACGCCCGTATCGCCTATGAAGAACGAGCTCGTATAGCGCATGACCAAAATAAATCTTCGGCAGTAAACATGGTCGAGGAAAATAGCCAAAATAAGCTAGACTCGGTTAACACGCCTCAGATGCTAGTTCACACCGAGGCACTCCAAAGTTCGATTGAGGATGCTCTGCCGACTGATACTATGGTTACTTCTGCGGAAAACGACGACCACGATCCGATGGGTCCCTCGGTCCTCGAACATATGGAGATCAGTATGGTCCACGTCCTACCTGCTGAGTTCCAACCAAGTACCTATCAATCAAATTTCTTGGACGGGGACGTAATTGCTGATGAAGCAACACAAGTGGATTTCGTCACAAACGACGACGATAGGGAAGTCCGAAACGGGGACAACCTTAAGGCAACTTTGGCCTAATTATTTCCCCGTTCCCCCTCGGTTAATCTCCAACATCTAAAGCCGTTATACGTCACGGCTCATATCGAAGGATTTCCCATTTCTAAAGTGTTTGTCGACTGTGAAGCCACAGTCAACATTATGCCGATGTCCGTCATGAAGGCCTTACGCCGTTCTGATAACGAGCTCATCCCGTCAGGTATAACTATGAGCAGCTTCATCGGCGACAAGTCTCAGACCAAATGAGTGTTCCCGTTGGAGGTCAGCATTGCCGGTCATCACCACATGACGTCATTCTTTATAATTGACTCCAAGACTGACTATAACGCATTGCTTGGCCGCGATTGGATCCACCAAACCAGTTGCATTCCTTCATCACTATACCAAGTCCTCATCTTTTGGGATGGCAAATCGGTCATAGTACACTCAGCCGATAATCAGCCATTTGAAACCAACATGATTCAGGCTCGTTATTACGATGATCACGTCGGCCATATCACCCTCCAAGGTTTCAATGAGGATGGGCGGCCGATGAGAATTTCGGTACAGAAAGTTATCGAGGTCGGCGTCGAGACTGTTCAACAGGATTCGGCGAGACTTGGCTTGGCAGATTTACTCACCAATGCCGATGATTGATACAACCAAGCAAGAAAGGCGTCAGGCTGCGGTTTCATCAACAGTGGAATGTCTGTTGGCCCATTGGTACGCCATTGCCAAGCAACCAAATCCCGGCATCAATTTAATCGAATTTTTGGCCGAAGCAGATAACGGCCCGGTTCTATCTTTCGATAAAGTTCAGGCCACGCCAGCCGAACTCGAAGACAATCGGCCCCAGGTTAAGGACTCATTGGAGGAAGTCAATGTGGGCACGGCCGATGATCCTCGAACATTGTTTATCAGCGCGTTACTCCCACCGTCTATGAAGGCCGAACTCCGTAAATTACTTCAGGAATTTAAAGATTGCTTCGCGTGGAACTATTATGAAATGCCGGGCCTCAATCGAAGCCTTGTAGAGCATGAGCTACGCATCAAGGACGGGTGTAAGCCTTTTCGACAACCCCCATGTCGATTTTCGACCGAAGTACAACTTGGCATCAATGACGAATTAGTTCGGCTTCTAAAAGCCGGGTTTATTAGGACCGCTCGGTACGTCGAATGGTTGGTCAATATCGTCCCGGTATTATAGAAAAGTGGAGCCCTTCACATTTGCATCGATTTTCGTAATCTAAATCTGGCCACTCCCAATGATGAATATACAATGCCAATCTCAAACTTGCTAATTGATGCTGCAGCTAATCATGAATTGCTATCTTTCATGGACGGCCATGCTGGTTACAACCAGATCTTTATCGCTGAAGCCGACGTCCACAAGACGGCTTTCCGCTGCCCTGGAGCACTCGGTACTTACGAATGGGTAGTCATGCAATTCGACCTCAAGAATGCTGGCGCCACATACCAACGAGCCATGAATACGATATTCCACGACTTAATCGGTACAATCGTCGAAGTTTATATCGATGATGTGGTGGTAAAGTCTAAGCGCCGCCAAACGCACCTGGATGATCTGCGGCAAGCGTTCCTTCGCATGCGCAAGAATAATCTCAAAATGAACCCGGCCAAGTGTGCCTTTGGTGTTTCGACCGATAATTTCTTGGGATTTTTGGTGCACCATCGCGGCATTGAAGTCGACGAAAATAAAGCCTGTGCAATCATTAGCGCCCCACCTCCGACAACAAAGAAGCAGCTCCAGTCATTACTCGGGAAGATAAATTTCCTCTGCCGTTTCATCTCCAATTCGGCCGGTAAGATGAAGGCATTTTCTACGTTCCTTAAACTTAAGGATTTCGACAAATTTGAATGGCGCGAAGAGCATCAAACTGCATTTACGCAAATCAAGGTGGCCCTTTCCACACCACCCATGCTAATTCCACCTTGTCGCGGTAAACCCCTTAAATTGTACATTTCGGCAACCGCTGAATCCATTGGTTGTCTCTTTGTGCAAGATAACAATGTAAGGCGTGAACAAGCTATCTTTTATCTTAGCCGAAATCTGAATTCGCCGGAGCTCAATTATTCACCTGTCGAAAAACTTTGCTTAGCTTTGTTTTTTGCCGCATCAAAGCTTCGACACTACATGCTCCCATCAGTTACGCAGGTCATCGCCCAAACAGACGTGATTCGTTACATGCTCACTCGGCCCATCGTCAAAGGCCAAATCAGGAAATGGACACTCGCCTTATCCGAGTTCAGCCTTCAGTACGTACCCCGAAAGGCCGTCAAGGGGCAAGCTTTCGCCGATTTCTTGGCCCAACACCCTTCCCCTTATGGTTTTGGGGGGGGCGACGTCGACATTGGTTTAATCACAACACGTGATAACCATTGGACTATGCATTTTGATGGTTCCAGTACTTCGACCTCGTCTGGTGTTGGTATTGCCATTCAGTCACCCGACCACTACCGCTGGTCTTTTTCTCTCAAGTTGGATTTCAGCTGTACAAATAATGAGGCCGAATATGAAGCCCTCATCATCAGCCTCCACGTTTTACACGATTTATGGGCATCCGGCGTTCTCGTCCTTGGTGATTCCGAACTCGTGATTAACTAGCCCAACGACATGTTTCGTTGCATGAGTTGTACTTTGGCGCCCTATCACATAATCGTCACCTACCTGGCCAAGTCGTTTGAACGGATCACATTTGAACATATTTCGCGTATTCACAACACAGACGCCGACGAACTCGCCCAGATCGCCTCCGGAGCACAACTCACGGAGGGCAAGCTAGGTCGGGTAACACCCACAAGCCTGCGATCATACCCAGCCTTGGTCAATCGGTAAACCCTCCAGCGCACGCGCCTAATACGCACAAGGGTGATGTCGTTCCCATCCCTACTAGAACGAGGAGACCCCATAGAAATATGTGCCGTCGAGGTGCAACCCGACGATTGGAGAAAGACGATGCTACGATACCTCGATAACCCCGATAGGAAACACGATCGAAGAACAAAGGTCTTCGCCACCAATTATGTGTCATACCGAAATGAATTATACCGCAAGGGCGAGGACGGGTTACTACTTTTGTGCCTCGGCCCACACGAAGCTGCCTAAGCAATGGCCGAGGTACATGAAGGAATTTGTGGGGCTCACCAATCAGGACGAAAGATGCACTGGTTGCTCCGACGACACGGTTACTTTTGGCCCAGTATTTTAAAGGATTGCATCGAATATGCACGGAGATGCGTACCATGCCACATTCATGGATCCATGCAGAAAGCCCCGGCCGAATTACTCCATTCGGTTACTAAACCATAGCCGTTCAGGGGATGGGCAATAGACGTAATTGGCAAAATCACGCCATCGTCGGGGGCGGCAAAATACGCGTGGATAATAGTAGCAACTAACTATTTCACTAAGTGGGTTGAGGTAAGATCATACGCTGAATTAACAGCCAAAGAGTTATGCAATTTCGTAGAGGAAAATATTGTGACCAGATTCGGTGTGCCAGAAACGATCATAACTGACAATGGCACCATATTCACGGCCAATAGGTTTAAGCAATGCGTGGCAAGTCTGAATATCTGACTTGAGCAATCTACACCGTACTACCCTCAGGCAAACGGGCAGGCTGAGGCAAGCAATAAAGTGTTGATCGGCATCCTCGAAAAAACGGTAAGAGAAAGGCCTGGGCTGTGGCATTTGAAGTTAAATGAAGCATTATGGGCATACCGAACTTCATCCCGGTCGGCCACTGGAACTACTCCTTACACGTTAACTTATGGACACGACGCTATGTTACCAGTCGAGTTGAGTATAAACTCATTACGAGTAATCGAGCAGAGTAGTTTGTTCAGCGTCGAATATAGTCAAGCGATGCGACAAGAATTAAAAGACTTAGAAGAAGATCGGATCGACGCGGGTAACTTATTAATAGCACAGAAGAAAATTACCGAGCGAGCGTATAACCAGCGCATAAGACTGAAAACGTTCGGCAAAGGAGAATTAGTGTGGCAAACGGTGTTGCCTGTTAGGATTAAAAACCCCAGGTTTGGTAAATAGTCGCCGAATTGGGAAGGGCCATTCATTGTTCACAAAGTTCTCGGCAAGGGGGTATATCATCTAAGAGATCGGACCGGTTCAATTCACAAATTGCCAATTAATGGAAAATTTTTTAAAAAGTATTATCCAGTCACATGGGAAATGCAAGAGTAAAAGACCATTGTATTAATAACAAAAGTGAGCAGATACAAAGATAATTTTCTAGGGGGTCGAGGGGAGGAAAGTCTCGAGGGCAGCTTTTAACTCCAGCCACTTCACTTCGCTCAAAATTCTCTCAGCTTGCCTCATCTTCTTATTGAACTGGAGTTGCTAAATGTGCCGCACGCCGGCAGCAAAGGCCGTAAGCCGAGCTCTGTTGGCCTCAAAATCCCTCTCGAGCTCTAAAGCTGCAGCATACCTTTGCCGTTGAAGCTCAGTAATTTGACTCTGGAGGTCGGAGATCTGAAGATCAAACTCGGTCAGCTGCGCTTTCTTGGCCTTGATCACCTCCACCTCCGCTCGGCCAGCCTCATGTGCGACCTTAGCCGCCTTCAAGTCGTCCTTGGCCCGAAGAGCTCGTTCAAAAATGGTGAAGTGTTGCCGAGTCCGCTCCAGAAGGTCAGTGAGGAATGAGATATTCTCCGTGCTTAGGTAACCGTCGCTAGCAAGGTCATTTAAGCACTCCCCAACGGAGTCAAGACCCTTGCATTGGAGAACTTGGGAGGTAGAGAGGGACATGAGTTCGTGCAGCTTCACGAAGGCTTGGGCTTCGGGCATGGTCCTCACTGGTTCGGCAGGAGCAGCAGAGGAGCCGGCCTCACCAGTCGTACTCTGAAGGAGAGCGTCGAGCTCTACTTCCCACGAAGGCTACACATAGAGGAAAATTTGTGAAGGAAAATAAGACGTGGTATTTGAATACACAAGAAAGGGATTGTTTTTAGACCTGCCGGGAGGAGACTTCGGCTATGCCCTCTGGGTCATTGCTCGAACCCAGGGAACTTAATGGCCGAGCCCAGTGCCTTAGACTGCTTCTCAATTCACGCGGCCGATAGAGGTTATCTACATTTGATGGCCACGACGGTGGCCAGGAAATATAGACAACGTCTGTTGGCGCATAAAATTGTCGGTGAAATGAACGTTCGGGCACCTGACATTTAATAGTTCTTTAAGAACATGTGTCATGATAAGATCAACACAAAGAAAATAAGACTTACAAAGGCCTAGAAGACTTCTTGAGGAGGAATAAGAAGGTCTTCATCCTGCGGATGGAGCGGCGTTTCGGCCGTCGCCTCAGGATCGGCCAGGGGCCTCTTTCCACGATCCGCCATTGGGGGATACGGTTGAACGGCTGCCTCGACCACCGGAGGAGGATGAACGGGAGGCGAGTTGGCTGGTCGAGGGCGACGCTCCAGCGGGACCTCGTCACTCTCGCTCTCGACGTCCTGAGAAAAACCTTTGTTACGACTAGAAGGCTAAATAAACAAAAGGGTGGCAGTAGAATTATACATTTTCCAGAATGATCGTCGGTCGCTGGATGAAGGGTGCCTCGACAGGTGCGGCGGTCTTCCCCACGGCAGGCGTCATGGCCTGCTCCGAAGCTGGAGCTGATACGACGGCCGGATCGGCCGTAGCCTCAGTCGGAGAGATGGCTGGAGGAAGGGGGTTTGCCGAAGCCGGGGCAGCCGGGATAGAAGCAGAACCGGTAGGTGCAGTTGTCCCTGTGGTGTCACTAGGAACAACATGAATCTCCCGGTCGCTTTTCTTCGCCAACTTCTTGACGCGTTTGGAAGGGCGATGAGCGTCATCCTCCAGCTCGGTGTCTCGATAGGGGCGTTTGGAGGATACTGTCTACCCGGTGGCAATGGTCCTCTTCGCGGGAACTAATTTTTTTGCCCTCACCACCGCGGCGACCGCTTCTGTCTTCCTTGACATACGACCCCCTGAAATAGCAAAGTAATTAATAACAGGGGGCAAGTAATTGAAGTACAAAGAGCGAAAGGATAATATACCTTGGGTCGACTCCTTGGGTTGGCCCGTAACCAACTCCTTGGGTTGGGCCGAAGACTTTGCTTACCACGTCAACCGAAGTGCTGAAGAAGTCACAAGTGTACTCATCCCACTATTCTCTAAAGGTGTCGGTACCCAAGGATTCAGGAACGGTCGGCCGAAGCTGAAATTTTTTGCACCGATCCTGAAACTCCTGCTCCATCGTCTGACATTCCCTCTCAGAGGAACCAGAGAGACGTCCTTGACTTAAGAGGGAACGAGAGGCAAGCAGGGGTACAGGGCAACCTTAGAGGTAGCCAAGCTGCCGGGCAACAAAGTGGGGATGATAGACCTCTTAGCTAGCTCGGCGGGCATCGCAACCAAGGGGGAGATCGCAGGCCAATACGAATGACCCCCAATGTTGACGAAGATCAGCATCTTCGGTCTCGGCCCATGCTGCCGTTGGGAGCCTGATCGAGGCAGGGTACTCCTGGCACCGGCACACCAAGAACTCATCGTCCGAGAGGACGTCAAGGCTGAAGAAGTGTTTGAGGACCTTGTCGGCCCAGTGAGGAGGCGCTGGTCAAGAGGTCAGTTGAGGGCCGAGGGCTGCCGGACGCTGGAATGCAGGAACCTCGGGCCGAAAAGTGAAGAAGTAAACCTGCAGCCAAAGTTGGAATACCCAAAGGGTTCCATTCTGGTGCGAGTCGATTTTGTTGATGGTCGTATCGGCCAAGCAACGGAAGAGATTGGCAAGGATAGCCGGGCTGAGCGCCAAGGAGCGACCACTAGCCAGGGCCTGGGCCACCGGCATATTCTCGACCAGGCATTTGTTCGACCTAGTACAACAAATGAATTTGTTGTACCAGTAGAAGAGGAAGGCTTCGTGTTCTCCCTTCCGAAGGCTTTCTTCGCCTCGGTCGGTGAAGTGGAGGATGAGAGTGTTGTAGTTGAAGAAGTTCTTGTGGTGCTTCTGAACTTCTTCTTTTGAAGGCTCCCGCTCGCCCCGGCTGAGCGTCTCGACGGCCCGTTCGTCGAATAGTGCCTTTAGGTCGAGAAGAGAGGGGCATCCATAAAGGGCGGCATCGATTGGGAGACCGGATGGAGAAGTCCCAAGGATAGCCGAGATGTCGAGGATTGTGGGGCCAAGAGGGCCGAAAGGAAGGATCATGGTGTTGGTAGTCGAACACCATAAACTCAAGGCCGCCATAAGCAGCTTCTTATCCATGGTAATCTCCATGGTCGAAAACATGATGGCATCATAGATACCAAGAGCTTTCCACTCCTTGCCGAAAAATGTGCTCATTCGGTCGACCCAGGCGGCCCAGGCTGTAGTAGTTGAGGGCCAGGCCCCTTCGGGCCGCGCCAAGCACCATTTCGACCAATCGAACCCCTGCAGCAGGGGTGTTAAGCACTGCTTCTTAAGAAGGTTAGTGATGCACGACGGCACTGCATCTTTGAATAGTGGACCCAGAATCTAGTGAGTAGTGGCCAAGTCATTTTCGAAGCGTAGCGTCTTGATGGTGCTCCGATCGATGAAGTCCTTGCATTTATTGCACTCGTCGGAAAGTTGTGAAATAAAGGAGGCCATTGGTAAAGAAGAGAGAATGTGGGTTAAAAAAAGAGGTTGCAGAGAGATGAACTCGAGGGCTTTGTTTAAGCAAGCAGGAATGGCAAAGGGAAGATTTCAAAATTTCTGAAGGCGTGGGATGCGAATGGTGGAAATTTGGGTATTTATAGGCTTTTCATAAGGAAGATCAAACGTTTGGTATTCGAAGAGCACTAGTTCGAATTGGGGGGAGATTTAACCGGGAAAAGGTCCCAATCATTTCGGATATTTTAGGAACCTGCGAGGATAGGATCGAGATTTTCGAGGATCCAGGACGCACGATTGCGTGCGGTGGCGGTTTTAATGCATTAATGAGGAAGAGACGCTTCGATGGTGTACACATCGAAATTTCAGTAAAATAACTATTAACCAATGTATTAAAATTACAACATTTATTTACTTCACCTACAACCTCACACACTTACTCACCCACAACATCCATTTACTTCACCAACCTCACACACTTACTTCACCCACAACATCCACTTACTTCACCTACAACCTCACACACTTACTTCACCCACAACATCCACTTACTTCACCTACAACCTCCACTTACTTCACCAACCTCACACACTTACTTCACCTACAACCTCCACTCACTTCACCAAAAAAATGAATGGTGGTGATTCATTCTCAAAACCTATAAATAGGCTTCTCCATCAAGAGGAATATCATCAAGGAATTCACAAATACATTTCTCTACTCCCAAATTGGAAGAGAATTCCCCAAATCCTTGAAGCTTTGAAACTCCAAAGCTCTCAAGCATCCAAATTCCCAAGAATTCCGAAGGATCAAGAAAGCACTCTTCGTTCTTCGTCAAATCCTCCTTCAAGATCAAGCCCCAACGGCCCTTGAAGAACTCCCACCAACTCAAGATCAAGCCCCGACGGCCCCTTGAAGAAAGTGTTCATCATTCATCATCCGTTCATCCTAAGATCAAGCCCCAACGGCCCTTTGGATCAACAACCTCAACAAACCCATACACCCATTCTTCAAGATCAAACCCAACGCCCCTTGAAGATCCGTTCAACAACTGTTCATCCAAGATCAAGCCCCGACGGCCCTTGGATCAACAAACAAATCCACACATCTATTCTTCAAGATTAAGCCCAAAAGCCCTTGAAGAAAACCAATTGTTCATTCAAGATCAAGCCTCGACGGCCTTTGAAGAAAACCAACCGTTCTTCAAGATCAAGCCCAAAAGCCCTTGAAGATCCGCTCATCCATCAACATTCAAGATCAAGCCCCGAAGGCCCTTGAAGAAACTTACAACTGTTCATCCAAGATCAAGCCTCGACGGCCCTTGGATCAACAAATCTACATCTTACGGAGATAGAATCAGAGGACCAAATTTAAGAGAGATCGCAACCCCAAAAATCATTAAACACAAAAATATTATTTTGTACACGTATTCTTGTTCCTCGTCGTCAGGAATTTTTCGTGTTCACAGATGGGTGCACGTTTTCGGAGGCCATGATTGAAAATTGTTAGGATTGGCAGAGAGTCGACACGTGGCTGCACGGCGGGAGTAACAAGGATGGTGTAATCATATCTCATAAATATGCAATGATGGTTATCAAGAAAAGCGAAGTCTAAAAAACAAAAGATGGTTCCGCTTCTTCAAGGTCGAAGCCCGACCAAAGGTCAATAGTCGGTGACCTCAGAAGCGAGGGGGCAGTGTTTGGGCCCAAAATAATATTGTTGGGTCGAGCATACGGTTGGGCTCGGCCCAAAGCTATGTCAACTACTATGGGTTGCTTGATAGATTCTAGGCCAGTTAGCAAGGTTGGTCGAGTCCTATCCTAAGAAGGAATAATTCAAATAAAAAAAAAGGTCGAGGAAGTCCTGGTGCAACCAGGATTCCTGGTCAGCGAAGAATAAAGCCTCGGAAGAGGGGAAAGTTCAAAATCCTAATGGGAGTGGGTTTGTTCGAAGTAAAGTTGGAACGGGACAAGGACTCCCAATCCAGATAAGGGCATGATTCGGTTTCAAGGAACGGATGCTATAAATACAAGAAATCATGCAACAAAAAAGGAGCTTCAATTCAGCATACAATTGCCCTGCGCAAAGCCTCTCAAATACCTTGAGATTTTTTCCTTTTCTTTTTCTGCCGACATACCTTCAGTTTGGATAAACAGCACTGTGGAGGCACCCGGTGAACACCTTCAGTTTGGATAAACAGCACTGTTGCCGCAGAATCAGCCGACCGAGAAGCACCTTCAGTTTGGATAAACAGCACTGTGTCGAGGCCGACTGATTACCTATCTAAGTCTCGGTCGAGAAGGGTTTTCGAACCCTTGTTGGTATAGGTCACCTTGCTAGCCCTCTCGGCGTAGTAAGGTGTTACGAATTGCGTTATTCGGCGTACTGGACATCAAGTGATTTTATGATTGGATACTCACAAGTGAGTTTCAGAGTTCGGCATTCCAACGGCCGAGCTACATTCACCATCAAGACATACATCACATTTGAGTACCTGTGTCCATATAGTTTGGTGTCGATTCGACGTGCCTATACTCTTACGAATATAATCACAGTTACCGAATCGGGCGTCGACGATTTGTGAACTTCGTAGAATTAGTAGCCTTGTCTTCAGGCTCTAGAACCCAAAGACCGAGAGTGTTCCTTCCTCGGTTGCAGTCGCGAGATAAAGAAGTCAACAACGCGCTCAACGCGACATCAACAAATTTTACTCCTCGGCCGAGCTCGGCCGACGAGTTGGCACGCCCTGCATTCAACCGAATGACGTAGTTAGCTTATTAGTTACTCGGTCTGCGCGCTACGTAGGTTTTGTAATTTTTAGAGTCAACAAGTTCATAAACACAAAAGATATGAAAAATGGGCAAAATTTACGCATAAATTGTCACCGAAAGCGTCGAGCGTGCCAAAAAAACTATCCTGTAAAATGTATGATGCATCCACCACAAAGCAATAGTCCAAATGTATTTAACACGATTCACCATGTTGGCAATTAGCAAAACGTGACGGTCATAACTACCAGTCGTGGCCGTCAAACGACCAACCCAACACAAACAAACACCTTCCAGAACCCACCACAAATGGTGGTCCATCTCATCACGATTTCACTTCTCAATTTGGAACAAAAAATTCTGGGTTCTCACTGAATGTCTTCGACTCCGGCAATGGCGCTGCATGTTTACTGGTACGACTTCGTCTGCTTCGCCATTGTTGGGGTTTCTTTTCTGGCGGCGTCGTGGGTGATCTGGAGGAAGGAAGGAGCTTCGGAGAGATTCGAAGACAGCACGATGTACGAGAGCCTTCTGGTGAGCCGCCCTGACAGCCACGTGTTTGTCAGCGCCCTGCCGAGGGGCCACGTCAGCACCTCCCAGCTGTGGACTAGCTGCTGGAAAGGGCTCCACCCCGGCTGGCTCTTCGCCTTTCGATTCGTCTCGTTTCTGACTTTGGCTGGGTTCTTGGCTTGGGATCTTGTCGAATGGGATGCTTCCATTTTCGTTTACTACACCGAGTAAGTAGGATTTTACTTCAAGTTTGTGGCTTTTTTAAAATTTCATAACTTGATGTGTTGCTTTTTTGGTATATAAATAGTGGATAATCAATTCTTTTATATTACGAGCGATATTCTACATTAATCTACACTAAGGAGGGAGGGTTTGAACCCGAACGCAATGGGTTGGAGAGGAATGCTCTAACCACACGGTCCATCCACTACTTTTGTGGGTAATCAATTAGAGTAGTGAAATTTGAGTAACAACTCAATTTTCATGAACATGGTCTATAATCAATTACATACCCTTTAAATAAATACCAAATTATGGCCATCATAATGATGTTTTTATTGCTTTTAATTTGTGCAAACCCACATTAGGAAAGTACATTAGCTTCCACCTGTTATAATAAATTTGGTTTACGAGTAGAACAGTAGTAGTGATTTGATGAAAAGGGCGAGACTGGTGATCAGTTTGGCTAACTGTGTGAGAGGATGATACATCGAGCTTTCCCAACTTTGTGCACAGCATGTGTATGAGCCACATCCTGTCTGGCGCGCATTGCTTGTGGATGATTAACAAGGACATGGCCTATTTGCGTTGAAACTAGATTGAAGCATCACTTGCAATAGAATATCTCGTCGGATAAGCATGTGCATAAACTGCAGTGATCGTTGACATGATGAAGAACATGGGTTTAAAATTTGTTTGCATCTCACTGTCTTAGTTCCTCAGTAATTGTTACTGTTATTCCTCATGTTTTTTTAAGATTGAGTTCTCTCATTCTACTTATACCTTCAAACCATGTCCATTGTCGAATCACAGTGCAAGTTATTCACTGCATAGGTATCCTCCATATGTATGTCACTTTCAGTTGATTACAATATGTGTCTTGGTGTTGTCAACAATCTCCTTCACAGTTTTTCGATCTTGTTAATCTGCAGGTGGACATTTACACTGGTTATGATCTATTTTGCGGTATGTCATGCGATACATCACACGTTCTTCTTCAAAATAAAACACATGTTTTCCTTTATTATTGGCTTGTTCTGTTAGTTGTCCATATCTTAATGCTCTATACGGTCTGTGGTGGAGACTTTCACATAGAGAAACAAACATGAAAATTATAAAGCCAATTTGGGGTTTGGATATTTAAACTAATGAATTAGCAAAAAGATATCTATTTCAAATCTGTCCTGCTTTGCGTTTACCTATTGCTAATTTCTCTGCATAGCTGGGAACTCTAGTGTCTGGGTATGGTTGTTGGTTGTCCTTAAACAAGCCCCCCACTGAAAATGGGACAAGGTCAGAAGCTTTGAGAAGGGATGTGGAAGAGAATAATGGAACTGTGAATACCTATAGGCGAAACGGAATTAAGAGTACCATCAAATTGCAAAGCCAGTATGCTCAGGAGGAGATTCAGAAACGAGCAGGATATTGGGGATATCTTATGCAAATTGCATTCCAGGTTAGTTAATCAAGAACCAGATTTTGTACTTTTGTTGGTGGGCCAGGTTGTATATATTTACTCATGCATTAACTAACTCATATCAAATTAGGGCTACTAGAAATATACAATGATGTAGAATAGTAATAGTCCCGTTCTGTCTCATGCTGGGGAATATTAGCTTGCTTAGAAACATTTTGATGAACAAATTTGTTTGAGGTATGCAGTATGGTGAGAAGCTGATATGTCTTCATAACAGACTTGTGCAGGAGCTGTTGTCCTCACAGATGTCGTCTTTTGGTGTATCATCCTCCCATTTTTATCAAATGCTCACCTTGGCCTCAATATGGTGAGAGTCTGCTTTTTTTTTTTAATATGTTCAAATTCTAGTGCAACCTTTAAATCTAGGTTCTTTTTCCTTAGCTATGTCCTCATCTATGACAAATAATGCTGCTATCTTATTCTATTCTTCCTATTATACCTGAATAGATTGATCTGTGAGTGACTTGTACATGTGCTTGGCAGTTGATGTGTTGCATGCATACGCTGAATGCAGCGTTCCTTCTTCTGGATACCATTCTCAACAGCCTTGTAAGTATTTTGTTGGCAGCCTGGAAGCTCTTGTACTCCGGTTTTATCGTTTATTTCTTCCCATCTGTTTACTGATGTCATTTCCATCTTGTTTTTCAGCCATTTCCATGGTTCAGGCTTTCATATTTTGTCCTCTGGAGCTGCATCTACATTGCCTTCCAGTGGGTCATTCATGCATTAGGTTTCCCATGGTACGCATAATTAATTAAAATCTTTTCTCTTTTACACAAATATGATCCTTTACTTGCGGTGAAAGAGCTGGTAACATTATTTTGAGTATCTTCCCAGGTGGCCGTATCCATTTCTTGAGCTCGATACGCCATGGGCTCCATTATGGTACACTAGCTTATCTATTCTCCATTTTGCCTTCACTTCAAGTTCTAGTAAGAACAAAAATGTAATGAAAGCATATTATTTGCAGGTATTTTTGCGGGGCTGTGGCTCACATCCCTTGCTATGGGATTTTTGCAGTGATTATAAAAGCAAAGTATTCACTTCTGCCCAAATTGTTTCCCCACGCTTTTGTGAGGCCATACTAGTAGAGATTAGCTGCTATTCTTCATTAAGGGGGAATGGGCGGTTGGCTCCGAGAGTGTAACAACTCTCACCTCCAGAGAGGGTGTACGCTCCGCGTCCTACACCGTATTACTCGGAGTAAATTTCGCCCAATATTCTGTTTTATTTAAAAGAGAATTGGAACTTGGGAATGGTTTTTCATCTTCATTGTTTTGCTTGTGTATGTTGACAGGGGAATGCTGATCCAATCCGTCCCCCTCCCTCCCCTCTGCATGTTTTACAATTTACACTGTTTTTGTTGATTAGTTGCAACTTGGACCAATCACACTGAAGCTTCTTTCTTTCTGTTATTCTCGCACACTGAAGCTTACACAGAATACTTTCGTTATTTAAATTAAATTATTTTTTATGTTTCGTATTTTGGTTTTTATGAATCATTTTCTAATTTTCTCTCCTTGTGGTCCATATAAGAAATTTGGAATCTCAACACACCAGTGAGATTCCAACGGCATACGGCGGGTTGTAGACCAATGTATGGGTTTGCAACAAACAAATTGGGCCATGAGTCTCGTTCTGTTGGTTGCTTAGCGATTAGAATCTTATGATCATTCACCGTTAGATTAGATATCAAAGTATAATAAGATTAAAATATCAAATGCGCATTCACTTATTCTCCACCCGTAGTATTAAATCTAATGGTTAATGACGATGCATTCGTCAATTATCAGGTGACCAAAATGACATTTTACTTCCCACTTAGTACTACGGTTTATTGGTATTTATTTTCACTTGTAAGCAAGGTTCTAAAAGACGCTAGGCGCTACTCTGACGGCGAGCTGGGGCTAGTGCCAAGGCATATTTAAGTTTACTATATGTCATATAAATAAGTGCCTATTTATACTTAAAAAATACATAAATTTATTGGAATACATAAATTACAAAATGAAATGACATAGTTATAAAGTATAAGAATATATTGAAAACATGGGGAACAAGCATATAATGAGTGTTCATCCATATATTCAGCAAGTCTCTTATATTTTATTGAAAAAAAAAAAAAAGCAAAAAAAAAGTTATCGATTTTTTATCCAAGTCATAGTCGCGACCTAGGCAGTCTAGGCGGGTGCCTATGCAGGTCTATGTGTCATTTCTTAACTTTCAAATGCCTAGGTATTAATCAGGACGGTGGCTAGCCGCCTATTGCCTAGGCAGGATCTATGCGGCACTAAAGGGGGAATTTTTAGAACAGTACTTATAAGTGTGAGGTTTTAAGTTTGGATCTCGGAACTAATGGATTCGCAACCATTTTAACCCCCTTTGTATAAGAAAGTAACACTTCTACTTAGGTAAAATATAAAATACATGGGCATATGATTCACCTTTAACCATTTTCATTTTGAATTAATGAGTGTGGATATAAATGCTTATTCATTTTCATTTTTAAATTAAATTAATGAGTTCCTCCACACTTACATTACAAGTTATGTGTTGGCAGTTGCTTTAGGATTTTTTTTATTTTTTATTTTATTTTATTTTTTGAATTGGGAATATATCATTGCCACGAAGCCAAAGAACAAGGGAAGCCACGAATACATGGAAACATAACTAGTGTCGTATGACTCACGTGGTAAGAAGGGTGTTTTACACACCCCCTTTGTCCATCCCGTCATCCTGCTAGTTGTTCTGACCTCTCTTATAGTTGTGGTTGCGGATGGTGAGGTGGGTATCTTGATTTGGCTCAACACTCTCAAATCTACTCTTTGGCTCGGGTGCTTTCTCTGTTTTGGGTTGTTGTAGTGCTGTGTTGCTTTCAATAGCTTCTTGCTTGGGTTTTCTCCTCCCTAGCGGTGACCTTGGTGGTTGCCGGCTTAGCTGTTGTGGCAACAGCGGGTTACTACTTGTTTTGGTTTTTAGAGTTTTCCATGTTGATCTTTGTTATCTTTACTTTCTCTGAACCTAAGTTAGTATGAGCATCTCTGTGTTTTGGGTTGTTGCTCTCCTATTACTTGGACCTTTTTATTTTGCTTTATGCCTTCTTTGTTTTTGTACGGCTGTAATATTTCAACATTAATGAAGCTTTATTTTCGACAAAAAAAAAAAAATAATAACTAGATGTAACAAAGATAAGGGAAGGCATGGAACTACCCCACACCAGTCCTTTAAAGCAATTCCACCAAGGACTCTTTAGGCCGGCACCCAACCAAATTACTGGCCTGGCACCCAGCCAATCCACTCCAATCCAGCAGATAGGTTAGCACCCAGCTTAAGCTGGTCTCCAAGCTAGCCCAGAATCAACAGAGCCACAGATCGGCCCATTTGAAGCCAGCGTGGCGTCAGAGGGCATTTGATTTTTTTTTTTTTTTTTACGCCAGGCGCGTGTGATACACGCGAGTGTGGCCGTGCGTCCCGACAACAAAAAGTGCAGGTGGCCCACCAGCGCAAGCGCACTGAGATAATGGGATGGAGGTGAGGTGTTTGTTTCTAGGCCGTTGGATTTCCAACAGCTAGTTTTGTGGACCATTGGATTTCCAACGGTAAAAAAATTTTGAATTTGAATTTTGATTTGGACCGTTTAATCCACAGATCAACGATCCACGTTTTTCCCCTAAAAATTAAAAAAAAAAAAAAAAGGCACAACGGTCAAAATTATGGCCGTTAATATTTTTCAAATCCAATGGTCCAGATTAATTAACTAAATTAACATTTATAAAAAAATTAATTAAAAATTATGAAAAATTGTTAAAAAATATAGAAAAATTTTAATTTTAATTTTTTTCTATAAATACCTAACCCTCATCTTTCACCTTACACCACATTTCAATATTTTCTACACTTTGAGAGAAAAAAATGACTTCGTGGAAGCTCATTGAAGATGTTACGTTGTGTGAATGTTGAGTTCACACTACTCATGACCTGATTATGGGTAATGAGATGGATAAGTGAGAAATATGGAGTAAAATTACGAAAGCGTTTTGCAATGTACATGGAAAAGACGCCAGAAGTAGTCAAGGTCTTCAAGGTCGTTGGGAAAAACTCAACGCATCATTTACTTGTTGGAAAAACACCATCTCTCATACTTCTGGTAATATGCGTATTGGGACAAGTTTAGCGGATCAGGTGACAATATTTTTATTTATTTATATGCATTCCACCCACATCAATATTTTAATTTATTTATATGTGTTACATCCGCATTTTATAATACTGTTTTATCCCACATTTATAGACACTACAAGCACAAGCATTCTACAATGCGAAGAACCACAACAAATCATTCAACAAATGGGAATGTTGGCAAATTGTCAAAGATTGCTCCAAATACAAAATTGTGGCAACCAGTCTAGAAGTTGTCATGCACGGCATGGGTCTACACAGTTCGTCAGAAGCAGACACGGCCAAACAAGAAGGCGACACATTTGAAGAGACGGACGGGACGCCTAAAGAAGTGCTAGAGACCCAACTGACTCGTCAGTCCCTCAGGCCTCTAGGTAAAAAGGCATCAAAGAAAAAAGGTAGTTCTTCCAAAAAGAGACGTGGTGTGAAGGAGGCGTGCAAGATATGCAGAAACAAGTCAAGGGGGTTCTAGCTACATAGATCCTAGCAACAAAGATCCTAGCACCACATATCCTAGCTCCACAGACTTTGTATAATTTTAGATCTTCCTCTCATATTGTTGAATCTTCCTCTCATTTATGGCATTTATGTTTAGCTCATGTAAATTTTAGATCTTTAAAATACATGTGCACACTTGGTTTAATTGCTTACAATGATGATTACAATGATAAATGTGAAACATGTATTCAAGCAAAAATGACTAAGAAACATTTTCCAATTGCCGAAAGAAATACAAATTTATTTGACTTAATACATTCTGACATATGTGAATTTAATGGTGTTTTAACAAGAGGAGGAAAAAGATATTTTATCGCATTTATAGATGATTGTTTTAAGTTCACTTATGTTTATTTATTGTCTAATAAAGATGAAGCTTTTGAGCAAGCGCTATAAAGCTAAAGTTGAAAACCGAAAAGGAAGGAAAATTAAATGCCTCCATAATGATAAAGGTGGTGAATATTTTTCACATGAATTTGATATTTGTTTGTGAAGAGCATGATGTTCTACATCAAAGAACTGCGCCCTATACACCACAACAAAATGGTTTGGTAAAAAGAAAAAATAGAACACACTGAAATAATTAATTCTATGATGATTAATGCTAATACTCCAAAATATTTATGGGGTGAAGCATTGTTTACTGCATGCCATATACACAATAGAATTACTTCTACAAAAACACACATGTCACCATATGAAATTTGGAAAGGAAGAAAACCAAATTTGTCATATTTGAGAGTATGAGGTTGTGTAGCTTTTCATAAGGCACTCAATCCTAAGAGATCCAAGTTGGGTCCAAGAGAAATTAAAAGCATATTTGTAGGATATGCAAATAATTCAAACGCATATAGGTTGCTTAATTTAGACTCAAACACAATAGTTGAGTCTAGAGATGTTGATTTTATAGAAAATAAATTTTTTAAAGACTACTCAATGTTTGTAAAAGAGAATGATCAAACACCATTCTCTAATTCAGCTACTAGTCACTCTCAAGGTGAAAAAAAAGAAAACAGTCTGAAATTGTTAATGAACCAAGGAAAAGCCAAAGGTTAAGAAAAGAAAAGACTCTAGGCTCTGATTTTATTTTGTCTCAATCTATTGTATTTTTAGTCGAAGGGGGTGTTGGGGTGTTTAGAAGAAAATACAATATAGATGGGTCTATTTAGATATTTAAATTCAGGCTGGTTGCCAAGAGTTTTAAGCAGAAAAAGGGAATATACTATTTCGATACATATGCAACAGTAGCTAGGCTTACATCAATTAGAATATTGTTTGTATTGTCATCTTTATATAATTTGCATGTGCATCAAATGGATGTGAAAACGGTTTTTTTAAATGGTGATTTAGATGAAGAAGTCTATATGGAACAACCAGAAGGGTTTGTTCTCTTTGGGAATGAAAAAAAAAGTTTGTAAATTAGTCAAGTCATTATATGGATTGAAGCAAACACCAAAACAATGACATTAAAAGTTTGATATTGTCATTTTTATCATATGGATTTAGACATAACAGTGCTGATAAATGCATATACTCTAAATTCACAACTGATTATGATGTTGTTATATGTTTATATCTCAATAACTTGCTAATTTTTGGTGCGAACATGAAAGGTGTATATGAAACTAAAGAATATCTAAATTCAAAATTCAAAATGAAGAACTTGAATGAAGTAGATACTATCTTGGAAATTAAAGTAAAGAAGGATAATAGGGGTTACACTTTGTGTCAGGCACATTATATAGAAAAATTGCTTGTTAAGTTTAAGCATCTATAAATAAAAGAAGCAAATACAACTTATGACCCTAGTGAGACTTTACTTAATAATTCTGGTAGGTCCGTAGGACAACTTGAGTATGCTAGTGCAATCGAAAGTTTAATGTATGCCATGCATTGTACTAGGCCAGATATCGCATTTGTAGTAAGCAAACTTTCTAGATACACTAGTTATCCAGGTACTGCCCATTGGAAAGCAATAAATAAAATTTTTGGTTATCTTATTAACCTGAGTTTTACTTACTATGAGTTTCCAGTAGTACTTGGAAGATATTCAAATGCAAGTTGGATAACAAGTGCTAATGATAATAAGTCTACATCAGGGTGGATTTTTACAATTGTCGGAGGAGCAATTTCTTGGGTTTCGAAGAAGCAAACATGTATAGCACATTCAACTATGGAATCTGAATTTATATCATTAGCGACACTAGGTAAAGAAGCGTAATGGATTAGAAATTTATCATTGGAAAAGAGTTGTGGCCACAATCAATGCCATCAATTTCTTTATACTGTGATAGTGAGGCTACTTTGTCTAGAGCATACAATAAGGTATACAATGGAAAATCTAGACACATTAGCTTGAGACATGAATATGTCAAGCAATTAATAACTGATGGAGTTATTAATATTATTTATGTTAAATCAAGTAATAACTTGGCGGATCCATTAACGAAAGCACTTTCAAGAGCTTTGGTAGTTAGTACATCTAGTGGGATGGGGCTAAAACCCGTTACTGAAAATTAGCAACCAATAATGGTAACCCGACTTTGTCTAGAACATCACTAGTTTAAAAGTTTAATGGGTAATAATAAGTTACTGATAAGTGGTTGTGAAAGCACTGAAAATTAATATATAACTCATTCTAGGATGATCAGTGCAAGACTGCTACATTTAGGAGGATGAGTTTTATCTCTTAATGAGGTTATTTGTAGTTACGTCTATAGTAGTAGGGACATGGGAATGAGTCTCACTTATATGAACATAAGAAGTGGTGCCGCTTCTACCAAGAGTTGAGTTTTCTCTTGTAAATGTTCATGAAACCAGGGTGAAGCACAATGCCATAATAATGCTTAATTGGTTTAAAAATTTCTTTAAGAATAAAAGACATGGTCATGTGTGTAGTGATTCTAGTTTTAACATAAGAATAGTTGGTTTAAACTTAGGTCACCATCGCATTCGTTATAACTTTGAATTACTTACACTAATGAAAGGTTTAATTCAAAAGACACCTTTATTGTATGCATGATTATATCAGTATGTTTGTGGTTAATAATAAAGAGAAAATTGTTATTATATTATTTATCATATTATTAAAATTGAGAAGGATTGTTAGAGATTTCAATAATATATATATATATATATATATATATATATATATATATGCATGACTTGGTGCTGCATTGTGCAGCATATGTGCGTACAGACGACAACCTTTAGTCAAGCGTTGGGTTTCATTCAACTTTTTACTGTTGTATATTTTATTGAATGGTTGCAACTTTTGGTTAAAAGATATGATGTTTACTTAAATTATATAAGTAGAATTAAAAGATGTAATTAGTCAATATTTATTTTCTGAAAATTCTAAATAGAAGACATGTCTTTTGGGTCAACATTAATTTATCCTAGCTGTCATTGCACATGCATCTTCATTTAAATCATTCACATACACAACCTGCCATCATTCCTACCCATGCCGTGCACTCCCACTTCATCATCCCATCAGATTTCCACCATAATTCCATGCATTCCATCCTTTAAAACATTGCACATGCACTCCCTTTAATTAATTAACCCACATGCACTCCCATCCATTTCATCATTACAGCCACATATAGCTTTAATTCACATGCAAACACAATCATTCCAGCCATGCCTTGCATTTGCAGAAAATCCACTTCCTTGCACATGCATCCTTTAATTCATTTTCAGCACAATTCCTCTTCAATGCCGTGCACATTCTCCTTTCAATTCAGCCAAAGCACATGCATTCCCTTCAACAACAAGCCCATGCCGTGAGTTCCCTACCTTTCCAGCATTCAACACATGCATCTTGGCAGATTTCACATGCACACACATGCAATTCCAGCTTTCACATGCTTTCCTAGCTGTTTTTCATCATTAATCATCCACATGCATGCTTAAACAAACAGCCATATACACCTCCATTCCTCCTATAAAAACCCTTGCATTCTCATTCATAAGAACTCACTCACTCATCCATTCACTCCTCCATTTCAGAAATTCATCCATTGTACATACCACAACACAAACCCTTCCATTTTCAGAATGTAGACCATCACAAACTACCCTTGGTGCCGTGGCCTTGAGGCACCATTCCCTACTAATCCAAACACCATCCTTCCATTTTCACCACTACCCAAACCATTCACACCATCAAACTATCCTTAGACCTTGTGTTACAACGAAGAGGAAGAGAAGAGTGTCTAAACGTTCATACAATTCAAGTTTGAGTTGTTGGAATGTTTAGGTGTTTCTTTGATTTCAATGTTTAATTTCAATACTCTTTGTTTTGTACGAATGAGGAATGGAAGAGAAGAGGGCCTAAACGTTCATACAATTCAAGTTTGAGTTGTTGGAATGTTTAGGTGTTTCTTTGATTCTCTTTGTTTTGTACCATGAGGAACTAAACCCCCTTCAGCTAGGGGTGATTCGAAATATATGTTTATGCTTGCATTTTAATTTGAAAAAAAAAAAAAAAAATCGATGAACCAGTGCTTTAATGCCTGTATTTATAAATACCTATTGTGGCATAATGTTTCACACACAATTTCAAAAATTTGTTTCTACATTCTTTGTTTTCTTCTCTCTCCATCACATTCATACAATTTCTTTCTAGTTATTTCTAAGGGAATATAATTCGGTTGTGCTAATTGAACATTCCATACTTTGTTGTATCCTGGAAGTAATTTGCCAATAACCCTTTAGCAAACTCATTCAAATGGGGACAAACAATACTTTAAGGAAATGATTCAAATCGTACCTCAAAATCATCATTCGGATTATTCTCTATATTTCTACATTAACTCTAACATTTAGTAGGGTTAATCTGAAGATAAGGATGAAAGACAACTTGCAGACGCAGAAAGAACATTGATGTGGGTTTGAAAGTAATTCCATAGACCAGGAAGAAAGTGCCAGAACATTTCAAAAAGAATGGAGTTTGAGAATGTGCAGGCATGAAGAGGGATATAATCTCCTAGATAGAGTCAAAATTGACCTAATAACTAAAAACTATTAATTTACGAATAGCCCTAGTTCATCAAGGGGAAGAGATAATGCCCAAAACGGTGTCAGTTTGATTGTATTCATAAAATAAGTGAAGAATATAAAAAACAGGATTAAGTACCTAAATCCTCCAACATTTTAATGTCATTCTAAATTGGTCTCCAACTTTTTAAACATTCTAAACAAGTACCTAACCAATTAAAAATGTCACATCCGTTAAGGCCTAGATAGTTTTTCAAACATAGATTATGTTCAAAATCCATTGATTGGGTGTATCATGTTCAACATTAATATGAGTTGTATGAGTTGCTTCAAAATTCGAATTTCAAATATAGATTATGCAATATGGCACCCAATGAACAAATGAGTGTCAGCAATTGGATCTTAACGAGAGTGTTGCCGGAGGACGTTGAAGAACGACGGTTAGCCTAAATCCATTTAGAAATCCAAATGCTCATCATTATGCAAGATGTTATGAAGAACACAATACGGAATGCCATCTCAGAAGCAACACTGGCCAATCACACAGCCAGGCCCAGGACACTCTACAAATGAACCACCCAGGGACTACAAAATCACTAAACAAATGGCTTAGAAGAAGCAATTGTGACCGAGCGAGAGACAGAAAAACGGCAGTTTAATAAAAGCACAAGTGCTTCAGCAGAAGCAGTCAAACACTCTCTCTGTGTTTAAAGTAACCTAAAATAAATCATTATTAAGTTGTACGTCTTATAGTAATCAAACATAATGAATTTCCAAGCAACAATCAGAAAAGAACGCACTGCAAACATAATGAATTCCATCCGGGAATTGTCTCAGCAGAAAATCACAACAATCCGAGTTCATGCATCCATTCAATAAACTAAGGCACAGAAAATGGGAGGACAATTAATATAACAAAATTATGAGAGCTAACCATTTAACTCCAAAAATTTGAAATTAAAATTCTAAATACCATATCAAAATACATAAAACGTAATCCACAACAAAAACCACGGTTCCAAGTCTAAATCAAAATTATTTCAACTTAACCTACCATATCGATACTCCCAACAACCATATAAAACGGTGCGTTTGACTCAGTCGCCGCCAGCCTTCTGGTACACATAGGTGAGACCACACTTACCACAGTAGTGCCTGTCGAAATGGTTTGCCATGAAAGTCCCGGCGCCGCACTCGGCGTTGGGGCACTCCTTTCTCAGCCTCTGGACCTTTCCAGAATCGTCGACCTTGTAGAACTGGAGGACAGCGAGCTTTACCTTCTTGTGCTTGTGCTTGATCTTCTTGGGCTTGGTGTACGTCTTCTTCTTACGCTTCTTGGCGCCACCGCGCAGGCGGAGCACCAGGTGCAGAGTCGACTCCTTCTGGATGTTGTAGTCGGCAAGGGTCCGGCCGTCCTCCAGCTGCTTGCCGGCGAAGATGAGTCGCTGCTGGTCCGGCGGGATGCCCTCCTTGTCCTGGATCTTGGCCTTCACATTGTCGATGGTGTCGGAAGACTCAACCTCTAGGGTTATCGTCTTCCCCGTTAGGGTTTTCACGAAGATCTGCATCTTTGCTGTCCGCAGAAGACACAGAGGTAGATTCGGCTAGGGTTTCAACTTTCGGCTCTCTCTCAAATATGCCCTTAGTAGAAGGGAGAGGGGATTAGGGTTTTTGAGGACAAGGGGACTTTTTGTCCCTGGGCTTCAGCAAATGGGCTCTGGCCCAGCAGTAACCTAATAATACGACGCGGCGTTTATTTTATACGAAAAGGCGTTCCCGCACCGTCTCCAGATGGAAGAAGCATTTTCAACTTCGCTGGGCTGGAGGCGGTGAGGAGTGAAAAAACGGAGCAAAAAATGGAGACTCGATGCAAATTTTGGCTTCCGAAAAAGAAGAGATTTTGTGCCAATGTCCCCCTCAACGACTCTCCGTAAGCTCTCTCTCTCTCTCTCTCACACTCTCTCTCTAGAGTTGGTTTGTGATTGTTCATATCATGGTAGGTTTTGTGGGAACCACACAGCGAGGTTGGATGGCGAGTGGGTTCCATGCCCAATTGACCCTTCTCAGTAAGTTCCTTCGTTCTCTTATTAGTCTATGAAATGTGAAGTTTGAATATTTCTTGCATTTAGCAAACATGGTCTCTCTGTGTGTGCGCAAGTGAGTTATTGAAACTGTTTATTTGTTGTGTTGGTTTTATGTGATTGAATAGCTCTGTACTTAGCGAAAATCTCGAAGGACATGTGAGGAGGTGCCCTTTACTCAAACAAGTGGAGTCTTTGACCAACCAACCCTTTTACCAAAAGGGTATCAATGCTGGCAAAGAAGACGACCACGATGAAATAGAATCGTTGGGAGTCGACGGGCCCGGAGATTTGGCATCGTCTAATAAGCCCTTGTTGGGGGCTTTGGACATTGTTTCGGAGATGAAGAGGAATGCTGTTTATAGTATGACTGTGCCTGATTTTTACAAATTAGTTGAAAAAATTGAGTCTGTTCATGAATCCTTGTGTAAGGATATTCGGGACTCGTATAAGGTGACAGAAGCTTGTGGGATGTGGATTAAACGAGAGGTAGACAGGTATGTAGAAGCTGGAATGTTTGGTTTGTTCTCATCGTAGGGGTTGTTTGATTGTGTAAGATTAAGTTGTTGTTTGCAGAAAAATTCCGTTTCAAGAGAAACATGTTATGCAGCAGGTGTCAATTCTTGGGAACTTGGAAGATTTTGGGGTATTGAAGAATTCGGAAGGAGGAGAGAGGGCTGACTCTGGTGATGGCAATGGTGTTCCTGCGGTGGTTGAGTTTGGGGCGGGGAGAGGATACTTGACACAAATGCTGGCAGATTGTTATGGGGTCAAAAGGGTTTTTCTGGTTGAGAGGAAATCGTACAAGTTAAAGGTTAGTTTGGTTGAATGCATCCTTTTCCTAAGGTTAGATTGATTGCTTGTATTTCATATAGGGAAATTTGAATATGCTCGTCACCTTCGCAGACCTTGATTGTCTAATAACTTATTTATTCTCTATGTCATGAAAATGCTAATTCTAGGCTGATCGATCCCTGCGTCAGAAGGAGAGATTGATTTTGCAGCGTTTGAGAATTGACAGTAAGGTTTCTTGAAATTTTGTTTACTAGAAACTATAAAATTTTCTTGTAGTTTTAGTATCTCAATCAGAATATGATAATTTAAGTGCGATGGGATTTTTGAGGGAAAAAAATAAATGCAGTGCTATTTTTTCCTTGACGGTTAAGTTTTTACAACTCTCATTTAGGTATAGGCAGATGTTGGTTATAAACATGCAGATACTTGTATGCAGTTTCACAAAATTTCAAGCCCACATGGTTCGCCCCTGTGCATGTGGCTAGTTATCTGGGACTTGGATGTACAACACCATTTGTCTGTCCCAGACACTACTTTGTTTCCATGGGCAGAAATCATAGCATGTGATTTTTTCTGTCATATATAAGATGGCGGATACTTTGTTATGGTTCAAATTTTAACTTTTGCAGTTGAGGATTTAAACTTGAATGCTGTTGAGTCATTGCGGGGAGGTCAGTACCTGGCTATTGGGAAACATCTTTGTGGGCCTGCAACAGGTAGTCAACGATAAACTCACCTTAAAGCCACAGAAGTCATCACATATAGATAAGAAGTTAGAGTCTCATAGCAATCATTGTATTTAATATTGTTTGTATGTTGCTTGTGCAGATTTAACTCTGAGATGTTGCCTTGGGGAACACTTGCAAAGCAATATTGAACGGCGCAGTGTTAACCCAAACCTGAGATGTTTGGCTATAGCAACATGTTGTCATCATCTTTGCCAGTGGAAGCACTACATAAGTAATCACTAATCAATTTTTGTCGCCATAAAATTCATAAATTAGTTGTTGAAGTAATATGTCATTTAAACTACATGCATATATCTTTCCATCGTTAAATGGGCTGTATAAATTGGCTTCCCTACAGATAAAAAATATTTATTAGAGTTGGGTATCACCAAAGAGGTATTCCATGCAATTACATGGTTTACTAGTTGGGCAGTAGATGCTGATCACGGTGCTAATCTTCGCGATGTTACTGATTGCAGACCGCATTTAGAATCCATGTAATCATCTTGAACTTGTGTTTATTTGAATAGCCTGAACTATGGTTACGCTTTCCACGAGATAGCTTTCCCTTTTTCTGTCCTCTTTTGTAACGGTTGCTTATCAGTGGAAAAACTTTGTTGTGACAGTGAAAGGAAGCAATGTGGCATAGACGATGGAGTTGAAGACTGTGTGCGAAGTATGAAGGCAGTTGAAAGGGCTGTGTTAGGTTTTATGTGCAAGCAGATTATAGACATGGGTAGGTTAATGTGGATGAAGGAACGAGGATTAGAAGCAGAGTTTGTCAAATACGTTCCGTCTAGCGTTTCTCCTGAAAACCATCTATTGATTGGTAGATGCACCAACCATTCTTGAGATCTAATTTTCTTCTTGTATTGAACCCGCATTCATAGTTGTTTTTTCAGTTTGGAAATTCTTGCTGGCTCGGCTGTCAAATGCAAGAGCGGACTTTTCATTCATATTGATTGGTGGCAGCAATATGCTCCTTGAATAATTACAATCTGAACCAATTCCATTAAAATTAAAGGAAGCCTAAATTGGTACTAAGGGTGTTTTTTCCGAAGGATAGGATCTGAAACAACGTTTCTAATTTTCATTTCAAACTATCCTTCCGAAATAATGTTTCTAATTTTCATTTCGAAATTTCAGAATCAAATCGGATACAGTTACAATTTTCAAATTCGAAAATTTCTACATATTCGGAGATTTGGAATCAGGATAATTGTGGAAGGAGAACAGAATTCGAAAACAGTAAGTTTGAACACAAAGCATTTGATACTAGGGGTGGGTTTTGTTTCATTTGGTTCAAAATTTCGAAATTACCATTCAATCCTATTTTTGCAATTTGTAAAGGAGAAACCGAAATATTATGGTTAGATCTCTTTTGGTTCGGTCCTTTTTCGGTCTTTAGTTTTATTATTTTTTTTTTTCCGTAGAAATAGAAGAGAAAATGAAAAAAAAATATATATATATATAGTGAATAAGGTTCAAAATATTTGAGCCTTAAATTGGGTTTGCCTACCCTTAGATTGAAATTTGGCTAAAGATTGACTCGGAATTAGCTTTTAAAGATGAATACAAAACATAAATAAATAAAAATATTAATCTATATCTCATTCAATTTGGTTCACGCCAGTTTATTTTCCGAACCATCATAACCAAAACTGAACTAATAATTTTCGGTTTGATTTTTTTGCAGTTTCAATTCGATATTCGGTCTGGTTTTCAATTAGTTCATTTTCCCCCTTTTTTGTTGGGTTTTCGATATATTTGTACTTAGAAAAAAAGAGGGGTTCATTACCACTTTCTTGCTTCAATCTAGAGTGTTAATTTGAATCAATAAAGTGGCGACAAAATTTTAAAAATACACTGAGAGTCACTGGTGCGTTTGGACGCGGAACTTTGTAACAAGATTGCTACAAAATGTAGCATCAGCTGAATTTATGAATGCGAAAAGTTATTGCGTGGATAAGAATCAGATACACCACTCCGACATTGGCAATGTCAATCGCGGATCACATTCGCCCAATTATAAGTTAAACAATGTCTATGTCTGTAAAGAGCAAGGTTTGAAATGAAGTTTGAACAACTAAAATTTGAAGCCTTCCATTTTTTTTGGGAAATTGAAGAATAATTTGGGAAATTGAAGAATAAAGTTTGCATATGATTCATAGAGATACCGAGACAGAGAAGTATGAAAGTAGAGGAAATCATTGTTCAAGATCTTGTGTGAAGATTGGCATCATCATTTCATTGATGATGAAAGCCAAAGGTTTTCTCAGTACTATAACACAGGTACAGAAATCCATCCTCGTCCTTGAACGATTCATATACAGAATCCATCAAACTAGCTGCAAATCACATTCCCAACAACGAAGAGCGCTGCTGCTATATTAGCATTATATATACATGACAAAAATACGAAAACAAGAAATGCTAATGCCGATTATACACGGAAGTAACTTGACTTGAATATACCTGTTTGAGGCAAAGTATCCTTCACAAAAACGAAGAGAGCTGTTCCGGGGGCCAGGTGAAGTCTGCTGCTCAAAACGTAAATGAATTGGCCGACAGACATGTCTCGAGGGACAAGGTATCTGTCATCCAAGAGATAATCGATCAGAGATGTATGTTAATTATAATAGGGGTGCTAACAATCAAGTTCATTTGTATGTATCATGCATGTATATCCTATTGGGTCCTTGGCAGTTGGCATCAAGGAAACTAATATAAATATTTGAATGCTAGTGACCAATACAACCTTTAACCTAAATGAAAAACATAACCCTAGTCTCCTTACTATTTCGGTTTGGTGTATCTGGTGAGTTACTTTTGCATATGCCACAAACTGTGATTTGCATACAAAAGAGTTCTATAAACTTACTTTTTCTTTTCCATCTGAGGAAGATTGCTCCTCGCATACTTTTCCACAATGACCTACAGTAAATATGAATATCAAAGATTTAAACTCTTTCACTTCAAATTACCAAAAAAAAACAAAGATTAAGACTAATAATACAGAAGATTAACAGAGTTGGGGCCCAAAATTCAGAAGAACAACTTACGGGGACTCGATCAGGGTATTTGGCCACCATGTCCCGTGACTCTTCAATCCTTTGATCTGAAGAAAACAATTTCAAAAGATTTACATATCAGCCTCAGCCCGATTCCAAAAACAATAACAAACAAAAGGAGCAAAGATTTTGTTTGTAGAATCCCAACACACCAAATGTAAACTCGTCCTTGAATGTTGTTGTTCGACCCATCGCTTTCTGTCGCTCTGTCTCTCCGACTCTGACTCTCTGATGAGATAGGAGGAAGGAAGAAGAAGAAGAAGAAGAAGAAGAAGAAGAAGAAGAAGAAAAGAGTGCCGCAAACGCGATGCAACCGCAGACGAGATGACTCTACTTCTTGGGTTTATCTTTTCTTTTGCATTTTAACGAATTTTTTTTGGGCCGAATATTTGGGTCCAACCCGGCGAGGCCCATCAAAACGCTTAAACCCTTCACGTTTCAAACGGTTGAGTCGGAAACTCGGACAATAAACGAAGCAAAGGAGTTTGAGCACGAAGCAAAGGCAAAAGCATGGCTATGGCAGTGGAGAAGAAGAGCGGTTCATGGCGTCTGCAGAGCGGCCAATACCTCGGAGAAATCTCAGCCCTTTGCTTCCTCCACCTTCCTTCTCCCCTCTCTGCTCTCCCTTACCTACTCGCAGGTACGCTTCTCTCTCTCTCTCTCTCTCTCTAAACCCTTTCAGCTTCAAATTCATTGTAATGTTGATTTGAATGCACAAAATAGGGTCGGGTTCGCAAATCATGGTGTATGATTTGGAAATGGGAACAATGGTGAGATCGTTCGATGTGTTCCAAGGGATTCGAGTGCACGGGATAATCTGTTGTAGCTCTAGTTCTAGTACTGAACGCGCAGAGGGAACACTGGCGTCTTCTGTTGCTTTCAAAATTTCCGTGTTCGGCGAAAGGAGAGTGAAGATGTTTAGTTTGCAGATTGAAACGGTGCAGCAAGTCAATGTCAGTTTGACTCTATTGCAATCCTTGCCAAAGTTCTCAAACTGGGTCTTGGATGTTTCCTTCGTTAAGGTAAACCTTCAAATTCTAATGCTTTTTCTCATTAACTAATGGGTTTCCAGCTAGCTTACTCGGGTTGTGGAGTTGAGAATTTAGTTTTTGTTGTTTGATTGGTGGATTGGTAGCAGGGCTCTGTGAGTGGCTCAAATGGGGAAGGTGATTGTCTTGCTATAGGGTGTAGTGACAACTCTGTCCATCTATGGGATCTCTTAGCTTCTGCTGTGGTTCTTGAAGTTCAACATCCTGGTTAGTTAGTTCTAACTGAATTAACTAATTTGTTTTGAGCTTTCTTTTTAGATTTCCAATTTTTATTTGAAGTTCAAGTACTCAAATTTTAATTTGAACTGTAGAGAGGACCCTTCTTTATTCAATGCGGTTATGGGGAGACACTCTTCAAGCTCTCCGTGTTGCATCTGGTACTATCTATAATGAGGTGCCTAGTCTTTTCTTTCCATGATTCTCCCCACCCACCCAAATGATTACTATATGCACCCAAAGCTTGTTTAAATTGTTCTATTTTTCTAAGTTTCACCGAGGTTTTGAAATGAAAAAAAGAAAAGAAAACTATCATAGATTCATAATTACAAAAATCTTTCAAAGGGATCTGATTCATTACGTATTCTATGAATCACTGCCTTCCCCCTATGCCCCTATTAATAGTCTTAATGTACTAATTTTTCTGTTTTTCTTAAGTTCTTAACTTTTAAAGAATTGGGTTTCCGCAGATCATTGTATGGAAAGTGGTGTCTCGGTATAATGCTGCATCTTTAACAAATCAAGTAGAAGACGGCATTGATCAGATAAATTCATTCTCAGACTCTGTTCAGCCTCATGCTTGCCAGTATGAAGCTGTTCATGTAAGCAAACTTGTTGGACACGAAGGTTCCATCTTTCGGATAGCCTGGTCCTTTAATGGAACCAAATTGGTTTCTGTCTCTGACGATCGTAGGTGAATTTGTTGATTCTATGATCCTAAAACTACTATCATGTGTTTTCCTCTTGAGAGTGTTTCCATTCAATAACTTTGTCTCTTCTTTGGTACAGTGCTCGTGTCTGGGCAGTTTGTGCAGAAACAAAGCATTCTGAGAATCCAGGAGAGTCCATTGGCCTTGTGCTGTTTGGTCACAATGCCCGAGTTTGGGACTGCTGTATTCTTGGTTCAGTAAGCTTTACAAAAGCTTTTGAGCAGTCATTGTCTTCTTCTTCTCCTTTCTTTTTTGTTTCTCTACTGTCCAAACAAAATAACATCATTGGAAAATCAACTCACCATGTCAAAGCAATATAGATAAGAACAGATTATTAGCTTCAGTTAAATCCTGGGGAAAGTTTTTCATTTGATTGTGTTTTCAATCCTATCTATCTCTAAGCATGCCATTTAATCACTGTGTCAATATGTATGGTGAGAAGAATAAACTTTCCAAAATCAATTATCCAAGTCAACTTGAACTTTCTACGTAATCACACTGGGTTTGTCTCGCGTGTGATTAACTCATGATGGAAATGGTCCTGGTGATTTAGACTAGATTGTAAAATTCCTAATATATGGATTGCTGATTCCAAAACCATTTATTTGTTTTAGTTGATTGTCACTGCTGGTGAGGATTGCACATGTCGTGTGTGGGGACTGGATGGTAAACACCTTCAGATGATCAAGGAGCACACGTAAGTGCCTTGTGGTTCTTTTTCTGTCAATGATTTGAATTCATTTTTATTTAACCTGAATCTGTAAATGAAATGGTTGTAGAAATAGCAAGAATAAATTTTACAGAAAAAAAATTGTTGGTAGTGATTCCAGAAACATTGCCGTTCTGGTAACAGCCTTGATCATTCCCTTTTTGTGGTCCTGTTATGTGCAGAGGAAGGGGCATATGGCGTTGTTTGTATGATCCAAACTCTTCACTTCTCATTACTGCTGGTTTTGATTCTGCAATTAAAGTGCATCAGCTGCACACTTCCTCTGGGAGCCTGGAGGGACATGCAGATACAAAAGAATTTAATAGAACGATTACATACACAGTTCATATCCCTACTTTTTCAGAGAATATTGGACCTATGGACAGGTAATGCTTTGATTATTGAAGAAGGTTTTGGGGTCCTTCCCAAATTCTTAACTCCAAGAAAATAAAAACTTAAGTTTGTAGTCTTGGTAAAAATATTGTTTTGTATTAGAAAATGCTATATAACAATTTGGTCCTCCACCTGCTCAGCTAGGGTTTTGATTCATTGGCATCACAGCCAAGAAGTATTGTGGCTGTAAGAGTCCAACCTCTTAAATCTTGTTTCTATTGAGGATGTTTTATAGAATTTTTAATGTGTTGCGAACGATCAGTGGAAGGGTAGTTAAGGCCTAAAAATTGATTCTTCAATATTCAGAATCCAAGCAAAACCTTATAATCACTTATATATGCACACACATTTTCCTTATTTTGGTTTATGTTTCTTAGATGTTGTCTTCCTGAAATCTAGTGAATATAGTAATGTTATCTTACTTTACATTGGTATTAAGAAATACTGTTTCCTTTTTCTGATTTGGTCCAGCAAAAGTGAATACGTCCGTTGCTTGAGCTTTGCATGTGAGGATACCCTTTATGTTTCAACAAACCACGGCTATCTGTACCATGCTAGATTATTGGACACTGGAGAAGTTGAATGGACTGAACTCGTCCGCCTCAGTCAGGAGGTCCAGATTGTTTGTATGGATTTGTTGTCAGAACCACTTGAACTTTGCTCCAGCATTGAGGACTGGGTTTCTGTTGGAGACGGAAAAGGAAACGTAACAATAGTTGGCGTTATACGTGATGCTTGTACTCCTAAAGTGGGTTTCTCCCTTACTTGGTCAGCTGGGATAGAGAGGCAGCTCCTAGGAACACATTGGTCCAAGTCACTAGGTTCTGGGTAATGATCAGTCTTTGCTCTATTAAAAAATAATTATCAATTTTCTCTTCAATACCTGATTTCTTCATTGCAACTATGTTATCAAGGTCTTCATTCTAGATATATGTTGTCCATAATTGGCAAGGGTGGTCCATATCATACAATGACTACACATACCAGTGTTCCACTTTCTAGAATGGTATACCCGTGCCACTTAAATTTCCAATGATAGACATCATCCAAGCCTTGCTTTAAATTTTAGATGCAGAAGTTTAAAATATTTAAATCACCAATTCTGCTGTTCATACCATGTAGGTATATCTTCACCACTGATCCCAGAGGAACATTAAAGCTCTGGAGGTTGTCTGACCATTCTGCAAGGAGCTGCAATGTCTCTCTTATGGCAGAGTTCAAATCAATTTTCGGAACTCGAATAATGTGTTTGGATGCATTGTTGGAGGAAGAGGTAACTGTTTTCCATTGTCTTCTTTTTCCTCTTAATTTGCACGTGGTCCTGTGATTGGCATGAAGTGTCCAGAATCACTACGATGGAATATTTAAATACCAGGGAAACCCCGTGGAGTGTGGGTTGACACTGGCCAGCTTAAATTAAGACAAAATATAACACATGGTGGTCACTGTTGTGTTAAGCGACATATCATATATCCTATCCTTCCCAACGTTAGTGTTTGTTCATCTCTCTCTCTCTCTCTCTCTCTCACACACACACACACACACAATGAAATCATGTTATTGAATATTCTTGTATATTAGATAAGGGGAGACTATGACTACTGCTCAGGTACAGAGAGATATGAAGACTTTAAGGACAAGTCTAAGGAAATATTTAACTGTTTGCCTAAATTTATAAAAGATTATACATGAATTGTTGATCATGTGAAAAGAAGATGTGGCTTCGTTAACTTTTCAGTTCTTGAATTAAATCTAGAGAAAACTGATATTAGTTTAATTTCTTTAGAAACTATTTGGTATGGTCCAGATAAACTTAATTGTTTTTATATTCTTCTGGTCGATTTTTGTAGGTATTGGTATGTGGAGATATACGTGGGAATCTTGTTTTGTTCCCCCTGTTGAAGAGTGTCTTGCATGGAACGGTAGAACCTAACATGAAAATATCTCCGTCCAATTACTTCAAAGGAGCTCATGGAATATCAAGTGTTTCAAGTCTGGCTGTTGCTAGACTAAGCTCCGAAAAGATTGAAATACGCTCGGTATGGTCACAATTGACTTTTAATCTGCAAGAGTGATGACTGATTATAACACTTACTTTCCATTATTTCCAAAGTTATTTGTGTGTCTTTGTGTATAGTGAGTAGTGAGAAATTGTAATGCCTTTTAAACTTTACCTTTTCCCTTTTCTTTATTAGAAACACTTTATAGCAGTTACCAGAGAAAATACGACTGCTTTCTTAATTTCCCAGTTTCTCAGACAGGAGCAGATGGGTGTATATGCTATCTGGAGTATGAAAGAGATATGAAGAGTTTGCAATTTATAGGGATGAAACAAGTGAAAGAGTTGAGTCTTATTGAATCCGTTTCTGATAATAGCTCTGTTAATGAGTTGTCAACCTGTCATTGTGCTGCTGGTTTTGCATCAGTGGATTTTATAATTTGGAATTTAATAACTGAAACCAAGGTATTGTCCCTTCCTGTATGGCTGTACCTATAACTTCTTCCCCTGAAACGATTGTAAGTTTTTTGTGTTATTATTTTGGTGCCTGAGGATCCGTATATGTTCCAGGTTGTCCAAATTCCATGTGGTGGATGGAGGCGGCCACATTCCTATTATCTTGGTGATATACCAGAAATAAAGAACTGTTTTGCATATGTTAAGGTTTGTAATTGACCAAAAAGTAGACATCCATAGCAGGCTACGATATGAGTTGTTTTAGTTTTATTTATGCCATTAAATGTTCTTTTTCTGCTAGGCACATTACGCTATCTTTTCATTTGATCATTCCGTATACATTTCATTTGCTTACTTTGAAATAGAAAAGAGTAAGTTTTCATCAAGTTTATAGAAATGTTGTATTTATCTTAAATTCTGCACTAAAAGTCTGCACAATATTTATTTGAATTTCAGGATGAGATCATTTATATCCATAGGCGATGGGTTCTTGATGGTGAAAGGAAGATGCTCTCCAGGAATTTGCATATGCAATTTCATGGGAGAGAGATGCACTCCGTATGCTTTGTCTCTGAAGATTTGCAACCTGGAGTAGATGAGAAGTACAGCCTATTCACTGGATCTAGTTGGATGGCTAGTGGGTGTGAAGATGGAACTGTGAGGTTGACTAGGTATGGTTACAATTATTAGCAATTTACTTTCTAAAATTGAAAAAAGAGAGAAAGTAGTTGAGCACCTCCGCTATGAAACTGGGGTTTTTCAGAGGGTTATGCAAAACCAGCTAAATGTATAATGATTTACTTAGGTATACGCCAGGTATTGAAAATTGGTCTGCATCAAAATTGCTTGGGGAGCATGTTGGTGGATCAGCTGTGAGATCAATATGCTGTGTGTCAAAGTTATACATTGTTCCATCAGATGCGGCCAGCATAAATGAAAAAAATGCAGCAGCGGAGAACAGAGAAACTCCAGTTTTATTGATTTCAGTTGGTGCAAAGCGGGTCTTAACTTCTTGGCTACTAAGAAGTAATAAGGTGAACAAAAAGGATGAAATACTATCTGATCAGCAGCATAACATCACTGGAAATGGAAATAAAGTTTTGTTGCAAGAGTCATCTTCAATGTCATTCCAGTGGCTTTCAACAGATATGCCAGTCAAGTATTCTAGTAATCCAAAATTTCCAGACAATATAGGGAAAAAAATTGGTCTAGCTGGGAATGTTTCTACTGAAGAAGCTGATGCAGGATCTAGATTAGTGTCTTCAAAAAAGGGAAATATGGAGTTCAAATCTTCAGTTAAGGATAAATATGAAGATGACTGGAGATACCTAGCTGTCACTGCGTTTTTGGTCAAATGTGCTGGTTCCAGGTAATAGGAAATGACTAATTGTTTGCTATTCTTATCTAATTTCTCTTTTTGATCTAATTCTAAGTTCTCGATTTCTTTCAGGATTACCGTTTGTTTTATTGTTGTTGCTTGTTCAGATGCCACCCTTGCATTGCGGGCTCTAGTTTTGCCCTATAGGCTATGGTATTAATGAGGGAGCCCTATCTTCTATTTTTAATGATTTTCGCATCACGTCATAGTTCATATATGACATTCCTCTATGATACTGTAGGTTTGATGTTTCTGTGTTGGTTCCGCTATCATCACCAGTTTTGGCATTGCAGCATGTCATCCTTCCCACATGCGTCCCTTCTGAAGGTCAGTCATTGAATGGATCATATATGGGCTTGAGAAATGGGTGTATGGGTTTTAGAAATTTCACCATTTTAAATTTCTGAATCCCTCTTCTGAATTTGGGATGAACCTTGTACTGATTAAAGTCTGTACACATAGCCTTCTCTGATCTGATGTTTTTCCCCTTTTTTTTCCTTGGATTACTGGTACTGTCACAACTGATGCATCTAAAGTCCTTTAGTTGAACATAAGAGATGGGTTTTCATATTTTAAATTAAACTCGACACCCCTATTAATTTATAATGCATAAAATACCTTTCTCTGAGCTCCAGGTTGATATTTTTGAGATAGTTGTGAGCCTCATATCTTGAAAATCTAGACGGTCACTTTTCTCTTTGTAACCTGAGCTTTGTCCCTTGTCATGATTTTTATACTGCCTAAGCACGTTCTTGCTGGGTTGTGAATATTATTTGTATTTCACTTTTGTCCTAATTTAATGTTTTGATGTTTTGAATTTATATTTTCAAAGTATTGTCTCTAATATAACTTGATTTGCAGATAATGTTCAGAGGGGGAGTTTGTATATTCTCATTAGTGGGGCTACCGACGGAAGTATTGCCTTTTGGGACCTCACCAAAAGCATTCAAGCTTTCATGCAACTTGTATCAGTACTTGATGTTGGAAAGTTAATTGATTGTCAGAAAAGGCCACGGACAGGGAGGGGAAGTCAGGGTGGACGACAGTGGAGATCTTTAGGCAGTAGCATGTCAAAGAATAGACTAGGCACTGGTTCCACCACTGTAAAAGCTGGAGAGGAAACTAAACGCAATTTTCCTAATCACATTATGGATGGAATGACATCGATGCAAAATGATCACGAGAGCAGAACAGTTTCTTCCCAAGCTGATGATACTGCTTCCGAAGTGAATGCTTCTGATTCCTCATCTGATATATGTGAAATATCTCCTTTAGTTGTTTTCAAGACCATTCATCAATCGGGTGTCAATTCTCTCCATGTTTCAGATGTAGAGGGTTGTCGAAGTCCTGAAATTGGGTTTCTGTACAATTTAATTAGTGGGGGTGATGATCAAGCGCTTAGTTGTCTTACGTTTGAATTGTCAGTTTCAGCATCAAACACTGGATCTGAGAATATGGCACTGGAAATTACAAATTCAGTCACTGAACTTGGAAGTAAAAGAAAAATTATTCACTCTAGTCAAGACAAGAACTATTGGATCAGATTCCTAAATCATGATAAAGTCCCTTCAGCTCACAGCTCTGCTGTAAAGGGTAAAGGAAATTCTTTGAAACCTGATTACTATCCCATTGTAGAGTAATTCCCAATGTTGAGAATAAAGACTCTGTCTTTAAACTCTTTTTTTGTTTTTTTTTGTCTCCTTTCCTAGAACCTTTGAAGGACTAGTGTTAGTAATTTTTCTTGCTGAAATTCACTGTATTTACTGTGTAATCAATTTGTGTTTTATTTATGAAGGTGTTTGGACAGATGGATCTTGGGTTTTTTCCACTGGTCTTGATCAACGTGTCAGGTGCTGGCGTCTAGAGGATGAAGGTAAACTAATTGAGGGTTCTTATTTCATCATAAGTGTGCCAGAGCCAGAAGCGCTGGATGCTAAAGTGTGTGGCCGGTGAGTAAAGTGCCTTGTACTAACATAGATTCACAACTACCTTCATAGCAGAATGATTTAGTATATCAGCATGATATGAACTGATACCATACTTCTTTGACATTTTACCAAATATTCTTTGTGTTTCATTTAGGAACCATTATCAGATTGCAGTAGCTGGGAGAGGAATGCAAATGCTTGAGTTCTCTGAATCTTTTGATGTCAGTTGATGAACGCAGAAGAGTCAAGTTGGTATTTTGGTGATTTAATGTTTCACATGGCGAGGCGTTTTCTTTCCAGCAATCATGTTTTTAACGGCTGTTTTAGTAACAGCGGTCCTGCTATCATGAGTAAGAGTCTCACAGTTTTCACTCTGGTCTGCCATCTGCAAATTCTTGTTCTCTGAATTGCATAGCATGTGTAGAAGACCAGCTAGGTTGCGACAAGAATTGTAAACTCTTAGAGGACTATGATATGGTGATAGGTATCCTTTATATTTAGCGTTCATTTTTCTTTTGGGTCCTTGATGCAAAACACAAAGTATGTTTAGCTCTGAGTTATCCAGTTTTGCGGTTCGCATGAAAAATCTGGAGTTGTGAACTGTAATAAGAAAATAATAGATATGACGGTAAATTGTATAATCTAGCTTCAATGGATGTACAAGTTTTCAAGATCAAGTTAAAATTCCCCATTGATGCATTTTTTGAAGCTTAATTTTACATACAAGTAGGTAGCTTAAAAATCATCTATTGTGCACACTGATTAGGTGTCCTCACTTCCCGGGCACGAAGTTGGTGGCATAAGCCCAAGCGTTGTTGGTAACAGGATCAGCCAGATGATCAGCAAGGTTCTCAATGGGGCCCTTTCCAGTGACAATGGCCTGCACAAAGAAGCCGAACATTGAGAACATGGCAAGCCTTCCATTCTTGAGTTCTTTGACCTTAAGCTCTGCAAATGCCTCTGGGTCATCTGCAAGTCCCAAAGGATCAAAGCTGCCTCCTGGGTACAGTGGGTCGGTGATCTCACCAAGGGGTCCTCCGGCAATGCGGTAACCCTCAACAGCACCCATGAGAACCACCTGGGTTGCCCAGATTGCTAGAATGCTCTGTGCATGAACTAGGCTTGGGTTTCCAAGGTAATCAAGGCCACCTTCGCTGAAGATTTGAGCTCCTGCCTTAAACCACACTGCTTCTCCAAACTTGACTCCGTTCCTGGAGAGGAGCTCCGGGAAAACACAGCCCAAAGCACCAAGCATTGCCCATCTTGAGTGAATGACTTCAAGTTCACGGTTCTTGGCAAAGGTTTCGGGGTCTGCTGATAGCCCAGCAGTGTCCCATCCGTAGTCACCAGGGAACTCTCCGGTTAGGTAAGATGGAGCCTCACCGGAAAATGGGCCAAGGTACTTGACACGATCAGGGCCGTACCAGGGGCTCCCTGATGAGACAGCAGGCTTTTTCCCCGTCTTCCTCATAGAAACCCTACCATTTCCTTGGACAGCTGAGAACTCTGTCTGTGTGTTCAGAGGAATGGCCTTCCCAGTGAATGGGGATGAGAGAGCCATAGTTGCCATTGGGGATGAGAGAGAGAGAAGATGCTGATGAAATTGTTAGATGGTTTGAGTGTGCAGAATATGATGGTTCTGTTTTTATAGGGTGGTCCTGTGAGATCCAGAATCCTATCCAGAATCGATGTGTATCTTGATCCTTTTCCTGATTGGTTCAAAGGGGTGATGTAGTGATTTAAGCATCCAGCTCACCTTCCCATCCAATCAATCAAGGATACCATTGCAAATTGCAATCGGATTGTGTTCAAATTATTTTGGACTGTTTCCCCAGAACAGATATTGAGTCACTCTCTAGTCCTCGTAGCCCCAAGTGTAGGACATCCCTTGTTACGAAAATTCTCGAGTATGCCAATATATTGTATACATTGTTATATTTAACGACTGGTAGTGCGATCATGAATTTAACAAGTGGTGGTGATCCACGTAAAAGCGGATGTTACATTGTCGTATATAAATTACCATGTACTCTCCTTTGTTTTGGCAGTGCTTCGAAATTTCCTGGCTATTATATTAAAATAAAACTAATATAGTCTGGGATTTGATTTGGCTAACTTATTTAACTATTAATGTTTGACAAATTGTATTTGCTTGCAAAAGTCATGCATGAAAAAAAATTCTCAGTTTCATCCAACCTCGTCAAGACCTAGAGATTATTGAAAGCAATTCTTAGTTTCAACTATATATGCTAGTGGATTTGGAGAAGACTAGTAACTCAGAAATTAAGTTTTGCACCACACTACAAGTGTACAGCGATTATAAGAAACAAATTATAACATCCACCAAATTGGACCCCAAAATTCTTCTCTTGCTCGATTATGTTGTTCTAATGAGATAGGAAGTTCGAATAATCCCAAGTATACGCAATTGGCTTGTAGCTCGTTTGGGTAAGAGCAGATGCTCTTGCATATGAAGTCTCGTGTTCGAATTTCCACCTCCGTGGTTTAAGTGAGTTTAGTATTATCTTATCATTTGTCAAGAAAAAAACCATGAGAATACCATAAGGAGATTGGCACTAACTAAGAGCATCAAACTATTATTCTGATTTTATTATCAGCTGATGCGAACCACAACAAATCACACACAAATGAAGTGTTATAAGAGAATTTAAATTTTAAAAATACAGATATGTGCCGATCGGATTATCGAAAATTAATTGGATCATAGGAGCATGTGGCTATAGTTTCATTTAGCAACAAACAACCTTAAGAAAGCAAATGTTGTTTTCATGTTCCGTCATTTTCTCTCCTTTGCCGTCTTGCAACACTCCATGCATACCTTGCCATGGCTTATGCTAGAGCAGTGAAATAGATATGAATCCTTTAAATGGTACAAGATTAAATCTTAGGTACAACACGTTAGGCTGGTCCAACCCAACACAAGCACATCGGGCTAAAGTTAGGACAAACCTCAAACAACCCTGGTTCTTTGAAGCTTTGCGCCTGGGTCCATTACCAAAGGGAAATTTCTACAGTAATCCCATGCTATCTTTCAGCATTTGTTTGTAAAATTATGTATATACACTGGTTTCAATTACTCTTTGATGAATATTTTTTCTTTTGAGTCAATATAACTAGTTTTAATTACTATTTTCTAGAAGTCTTATTATGCAATCAACTTTGAAAGCATTGCTGTCAATGGGAAAATCTTATCCATTTATCCAATAGCTTTTAGAGCATCGGTTGACCAAGCTACTTTTGTCGACATAGGAACCACGTTGGCATACTTTGTAGAAGAGGCATATGAACCTCTTGTTCGTGCGGTATGTTTGTTTCACTTTGTTTGATTCATTTGACTATAGCATTGGGATGAAAAGAAAGCCTATCCTTGCCATTGTAACATGTTCTTTTTCTGCTTTTAAATGATCATTTCCTCTCATTCTTGAGTATGTGATTGTGTTGTAAGTCTACTTTTTCTTTGGAACTGATTTTGTGTTTGTTTGTTTGTGCAGATAACTTCAGCTTCCAATTATGTGTCTCTCATCATTTCAAGACAATCACAATGTTATCTAATTTACACCGAGTATCTCTTTCTTACACACATAGTCACTCGCTCTAGAACAAAAACTCAATAACATTATGTATGTCTATTTTATTGGTTACAACTCGGTATTGCTATGTGGTTCTTGAGTTTCAAGAAAGCTTAGGGAGCAAGCCGAGGCTTCACAGTATTAGGAGGTTAGGCCTCCAACACTATCATTAATATTTTCAGCAAAATGTTATAGTTTACTTGCTCAATGTTTTTACTATTACTATACTTAAAACACTTGTTTTGTAACTTGGATTGCAGATCTTGTTATAAATGATAAGATTGTGGTATATGATTTATCCCTTCAGAGACTAGAATGGGCTAACTACAATTGTAAGAGTAATTACCTACTCTTTCCTTCTTTTAATTTCCTTTCCATACAGACTATAGCACACCTTAGAGCTTACGTGAAAAAGTGCACTAGCCAAGTATCGTGTATACACCCTTGTTCCCAAGCACGTCCTCCACTAGTAACTCTTCTTTCATGTTGTTTATGTTTATGAAGGAACAATTAATAATGTTGATGCACAAAATCGGTGAAGACTTTGGAACAACGTAAAGTGTCAAATTTGTGACCTTCACTTGGTTGCTCCGGTCACCTAGTGATGATGATGTGTAAAGAGGTAGAGATAGGGAAGCAAGCACAAGATGTACGTCGTTCGTCCTAAGTTTGGTTACGTCCACGGAGTAGAGGAGTTCTCATTAATAGTGAAGGGTTTACACAAATACATAAGTTTAAGCATAATTATCATTAGTGGGTTCTAATGACTAGCTTAAGTACAATATTGACATTAGCCCCTCATTGTAGGAGAATGATCTTCTTTTATAGTTGAGAAGAGTCTCTAGCTTTTGCTCGCGATCAATGTGGAACTCTATGAGCCTTATTTTGATGTTGACATGTGTCGTGCTGTGATTGGCCTCCTGGTTGGAGAGAAACTCTTCTGCTTCGACAATGGTGTCTCAGCATGAACCCCTCAATAGGTCCTTGAAGGTATGACGTTGACTGGTGCTTGGTAGTTTCGGGATTGGTCAAGTATGGTACAAACAAATAAACTAATATAACTTTTAAGGTATAGGCTAGACCCATGTTTAGGCTCGGCCCCCAAAAATAAAGTTGTTCTATTACATCCTAATTTTAGGCCAACTCTACTCGTGTTGGATCAGGCTAGCCTAACCTATTGTACTTAAGATTGAAGTTTACATCTATTTGAAGTAATTATTTGTTATGTTTATATTCATATATCTATGTGTACATTGTAATTGTATCATATGCGACACAACAAGGGAATTGTTATTCGCACTTCAAAATTCTCATTCTACACTCCAAACTTTCTATATTTAGAAAAGAAAATACACTTGTAAGGAGTGTAGAATGAGATTTTTAGAGTGTCAATAACACTTCCCCACAACAATTATACAAAATTATGGCCTCACCTCCCTTCTCCTTTAGAATTAAAAAAACAAGTCTTTATAGCCCAAAACTTTTAGGTCTATGACAGCACACAAGGCAAATACATGTCTTATTTCAATGAAATTAATGGGTTTTATTATATAATATAATACATAAGTAGAGATTTTAGGTACAATATGTTGGATTGGCCCGACCCAACATGAGCACAATGGGATTAAAGTTGGGACGACATATAACTTCATTTTTTTTAAATGTGACAAGTGACAATTCTTTCTCTCTCCCTCTTCCTAAAAAACTTTGAGTGAATGACATTGTCTATATTTTTATATTTCAAGGTGGCCGAGGCATTTCCTAATTTTGTTGTTGGTCCATTTATATTTTTGAAACCGGAAGGCTACCTTCTATATAAGGGCTTTCATCAAGTATGTTTACCTCCAGGCTCTAGCTTATTTTGTAAAATATTTTCAAAGTGAATGAATATTGTTGGAAATGTATGAAATAAGTGTATTCTTTTATCACATTGGTTTTGCTATGTGGTGCTTGGGTATCAGAAAGTTTAAGAGAGTGAACCGTGGATTCACAGTTTTAGGAAGTTAGGCCTCGAAACACTATGTTATATATGTTTTTGTAAAGCTATTCCAAAAAATTTTAAAAGCATTTTTTCATAGCTATTAGTCTTCTACCATAGTGTTTACTTAACGCCTCTATGCACTCGTGAAATGTTAGCTCCCTATATCATGTTATTGCATTTCAATTGCTATTGACGAGCTTTCCATTGCATCTATTCATTGCTAAATTCAATTTAATACATCGCTTCCTCACTGTTTGTTGTGATTGCAGACTTGACGATCCCCTCAAAGAGGTACAAATTTACATATTTAGGTACAACATTGCAGACTTGACGACAATCCCCTCAAAGAGGTACAAATTTACATATTAGGTACAACATGTTGAACTAGCCTGAGTTAATGTAATAATTAGTTGGTAATTAGTATTGTCAAGCACTCATTTTATCCAATTAAACTTGAAACCGTTGTTGTCAATGTGCAAGATTTTCCCATTGATTTAGCCACATTTAGTCCATTACATGACCGAGCAACTGTTATTGACATGGGAACCTTTTGAATTACAACACATCGAACTGGCCCGATCCAGCACTAGCATAGCAAGCTAAAGTTGGGACGATATATAGTTTTATCTTTCACTTTTACAATTTACTACTCAAGTTCTTTGATTAAGTATGTCAATTCATCTGTTCATGTTTTACATGTTCCGTTCAATTTATACTACCAACTCATCAATTGCGCAGATGATGCCTTGTTAAAAAAAAATAAAAAATAAAACTTGGTTTAGGAACCGAATACTCCCATCAGAGTAACCAATGGAGCTAGAATCTAGAATATGCAAATGAAGATAGATAGTATGTTATTACATATCAAATGCATTGCATTGTGATATGATATGATACCGGCGTAATCTCATGTTAAAATTGACTCTTCAACATTTGTGGTTTTCTGGTGTGCTATTTTAATTTTTTAACAATCAACATTAAGTAAGTAGAAAAAAGAAGAATGATGTAGAGGTTTTTCAGTTGGTTTCTTGTTCCATAAAAGTTTAATTAATATTGCATTGATGATCATACGTGTTAAAAACAGGTGTAGTGCCTCAGTGTCCGGACTTTTGGTTGGACTGCAACTTTAGTTAATAATTTATCTAAGATCAACCAAGGGAGACTGTCTATTATATCACAGATGTCCTCATGAGGGACAACTACCAATATGTTCTCCCATTTTTTGAAGGGAGATGGCAATGGCGGGGTTATACTCATTTTTGATCAAATTTTCTAGCCAAGTATTGTTTATAATGTCTTGACAAAGTATGTCTTTGTCCCTTGTTTTATGTAATTGAATATTTTGTGATAGGATGCTGATTTGTGTGAATTGCCTATTGATTAATCCACTTTGTCATTAGTGATACTAATACATGTCATTGTTTTCAAATGTCAGTTGTTAGTGTTAATTTGTTGAGTTAGAAATATCTTCTCCTTAGTAAAATTTGAATTTTTATGTGTATGTGGATAACTTTGGCTTAAAAGTCTGCTCCTTTCATCATCAGGAACATAGTGCTATCTAGTTTACACCAGGTTTGCGCTCTCTCTCTCTTCCCCCAAAAGGAGAACAATATATCTTCTGCAAAGTTATTTTGATAACAATCTTCTAAGCCAACATAATTACTTTGCAGAGAAATAAAGAACAAGCTAGAGAGAAAATGAAGAAAACTGAGAATATCAACTTTGTGTATTCGGTTAATTGTAAATGAAGGAAATATAGCCTTGAGAGGTAATCAGAAGCTTAGGTATTAAAAACAAAGGGTAAGTTACACAGAACTACCTCAACTATTGGTAATGAACAGTTTCATACCTTGTCTTTAAAAAGTTTCAATGTCATACCTTATTTACGAATTTGTTGCAATGTTCTACCTCCGTTACATTATCTGTCAATTCCTCTGTTATATGTTGACATGGCTTATATTGGGTCTCATCCTCTCTACATATGAACTTCCACGTTGGTTCCTAATACACGTGGATCGTCTAATAGCATGACACGTGTATATTAAAGACGTGCCTCGTGAACCGTGCAATTCGAGTTGAAGCCTAAAGCCCCAACCGTGCAATGTCATTCCATTTCATCGTTCCAGTTCCTAAATCAAAGAACCCTAACACTAATTTCATATCACTCACCCTAAATCGCCAGCCAAATCGCAATCATTAGTTCATTCAGCGAAATCCCTTTGTTTAGAGCTTGTTGTCGCCTACCTTCCTTTTGTTCGTTTTTGTTGAAAACCCTAAGTTCTTCTGGTTTTCGAAGGATTTGACAGTATTTCGAAGGAATCGAAATGGGGTGAACTGCGCGAGGATCCCGAACAAACGACGCCTACCTACTATAAGTACAAATTTCAATTCGTTTTGTGCTTCGTTAGTTCCCTTTTTTTATTCCCGTTATTCTGGGTTTGTTGATTCCAAAATCTTTGTTGGCAATCTGTGGGTTTCATTGATTGTTTATTGGAAATGCTTACTGATATGTTGTAGAATGGGGGTCCTGTGGGTGCTTTGTTTATTCTTGTTAAGAAAAAGGTTGTTTGGGTGCTGGTGGTCCAGGGGTTCGGTAGGTGCTTTGTATTTTATTGTCGGGGAAAAGGTATGGGTGTTGGTGGTCCTGGGGGTCATTTGGATAATTGTTTAACAAACAAAAGTTCAAATTTGGATGCTTTTGTTTTGTTTATTCTGCCAAGTGGAATAATGAAGGGTATTTTTGGTGTTTTGTTTGTTGGAGATGGTTAGGTTGTTTTCAAATTCAAATTTATTCAAAATGCTTACTAATTTGTTGGATAATGGGGTCCTCTTGTGGTTTAGGGTGGGTGTGGTCCTAAGGTTTGTTGAATATGTTAAATTGCAATTGCTTGCATTCGGGGTGGGTATGGTCCTAAGGTTTGTTGCCTGCACTAACGAGGGTCATTTTGGTGCTTTTTTTTGTTGGTGAAGAAGATGTAGTGCTTTATTTGGGTTTAGGGCTTAGGGCCTAAGGGTTAGGGCTTAGGGTTTAGGAGGGCTTAGGGCTTAAGGGTTTGGGCTTAGGAGGGCTTAGGGGTTGGGGCTTAAGGTTAGGGCTTTAGGGTTTAGGGTTTCGGGCTTAGGGCTTAGGGGTTAGGTGTTAGGGGTTAAGGCTTAGGGGTTTAGGCTTAGAAGGGCTTAGGGGTTGGGACTTAGGGTTTAGGGTTTAGGGCTTAGGGGTTAAGGGTTAGGGGTTAGGGCTTTAGGGTTTAGGGCTTAGGGCTCAAGGCTTAAGGTTTAGGGCTTGGGGGTTAAGGGTTAGGGGTTAGGGGTTAGGGGTCAGGGGTCAGGGGTCAGGGCTTAGGGCTTAAGGCTTTTCTCAGTGATGTGCTTTGGACTTTGCTTTGTTTACATTTCAGGTGGGCTATGTTTTTAGGGTTTTAACTTCTTTTTTTTTCCCTTTTTTGTTATGAATTTTAGGTTATCCAGAACTATTTTCAATTCGTTTGCATCATGGTGGGGAGCTCGGTCATGAATACTACCGTAGGGGGTAAGTTGATTATATTGATTATTGCGATAAGGACTTAATGTCACTCCCTGTGATAAATAATATGGTGAAAGCTCTAGGATATAGTGACATGTTCATGAACTACTGCTAGAAGATTCCCAACTTAGACATTAGTAATGGTTTGAAGCCCATTCAAAGTGATGTCGATGTATAAAAGATGTGCAACTTTGTTCCAAGGGCTCGACTAATAAACATGTACATTGAAGAATTGTCTACAAAATAAGCCCTTACCAAGGAACACCATTTTATGGAGTCTATGGAGTGCACCAGTCCAAGCACAATGGTTATTGAGGAATTAAGTGATGAGGAAGGGGATGTTATGGCAAGAACTTGTAAACCAAGAAAAAGAAAAGGGTTGCTAGCTATTGAATGACCCTCTGATAACAAGGGGGTGTCTGTTGAAGAAGATGTGACGGTTATGTGCTCGAATGATGGTTTTCACCAAGAAGAAGTGGCAGGTACAAGTGTGCTGAGATTGAAGATGTACAAGTTGTTGAACAAGTTGGTGAGCAAGTTGTACAAGTTGGTGAGATTGAAGATGTACAAGTTGTTGAACAAGTGTAGCTGCCTTAAAGCCTTAAAGCCTTCTTTGCATGTAAAACCTTTAAATGGCACCCATATAAACCTATCGAAGGACTAACTTGCTGAGATCGAAGATGTACAAGTTGCTGAGGAAGTAAGAAGGACTAACTTGTACAAGTTGCTTAGGGGCATGCAAAGAAGGCTTTAAGGCAGAATGTAGACCTTCGATAGGTTTATATGGGTGCCATTTAAAGGTTTTACATGGAGGGCAGTTGTTATGTGTTGTTAGCATTAATCCAAACGATGAGACGTGGGTTATTGCTTATGTAGTGGTGGAAATGGAAAATAAGGCAACTTGGATTTGGTTTTTACAACTGTTAGCTAATGATGTGGGTATAGAAAACCAAAATGAGTGGACATTTATCAGTGACAAGCAAAAGGGCTAATTCCAGCATTTCAAAAGGTTCTCCCCATATGCCACCACAGATTCTGTGTGAGGCATTTGTACACAAACTATAGGAATTTTTTCAGGGGGAAAACTTTGAAGGATGCTCTATGGGCAGTTTCCAAAACAAAAACGGTTCCACACTTCAAAAAGGCATTGGAGGAGGTTAAAAAGCTAGATGAGGAGGCCTACAAATGGCTAGTGAAGAAGCCTGCAACTCAATGGAGCAAGTCCCACTTAGATACCTATCCAAAGTGTGACATGTTGCTGAATAATTTGTGTAAATCATTCAATGCAGTCATACTAGTGCCAAGGCAAAAGCCTATTATAACTAAGCTACAAATGATTCACACTATATTGATGAGGAAAATTCAAATAAGGTGAGGTATAATGATGAAGCGAGTAGGAGATCTCTATCCTAAGATTAAGAAGTTGGAGGAAGCCAAACTCTTAAGTGGCAGGTGCATTGCACAATGGTCAGGAGGCCAAATTTCAAGTGAATGCTGGAGGTGGGGAACAATATGTGGTGGACTTGGTTGACAAGACGTGCTCTTGTAGGAAGTGTGACTTGACGGGAATACCTTGCAACCATGCAATATCTGCCATCCATTTCAAGAGAGAAAAACCTGAGGATTATGCAGATGCTTACTATTCAAAGGCACGGTACTTGGGAGTTTATTCTCACTTAATAATGCCAATTAATGGTATATCATTGTGGGAGGATACTGAAAACCCACCAATCTTGCCTCCATTATATACAAGGCAACCTGGAAGACCAAGGAAGAAGAGAAACAAAGAAGCTACTGAATTGGAGAAAGATGGTGAACAAACTCCCACCAACCCACCAAATAATCCTGAAGGTCCTCCTAAGCCACTAAAGCTAGGAAGGAAAGGGCAAGGTCATTTGAAGTGTACTATATGCAAGCAAGAAGGACATAATTCAAGGACCCATCATCGACATCTTCCTCCAAGGGACAAACAGGTAACATTTTGTACTTTCTTTAATCCTTTAATCCTTAATCCCTTAATACATGTGCTCGAATGATTTTATACTTTGTTATAGGCATCCACATTAGCACAAGGGAGAGCATCATCATCAGCCGAAGCTGCACCTAGAAAGAGGACAAGGAAATCTAAGGTAAAAACCTAATCATCTCCTTTGTTTACAACAGCAAATTTAGTTTAGAACTTTGCTTTGCATCTGACCTTTTGTAATGAACATTGAAATTAGGCATTACAAACAGAGGATGGTTCATCTACAAATCATGAAGCTCATGCACCGAGGCCCACCAAGTAGAGAAAGACAAGGCAAACCAAGACCTAAAGATGCTACAAATTGTAACAAATTACTGTTTTTTAGTTCATGTTTTATGTGCAATAGGAACTGAAATTATGGTACATGAGTTCTGGAATTAGACATCACAAACATTGAAATTCTTTTGGTTTTTTGAACTGATTTGGAACCCTGAAAATGCACTGTTTTGCTAGATGGATTTGACAATAGGTATTTTGAATCAGTGCACTGTGCATTTTGGGATATTTAAGGATGTCAAATGGTTATCTTTGTAAATGTTGGATGGATTAAATGTTTGAAGTGGACTTTGTGTTCATCTTTTGGTTATATCATGTGTTTATGTAGGATTTGTGTTCATCTCTAGCTTACATCATGTGTTGATGTGGGATCATGTGTTTATGTAGAATTTCCATTTGGTTTTTTAGGTTGTATTATCTTCCAAAATTGGACCCTTTAAAAATTTAATTTTTTAAAATGTTATTTTTTTGGCGGGAAAAAAATTTAGTTGGAAAAAATAATTCAAAAATGACATGGAAATTAATTTTGGCGGGAAATCTATGTGGCAAACCACATGGAAGTTCATATGTGGAGAGGATGGGACCCAGCATATAACGGAGGATTTGACAAATAATGTAACGGAGGTAGAACATTGCAAAAAATTCGTAAACAAGGTATGACATGGAAACTTTTTAAAGACGAGGTATGAAATTGTTAATGACCCAATAGTTGAGGTAGTTCTGTATAATTTACCCTAAAAAAAAATTAATCTAATCATACCAGAGCACACAATATATAACTAGAGGTATCAAATTGGGTTTAAATTCGGCCCACTCAGGCTCATGTTGTGCTTGAATCCGCTCACTTATTAAGCAAAACAGGCCAAGTCAACTCAATTAGATAAACCATTAAGCCTGCCATAGCACATTTATGTTTGGGTCGTGCATAGGCCGGATCACTAAATGGGCTAACTTCGGCTCACTAAACTTAAGTTCTCTTTTAGTATTAAAAAAAATATTTGAACTCTTTTAAAGTTAATTATCATAAATATTAAGGCACTAAATGCATATTAGCTCAAATATAAATGTTTGTACTTGGAAAGCCCATATATAAAGGAATTTATTTGGTCACGATCTAGAAGATATAGGTTTAGGATTTGGAGACATTCATTTTTTGGCACATATATTGACACATATTTTGTAGGACTCATTTCATAATGTATTTCATTAATCCAAATCGTCTAAAATCAATTCATCAATAATAGATCATCCTACAAACAATTACACAAATTTAAAATCATTAAGACATTAATTTGTAGTTAAAAATGGACTATCATTTAATCCAATGGTCATATAATTTCATATTTGGATGATTTACATGATACTTGAGAGAAAAACTAAAAGATGGACAGTATGAATCGTTGAAATCCATTACAAAGATAACCCTACAATATAGGTTTCAAAATGTCTGTCAAAATACAAGTGTCCCGCAATCTCGATCCAAATATGTATATTACCATGAACTCTCATCTTCCTTTTCGTCCCCTTCATGCAGACCTAGATTCTTCGCCCCGCCTACTTTTTCACTCACCTAGTTTCTCAAATCACTTCTCACATGAGTAGAACTTTTTTTGCATAATACTCGAATCCTCACTAGCAAATACTCACTTTTTTATTTTATTTGATAATATTTTAACACTTATTTTATTGTGTTAAAAAACAATAGACATGTTATTTAATGTTTCTTGGACTTAAAAAACAAAGAACACGTGACATTTTTCTATTGAACCAAATCAGAAAATCAGTACCCAAGTTTATCTTTTTTTTCTCTCTCTCTAAAATATACCAATGGAGAGTGACACGTGCGATGAATATGGTTGAATTTGGAAGTTATCAAAGGGTTACTTGCAAAAAGATAAATCTACGAGTGAATCAGTGAAGAGGAAAAATGGGAGTGCGTTTATGAACCCTATCACTAACACATTTATCAACTCCTATATCACTCACTTCATTTGAAGATTGAAGTTTTTAAATGATATATTAATTAGGTGTGTAAGTCACATTAGATCATCACCAGAGGAGATGTCAAATATGCAAAATAGGATTAAAAGACATTTAAGTGTTCTCTAATATGCCAAATAAGATTAAAAGACATTTAAGTGTTCTCCAATGAATATACCATATATGATGTGGTATGTGTGTCATTTGACTTCTTACTTTCTAGCTGCCTTTTTTTATAGCAAACAAAGGAGTCAAATATATTTAATTTAATTTTTAATGCATGTGTCCAATTAACAGCCAATAGAATAAAAACTAAAACTAATTTTGATTATTTTTTAATAGCTAATGTAACTCTAGGCCCAATAAAATAATAAAATAAATATTTGACACGTCCATTGGAAAATAAGAGAATTTAGCACTTGTATTTAATTTGCCACATTAGCCATCAAATAAAATTTTTACGTACTATATTTGGTATCTCCTTTGAAGATGCTCTTATACTTTAGGTTGTCCAAATAAGAAGAAACATTAAAATCTATCACTCTAAATTTTATATCTTAGTTTTCTTGAATTTCATCATCTAGGAGACCATAGTGTTATGCATACGCCCACAATGACTACACATTTGTTTGCCATTAATTGCACTAGTGGTATCTCAAGGATACTCCATATTATGATATTGTTTATCATTCCAGCTCTCTTCTGCTCACTTCAACTCACTGCCCAGGCAGATGCCGATTGTGTTAACGTTCTCGATAATCATCATTTCACCATAGGTTACTGTATTTTAATTCTTAGAGGTTACTTTATTTTTCTTGGCAGGAATTTTACATCTTAGAGTTCTAAAAAACAACGTGGTGTCCCTCTCTATAGTACTAAATTTGAATACTGTCAACTCGCTTACAGAGCAGCTGCTCTCTATCTGGGTTTGAACTTTGTCATAAAGAGTTAGTGTAAAGATACTTTTGATGCAAGATTGATAATGAGAACTACTTGCTGATAATCAGATACCATGGCCATTAAACTGAAGAACATTGTTTGTACATGCTTTGTATGCCGAACTCAATTAACAGTTCAAAATGAACACATTTACATCACATTCTAATTGAAGACTAGCTGGTAATTTCATCACAATCAATCATCACCCAGTTGTGCTACATAGATGAAAAATATATGTAATTTGATAATCAACAATACTTGATATACAGAGGTAGAAATGAGAGGCGTAAATGACAAAATTCAAAATATGCCAAGGCACCAATATTTGGACAATCTGGTCTATTTGGGTCAATAAAAAGTTACAATATTAATAACATATCAACAATATTATGTTAATTATAATAAGTTATTCATGTATTGTAGTACTTATATGCATTTAACATAAACAAAAATTACAAATATCTATTACTATAGTTCACTCACTTTCTCATTTTTTTATTTTATATTGTAGAATAAGTCAATACGATTTCAGATATTGCATTGTAGTTTATGTTACACAAAATCTAAAAGTTCAGACTCGGTGTTACAGTTTCTGATTTATTATAATCACATTAGGGAAATCTAATATTCAAACGGTATATGAAAATTCCAACATTAGATGTGACTAGTCAAACATACACTACAATACAATGTCTAAATTGACAGCAAAACCAGTAAGTTAAACTTGAAACCCTTTTTTCCATTAACTCATCGTTGCTAGGGTCCCAACAATCTCACATTCATTCCTCCAAAGTGGAGAAAGAGAGAGAAAGATAAAAGATTCAGGTTCTAACTATTTCTAATAGCCTAAAACCATTGTTCTAAGAAA